>NC_142063.1:126559488-126871750 GCF_059756535.1 Pantherophis guttatus | reverse complement strand
GCCAGCACAATTATAAACATTTAAACCTAATAAAATACTTGCTTTAGTGATAAAAGCATGAGTTAAAATCTCAGTTAGTTCCTACATTTGGGCACATTAATGAGATCACATTCTTAATAGAGATAGTCCTCGACTTAAAACAGTTCATTTAGTACCATTTGAAGTTACAACGGCACTGAAAAAGTCACTTATGACTGTTTTTCACACTTATGAGCATTGCAGCATCCCCATGGTCACGTGATTTACATTGGGATGCTTGACAACTGGTGCATAGTTGTGACACTTGCAGTGTCCTGGGGTCATATGATCACTTTTTGTGACCTTCTGGCAAGCAAAGTCAATGGGGAAGCCAGATCCACTTAACAACTTAACTTAACAACTGTTAAGTGTGTTGCACTTAACAACTGCAATGATTCACTCAGCAAATATGGCAAGAGAAGTCATAAAATGGGGCAAAACTCAGTTATCAAATTTCTCTTTCAGCAACATAAATTTTGGGTTCCATTGTGGTCGTAAGTCGAGGACTACCTCTATAAGTTATTGTAGAAAATCAAATTATAATGATTTACATATAAAAGTTGAACTAGAGGAAAGGTATCTGGCAGAGCAATAACAGAAATGCTTAACTTGGAAAAATTAGCTTTGTTTTTGTGTTCTTAAAAATCTTTTTTTTATTTAAAACAAAAGTATATTTTCAGAAAAGTCGGATAAAGAGATAATTACTGAGGTTGTGCAGTTAATAAAAGTTCTAAGCAGAGTATATTAAGTCATTTTTATATTATCCAAAAGTATAATTTTTTTGAGTTCAGTGCTAAAATCTTCGCTATATTATTATTTAATTATACAGAGAACTGCAAAATGGGAGGCAAATAAATTTAATAATAATTTAATTTAAAAAAGCACTCATAAAAAGAATATAAGTAAACATTTAATTTCTGATTTCCCCCTTCTTTGTTCTCCAACCAATGTCTGTTGACATAAGCTTTAAAAACCATACTCTAATTTTTTGTATTTATGTTGCTATGTAGCTATGTAATATGTACGTAAGCCATTTATGCTGAAATGTAGTTGAACTTCTGCTACAACACACATGCAGACACACACACAGACAGAGGGAGGGAGGGGAGGGAGAGAGAGAGGGGGAGAAAGAGAGAGTTTTACCATTGTTGCATATTCTGTAAGTTTAAATTCCCAGTTTGATCTCATGGGTGCTATGTCTTTTTTCCAGTACTGAGCAAAATTTATTCCCACAGCCTGTTTATAGAAATATTAATACAAGTGTGTATGCTGGACTCTCCATAAACTGATCAAGTACATTAATCTGAAATTCCACAAAATATGCTTCTATTGCCTTGAAAATTATAATCTGGTAAATAATCCTTTCAGAAAATAAAAGTTTGCAGAAAGAACCTTTGCATTTTTTTGTTCCATAATTATATTTTGATGAATTCAGTAGAGATAATGGAGGTTTAAAATTATTCCTTCAGTGCAGAATCAATTTATCCATCCCATTTCAGCAATGGTGGATAAAAGCTGGACGGATAAAAGATGGATGAAGTAATTTTCTAAGGTTTCTTTGGTAATGTTATATTTAATGTCTGCCTTGGAGGTTCCAGATACACAAATGTACAAGCATTGTTGTCCTTAGATACGAATTAGCTCATTTTTATACATTTGTTCATGTTGTCCTTGAGGGAAGCTTGTTTAAAAAGAGAAATGTGAGTAGACATGTGTCTGTATATTTTAATTCCAAAAAAGAGATGGGGGAAAGTATCTTGACGTATTTTATATGTACATGTTCACTTTGGGAGTACATTGTAATCTGTGCTATTTTTATTACTGTTTTTTTCTCTGCCATTAAATTCCAATTCCGCATGCATAAAAATTGACCCAGGAGATCTGGGAAATTAGAGGCCAGTCAACTTAATGTCTGCTCTGGGCAAATTGGTGTTAATGGTAATGAAAAGGGGAAAAACTAAGCATATAGAGGAACAAAGTTTGCTGCAAGAAAATCAACATGGGATTCTGGAATGATGAATCTTATTTCAGCTATCTATATTTTTTTGAGAGTGTCAACAGGCACATGGATGGAGGTAAATCTGTCAACATTGTATGTTTGGATTTCCAAAAACCCTTTAATAAAATTCCACATCAAAGATTTTGGATTAAATTTAGCAAAGAGGAGATAAGAGAACTTGTCTTTGCTACGATTTGCTAACTTAAAACAAAGAAAGAACTTGAACTTTTTGGCAGTGGAGAGAAGTAAGAAATTATTACTCAACAGTCAGTTTTGGGCTCAGTACTTTCTCCTTTAATGTTGAGTTGGTTAAATGGGTGAAAAATATTGGGTGATGGAAACAAAAAATGATTGTATTAAGGGATTGTATTAAGTGACAAAATTAGTGGACCAGAGGAATGCTGTCGATATAATTTACTTGGACTTCAGTAAGGCATTTGATAAAGTAGACCATAACCTACTACTTGATAAAATAGAAAAATGTGGGTTAGACAGCATCACCACCAGATGGATATGTAACTGGCTGACCAACTGCACTCAATGTGTAGTCCTCAATGGAACTGCATCTATATGGAGGGACGTATGCAGTCTGTTTTATGCCCAGTATTCTTCAACGTCTTCATCAATGATTTGGACAAGGGGATAGATGGGGAACTCATCAAATTTGCAGACGACACCAAGCTAGCAGGAATAGCCAAGACTCCAGAAGATAGGCTTAAGATACAGAAGGATCTTGACAGACTTGAACATTTGGCTCTATTTAACAAAATGAAATTCAACTGTGAAAAAAGTAAGTTTCTACATTTAGGCAAGAAAAACAAAATGCACAGGTACCATATATGTGGTACCTTGCTCAATAGTAGTAATTGTGAGAGGGATCTTGGAGTCCTAGTGGACAACCATTTAAATATGAGCCAGCAGTATGCAGCAGCTACCAAAAAAGCCAACACAGTTCTAGGCTGCATAAACAGAGGGATAGAATCAAGATCACGTGAAGTGTTAATACCAGTTTATAATGCCTTGGTAAGGCCACACTTGGAATACTGCATCTAGTTTTGGTCACCACAATGTAAAAAAGTTGTGGATACTCTAGAAAGAGTGCAGAGAAGAGCAGCAAAGATGATTAGGGGACTGGAGGCTAAAACATATGAAGAACGGTTGCAGGAACTGGGTATGTCTAGTTTAATGAAAAGAAGAACTAGGGGTGACATGTAGCAGTGTTCCAATATCTCAGGGGCTGCCACAAAGAAGAGGGAGTCAAGCTATTCCCCAAAGCACCTGAGGGCAGGACAAGAAGCAATGGAGGAGGAGGAGCAACTTAGAATTAAGGAGAAATTTCCTGACAGTTAGAACAATTAATCAGTGGAACAACTTGCCTCCAGAAGTTGTGAATGCTCCAACACTGGAAGTTTTTAAGAGGATGTTGGATAACCATTTGTCTGAACTGGTATATGGTTTCCTGCCTAAGCAGGGATTTGGGCTAGAAGACCTCCAAGGTCCCGTCCAACTCTGTTATTCTGTTATTCCGCTTGTATGCATGAGAGGGGTTTGGAGACCAGTTTGGTTTAGTGTTTAAGGTACCTGGCTAGAAACTAGGAGACTGTGAGTTCTAGTCCTATCTTAGGCATGAAAGCTGGCTGGAGGATCTTGAGCAAGTCACTTTTTCTATGCCATGACACTTTTTCTATGCTCAAGCAATAAACTGATTGGTCAATTCCTGTCTCAGCCAATGGATCAACATTTGGTTGAATCAGAAAAAAAGGTGGATTCTGTACTTGTGGAAAAACATGAAGAAGAAAAACGAAACACACAAAGTGGGTCTTGTTGATGCCTCATCTCTATTGCATTCAAGTAAAAGAGATTATACCTTTCTTCTGTACATCAACATTGCTCCAGCTTGGGATAGTTTTCATCTTTTGCTTCTGATTATAACAGCTTATTGTACAAACATAATTGCAACATCTGATCATTAGCTGAGGTTTCTTTAGATGCTTCCTAGTTAAATGGCAATTTTTTAAAAAGCAAACGGCTGTCAAGCTTCAAAAATAAATTAATACCAATGAAGCTTCAGCATCTTCTTGAATTATTGAGTGGGAAATGTGAAATATATATTAAAGGAGAAAAGTAAAAAAATGAAAGCAATTACATTGCACATAGAAAAAAGGGAAGAACATCTCGTGAAGAAAAAATTAAGTCAAATATTAGGTAATATTGTTTATATTTGCCACTTGCACTCTCCAGATTTCTATGAGGAATTGCAGAGTACAAACGTGAATTAAATAAATTGCTTTTTGCTAGAGAAGATTGTGCAAGAACATGTCTGTGGCAAAGGTTTTGTCAGGTTTCTCCTGGCTGATGCCAGAAGTGGAAGATACACAAGCAGTGATAACAGAAAATAGTTTTTAAAATATATACATACGGTTTTTTTTTGCAAGAACTATGAAAGCCTTTGAAGAAATTGTGAAGTATAAAATTCAAGCAGTTATAAGGAATTCATAGATTAATTCTTAGGCTCGTTTCTGCTTCCCCATGGAGTGCAATGGACGTTTAAGGCCTCCTGATTTTGGGTAGGAGTTGCCACCTGTCCCTATTCCCATAATAGACTCATTAGGTTTCAGAGAGTTTGCTATTGGCTTTATCAGCTGTTATGCCACTTTGCCCTTCAAATCCTCCTTTGCCACTCTCCCATTCATGGATGAAATTTTCTTCCTGCTCTTCCACCTGCAGCCTACCTATGTTTCTGGTGATGCTGAAGAAAAATGGTTTTCCCTTCCCCTCATTCAGAGGAATTGGGATGTAGAGGAATTTCCATCTCTTCCATTCCAGCCCAGGAATTGGAAGGAGGAATCTCCAGAGGAAGGAAGGAATCTCCATATTCTCCAGAGTGGAGACAACAGTCCGTGATATCCAGCACTGTGACCTCCTGTTCAGTTATAACTTTCTCTCTGGATGGATGATGCCGCAGGATGAGTTGGATGTTCTAAACATATGGAGGACCAACAACTGATGATTTGGGGTTCTAGTGACCCACAATCAGCCCAACCTGCTAGATCAGAACATGCAAGGAATGCCACAGAATGGCTAAAATTATTTTTTATTGAGATTAGCTATGATTACAGAATCTTGCAAGTATGATTGGCTTGTATTTTCTGCCCCTTATTGTTTAATGAATTAGGAAGATGCCTCAGTTTTGAATGTTAGGTGGACCTTCTGGACTTTTTAAAAAAATACTTTTGCCCCTTTTCTGTAGAAAAAGCATGTCCACATCTTAGCCAAAGTCACCTCCTTATTCTGTACCCCTGGGAATAGAAATGTTCAGTTCAACACTCATCCCCCAGATTTGGAGGGACTGGGTCAGTATTTATCCCATCCTGAGGATTAATGCCAGCAGGGGAAGGATGTTAATCTCCACCTCAACATCTCCTGTTAACCCTCCTCCATTCAAGTGTTTGTCTGATGGGGTTGAGTGGTATTTGTGTGTTTCTAGTTCCTTTTTAATAGCAATTCACCCACTACCAACTGTCAAGTCACTTAAGATGGTAAACAAGTCTTTTTATTCACAGGATGACAGCCAAGCTACACAGCAACTGGTACCAATAAAATTAACAGTAAGCCCACACAGAAAGGGATACAGTAAATATATATTAACAGAACTAGGCTTATTAAGAACCATTGTCTTAGAGACATCTACTAACAATTCTCCTTAAATTCTTATTATCCCATATCATTCCTTTTGGGGGAGTACATCAGCAGGCTCAATGTACTTTTTTTGGATTGAATTTTAATAAGTATGTGGGCATTACATTCTGTTTATTGCTACACTTCCCTTTACACATTTCTGAAACATGTAGCTTGACTAGTCACCCACTTTTGGTCAATATAGGAACTAGATGAACTTTCTGCACTAAAAATGAATTTTCTGGATGCAGTGTGCCTTGGTTCAGATCTTCTAGGCAATTTGTGCTAATTTGGGGAAATGTAACAGTGCCTACTGAGCTGCTTTCATACTGTCATTCCTAAAGATCTCCTTGATAAAATAACGAAGAATTAAAAGCAACACAAAACTTTTCTTTATCTCAAGGATATCTGTGGCTTCTTCCATCCAGTGTAACTTGGGAACCTCATGAGGAAAGCAAAGATGGCTCCATGTTATTTTCCGCCAAAGCACCTGATAGTGGAATCCTGCTACGAATTGCTCAATATGCTTGTTTGCATCTGGCCCGTATACAACAGATCTGATATGTTCCTTTGACTATGGAATTCCTTAAGGTTCCAGGTGGAGAAACAGCAACATTTCCTATTGGGTACTTCAAGGGATCTCAAGACAACACTAGCTCATTATCGATAGACAACTGATCTTTAAGCAGCCAAATATGCTCAAAGCTCAGGTTTAACTGACTTCTTTTATCTAGGCCAGCCTGTAAGAGGATAAATTTTATGGGTTTGCAAAGTTGGGTTATTGTTAGTGTATTGCTGCAGTTGCTTTAACCGATGTTCTAGTATTGAATCAGTAGGACAAAAACTATAAGCAGCCCTTTCATCTCATGCTATACCCTGTTTTCCTCCCACCACAGAGGCATGGTACGCTCACTCATTCTTTGAACTAGATTTAAAGTAATGCAGGCTGCACTCCCCAGCAGAGTTACACCTCCTGTTCTAATAAAATAAAAATCCAGACCAGCTTCTTACATAACTATTTTGCAGTTTGCTGTAACCGCACTTTCAAGTTTAAATATATGCTCCGCCAAACACCCAGATCGCCAGTGAACCTGGTAATGATTTTGCTTAACAGCTGAGGAAGAACATTCACTTCAGCTCCCTTCATCTAACTTAATTAGCATTCCTACTTCAGTCACAGCTATAGTAGAATGCCATGGACCGTTTCCATTTACTTGATGTGCCTGATGTTTTGGATGTAACGCCCACACAAATAGCATATCCATCTTCTTTTGTCTGCCAATTCAGGCCTGCTTTGTTGTACATAATTTTTTGCATAATAATCTGTTGCCACAGCATTTGTAACACATCGTGCCAAATGCTGTGGGATTTCTTGGGGAATACGCTTTTCTACAATGCCTACACGTAAACATAACCACTGTCACTGCTACTGCAAACTTCGTTAGAGATTTCCATCAATTCCTGCAACCAGTCTCTCTTTTACGGTGGCTGAATGTACACAATAGAGAATCTTGTTATTTATATTCAACTCAGAAAGTTCTTTGAAATCACCTGGTTTGAAAGAGCCTTTTTAATCTTGTACATAAAAATTAACACTCTGTTCCATGAGTTTTGGTAAAAAAGCACATCTCTCAAAAAGAATATTCCCTTAGGGACCAAATGTGTAGCAACTTTTCAAACTTATTTGCAGTTTTTGTTTATCAGTTTCCTGTATACCCCAAAATGTACTATAAATCTTCCATACTTCCTTGCCAGCAAAATGCAAAAAAACAAAACAAAACAAAAAACAACCACATAGCAAACGAAAGCTGTGGTTTCTGCTCAGGCTCATTAAATCAGATACAATTGAAATGCCTGAAGCCATTTACACCAGTTCTTCACACTTTTCATAGGGGGTGGAAGTGAGACCATTTATAGTTCAGTCCGTTCTGACACCATGTAGCATTTGCCAATGTAGCACCACCCAGTGGCTATACCTAAGGGTTTGAGATCCACAGTTGAGTCACTTCAAATGACAAGCAATCTCTTTATTCATGGAAAGAAATATAGAGAGCAACCATAGATACATAAAAAATCTATTTACGTGGCCCTAAAGAATCAAAAACCAAGGTGGATCCTATATGTTAAATGTTAAACTTATTTGATCACTTTTTCTTCTTCTTTTGTACACTTTTTTTCCTTTTTTGTTGTTGTTAGGGTTGAATGTATGCTTTTTTGTTTTGTTGTTTTTCTGTTTTTATTTTGCTTTTTATGATAAAATAAATAGTTAAAAAAAGAATCAACACCAACACAATGGCATTTATTCAGGTTTTGTTTTTACTGTATCTATATGGACTACATCCCTTGTTGTGTGGGCTTACTGTTGTTCTCTCTGATGGTCTGTCCCTAACCTGAGCTTTTCCAACATCACAACCATAACCTGACCCCATCCACATTGCTGTTGGTTATCCTCTTCTACTCTTTTCTTCTTTCTTCTACCCAAGCATGACAGCCATCTTCAGAAAGCTAAATATGTCCAAAATAGGATAATTCGATACAAGTAGTCATTGTTTAGCAACTGCCTTTTATAGCAGCCATCCACAAATATGTTAATAATAAAAGGTGGTAAATGGAAATTAAAAAAAAATCATTTTCCAGCCAATACAAACATTTAAGCCCATACTTCTCCACCTGACAACAACGCACACCGGAGTGAGTGTAACAATGGGTGGCAGCAAATGAGATGACAGCAACCAGTGACTTTACAGCATCTCTCTGTCCCTTTCTCTCTCCCCCCCTCTCTCTCACACATGACTTATTTAACAACCATTTTGCTGAAATGAACTGAGGTTGCTAAATGAGGAGAATCTATATAGCATAGATTAGGCAGGGGCGAAATGCTACCGGTTTGGGCTGGTTCACTGGAACCAGTAGTAAAAAATGCTAAAAAAAAAGTTTTTAAAAAATTATGATGATTGCGTGGCACAGCTGATCGTCAGAACTTTATTTTTTAAAAAAGCATTTTTTTTTACTACCGGTTCACTGGAACCGGTAGTTAAAAAATGCTTTACAAAGTTTAAAAAAAGTTCCAACCATCACGTGGCACAACTGATCGTCGCTGATTGTCGGAAGGTTTTTTTTCTTTTTAATTTTTAAGCATTTTTTTTTACTACCAGTTTGCCGGAATCGGTAATAAAAAAATGCTAAAAAAAGTTTTAAAAAAAGTTCCAATGATCAGCTGTGCAACAATCAGCTGTACCATGCGATTGATATTCACTAAAAAGCAGGAAATCCTGTTTTCTAGCAAATCTAAATCGGGCGGTACAGCTGTTCCCCCCCTCACTGTTCTACTTACCTTTGCAGAACTCAGAAAAGGCTTAGCGCCTGTGGTGCGCATGCGCACACGAAGCAATCCGGTAGTAGACTTCAGAGCATTTCACCCCTGAGATTAGGCACATTAAAGGTAGCGTCTTAAAGGTAAATAACATTATGCCACAGGGCCCAGTGGTGCACTGCTTTAAATGCAGTATTGCAGACAAACTCTGCCCACAGCCTAGAGATCAATCCTGACAGGGCTCAAACCCTATGAAGCCATAGCCTTCCATCCTTCCGAGGTGGATAAAATGAGGACTCAGATTATTGGGGGCAATATGCTGACACTAAATTGCCCAGAGAGTACTATAAAGCACTATGGAGTGACATATAAGTCTAAGTGCTATTGCTATTGCTAAAAGTCTGGGTATTCCAGTTGGAATTGGCTGAGAAAGTGCAGTGCATAGCTGTCCTTTGTTACTTCTGTGCCTAGTTATCGCTTCTATTGATTCAAATACTCCTAGCATTGGAAATCCTAAATACATCCCACTTTGAAATCTCTTCCTAAGAGGTATGTAAGGGGTGTGCATAAGTGCACCAGCGTGCCTACCGTCCGTGTCCTAATATTCCTTTTTACTTAACTCTTTTCATGTATTCAAACTATGTTTATACTTTTACTTGTTATCTTATATATGCTTGACAAATAAATAAAATAAAATAAAATGGAAATGGCAGGAGAGAGGTTCACAAATATCAAGCAATTTTTTTTCTAAAAAAGGTCAGGAAGGTGCAATGGGAAACACAGTGTATTTTCATTATTGTTGGAAGTTGTAGGAGATACAAATATGGGGGATAGTCCAATAAATTTGGTACAGGTAGTCCTTAACTTACAACCCAAAATTTCTGTTGCTAAATGAGACATTTGTTAGGTGCGTTTTGCCCCATTTTAAGACCTTTCTTGGTACAATTGTTAACTGAATCACTGCAGTTAATTATGTTAATAACATGGTTACTAAGCGAACCCGGCTTCCCCATTGACTTTGATGGTCAGAAGGTTCAAAAGGGGATCACATGACCCTGGGACACTGCAACAGTCATAAATATGAGTCAATTGCCAAGCATCGGAATTTTGATCATGTGAGCGTAGGGATGCAGCAATGGTCGTCTGAAAAATGGTCATAACACACTTTTTTCAGTGCCGTTGTAACTTTAACGGTCAGTAAACAAATTGTTGTAAGTCGAGAACTATCTGTAAGTAGTTTTCTAGATGGGTGTGTGGATGGAGTAATCTGATAGAGAACCAAATATGGTTTGTTAATATGGGTTTTTCTGGTGACAGGTAGATGAGTACATCACTTGTAGAAAGACTTGATTAAATGCATCTGTTTTAAGAAGTTGCTGAGCTGCTTGAAATTCCTGCTGAAAATAGGTCTCCAGCACAGTGAACGTTATATTAGGCAGTAGGCAACAACTATCTAAGGGCTGAAGTGAAGACATGTACGTAGAAGAGCAAAGTGATTTATTACATGCAAACTCCACCATGGCCACTTATTTTATTAGCTGTTTATGTAGCAGTGAAATACTTGATCCAAAGTAGCATTTGTTACCTCTGTTTTCCAATTGGATTGGGGATGCCAGATAGATGAAAAAAAGGATTTTAACATTCAAGAATTGGGGGGGGGGGGAGGGAGAACTCCAATACCAGGCGGTGACTTGAATGTGTAACCAAAATCAGATGAGAGGTCAAGCCTGATAGAGTCTGATGCCATCAATGGGAGGGGAGCAACATTCTCGGTGTGGAGGTTGGAGGATGATCACCAGGAAGAAAATATTCAACCTTGCACAAAGGTCAATCTGTTGTTTGGTCAAACTAAGAATGTAGGAGATTTGCACAAGTTTAAATGGGGAAAAAATGTATTCTTCCAATTTGGGCGTAATATGAGTTTGTACAAAGTTTGAAAATGTTCTGGGTTCTTATGCTTTGTTTGGACTTAAACCGGATGTTAGCCTCCTTCCAATTAATAGAGCCAATGTTCTTTGACTATTAAGAGTTCCACATTTTAAAAAAGAGATCCCAATGGTACTAGCGATCTGTAATGAAAACTACGAGACAAAATGTTTTCTAAACTCTTCAGTTTTCCAGAGAAGCAAGGTGTGGTAGGTTATGGTTAATGTAGGAGTAATAAATTATTTCATTAAGAGAAAAATCTGTTGAGTGTCAGAATCCCACTTAAAAATAAAAAGTAGGAATTAGCAAATCCCCTCATAGCTAAAGCTGCTTGACATTCTGGGGCAGTGCCAGGAGAGAATAAAACTGATTTTTGTATAATATGTCTTTATGTCCCCAGGAGAAATGCAGTCACCTAGATAATCAAAGAGGGGACAAGAAACATTTTTCTTTCTTAGAATAGAAGTTGTATTGATGGAGCTGGCCAAAAACAGCTTACGCCTGCTCAGTATGAACAATTGGATCATCAGAATTAATTAATGGGTCATCCAAATAAATAATCAAATCCTTGTCAATCATGTCATAAAATATTCATAAAACTTATGAATACTGATAGGCTGGAAGATAAATAGCATTTCTGTATTTGTTCAGATTTACCAGAACGTATTGAAAACCAAGGCTGTTTATGGGGATCGGTTTATATATTTCTCTGAGTTTGAAAGTGAGGGAGGCGAAAATGATCCCTAATAGTTATAAAGTTTAGAAATACAAAATCATAAACAATGTTAAGAAAAACATTTTTGAGAAAAATATGTGAGGCATTCACCAGTGATGACAAGGTGTGAGTACAACTTTTTTTTGCAATTTATCATCCAGAAATTAGTTAAGATAAATTAGTTTGTTCCTATCATGGGATAGTGGTGCTCTTTCCCACTATTGCAGTTGCTAAATACTTCAAGAATCATGTAATATATTCCGTAAGTTGTGTGAATTGGCTTTTTACATTAGCCAAGAATCATAAATCTGGAAAATAAAACTGCTTTGTAATAAGAAAGAAAGAACGATCTAGGATCCAGCTGTAACATTTTAATGTCTTTCATTTGTACTTTTTAAATGAGAGTTAAGAGATATATGCCAAAGCTTTACAGTGAAAATTATATTATTGATTTGTTCCTGTTTAATAACAGGAAACCTTAAATGGGGCGGGGGAAGTGCAGCTTCACTTCATTCTACCAGCGGATAATAGTAGGGAAACACTTCTGATTGTAATCACTGGCAGACAACAGGGGAGTTTGAGAGTACCCTAGAGACAGTGCACAGGCCAACCTTAAATCCTGCACAATACAGCAGCATGAATATTAACCCATGTCTGTTGTTTGTTTTCAGTAGATCCTCTTTTCATAAGACATGTTAAACAGAGGAGTTGTTTCCTGTTGTTAATTCTTCTCATTACTGTGAGAGAATAAGGTGGAACAAATGGGATGCATGTGTGAGCATTCATGTAATTCATTCATATAAAGACACATAGTCTCTTGAATTCCAGGTTAAAGAGATATTGTATGCCACGATGTCAAACTCGTGTCATCACAGCATCGTCGCGTGAAGTATCACGACTCCCCCCTTCGCTAAACCAGGCATGGGCGTGGCCAGTGCGTGATGTATCTGGTCTATGGGCCACGAGTTTGACACCCCTGCTGTATACCCTTAGATTGCAAGGAAGCTTGTTATTATCTGAAATTTCTGATTTCACTGACCAGTGTACAGATCTCAGATGATATTTTGGCTTTATGCAAATATAGAGATGATGTGGATTGTACTGTTAATTTGGATTCTTGGAACAATAATTTCATGATCTTGCACAAGAAATGCAGTGTTTCTGCTTTACGCTCAAAATAAAGATAAATAATTTTACATTTTTGTAAGATCTCTGTGGGAAAAATGGATTACAGTACTTAGATCAAGAAAAACTATAGCAAAGCACAGAATATTCCGCTATCTTTCAGCTGGCTCCTCAAAGAATCTTCTTTAAAGATTCTTATAATTCAAGAATGGGAAAGAACTACAGCTTTCTGAAATCTTGTTTTACTTAATGAGAGATGCGTAGCATTTTTTAAACATATTTAATATGTCTTTGATGCCCTTTTGCCAAAGGAACATATTCCAGAGTTCATGAATTCATTGGGGTTGTGGAAGCTACTTTATGAGCTAATACATTTTTGCCACTTATGCATCCTTGCTCCGTCTTTACTTCTCTCCTGTCGGTAATTTCTTTTTAATGGAAAGGAATATAGCATCAAAATTCATTCACCCACAAATAATTTATCTTTTGAGAATTTAAACAGTATCCCCATTGTTGGCTCAAAGAATGGAACTAGTAGGACATATTAGAATTCAGGACAGGAAAGCATTCTGTAGAGTAACTGCGTGTGCGAATGCTGTCTGTCTTTAAAAGTGCCTGGGAAGAAACAATGTTAAGCAGTCATCAAAGTCTGGGAACATAAAACTTTGTCACGGAATTTACAAGAAAAGAAATTCCCCAGGGTCACTGACAATTAAATTGAATTTTTGTATTTTATATCTTGTGTGTTTATAAAGGATAGTAGCGTAAACAAATATTGGATTTTCTACTTGTTAATAGGATAATGTTTACAAACTCAGTTCGGTTTACAGTTTAAAATAAAATATATATCTTGCATATATCCATTTTCCTGTCCCCTTTTGTGCTATGCAACATAAGGTAAATTGCAGAAAAAGAGTACTATAAACTAGTGTAAGTGAAATTATGACACGATGGGGAGAGGGAGAAGAGAATATAGCTAAAATTAGGTTATAACAATATTATTCTCTAGGCCTTTCCTTGCAAACATTCTTATTTCGCTGTGCCAGTATCCTACTTCAACCATTGTCTCTCATTCTTTTTACCTCCCTTATTTTCAGGATGTTACCAAGTCTAACCAGTCACAACTTCTTCAGTCATGTTTTTTCATTCAACCCATTCCCTTTTCCTTTAGTTTCTAACGTGTTTCTCCTAAAACACAAGCCAACCCAAAAAGAAGGCCCAGCACCATTTTGTGCGCATGCGTTAAAATTAAGCCCTACCCCCAAATTTGGCCAGACTTGCCGGAGTGGACAATGGCAGCCTTTTTGGGTGGATAGCTACCGGTAGTTGGAGTGACCGTTACAGGTAGGCAAGGGTGCACGAGGCGTGTGGGTCGCGTCACTCGCTCTTTTCAGCTATGAAAGAAGCAGCCCGGTGGCCAGGCAAGGTGCATGGGTCGCGTCGCTCGCTCTTTTTGGCCGTGAAAGAAGTGGCCTGGTGACCAGGCGAGGCGCGTGGGGAAAAAATTAAGGCACCCCTCAAAAAGAAGGCCTAGCTGATTTTTCGGGGGTCAAAAGAAAATAAGACCTGGTTCCACTAGTTTTCTGCCAGCAGGCACACATCTTAACACTTCTCCATCCATTTCCTCATATTTAGTAAACATTCTATCAAGGTGCACAAGTTGTTTGATCCCAGCTTCTAGTAGGAATTCTGTTCTACTCTCATATTCTGAAAAGTGATTCTACTCTACTCTGGACATTTTACATCAAATGTTTAATAACTTGGGCATACATTTTTTTAGTACCCTATGAAGTATATACTTTTTTTTCTTTTTTGAAAACCTACTAGAGGTATATGTACATTCAACGTGAATGGACCAGAGATTTTTAAATATGATCTTTTTATTCTGAACTATTTCTTTTCTAGCTTACTTGCTTGTAATTGAAATGGTAGTTTATATCCTAGAAGTGGGCAGTTTTGTATCAAATTTCTCCTAGGGCAGAACTGACACCTCCTCCAACTTCCTGTCTATTTATCTATTACTTGCCATGTTTGAAATACTTGGATTTAATTTTAATTTTGTTCAAGTTTATCCTTCAGTTGAAACTTGTCAGATGTAAATGCCTTATTCTCCAATGTGTAAATAATGTATATATGGAACATCAGAGGTTAACTTATTCTTTGGACTTTAATGTATTCATAACTTACCACTCCCATTCCTAGCTCCACCCCTTGTATATATAAGGAGCCACCCTCACCATTCTCGTCGCTTCTACCTTGAATATTCAGTGAATATAGAATGCCTATCATAATTAAAAAGAAATATATTTAAAGCTCTAACTCCTATTATCTTTATTGAGTCTGATCCTGAAAATATTGCAACAAGCTGGTAGCAGAGGATGGTTAATTGACTCAATAAGTAATTAAAAATGTCCAAGAAAGATAGGCCCAACACCAGGGCCTACAGCAAAGAAATAGAAACTGATCAAGAGATGGTCAACGAATCCACCAATGCGATTTCGAGAGAATCCGAAGAATACACCACTGAAGAAGAAGAACTAATGAGTGAAAATAATGACCAGAAAGAAATCGAAATAGAAAATAACGAACTCAGGTCAGAGATATTAAAGATACTAAAAAGCCAAAAGAATGATGAAAGTCTCATCGCGGACCTCCAGGAGATGCTGAAGAACAGCGGAGCAGCGAGAGAGAAAAACGTCATTAAAGAAAAACCCAAAGATCAAAAAACCGTAAGTGAGATGACTACTGAGAAAATAGTTGTTAAAAAGAAAAGATGTGATCCCGCGCGAAATTTTGAATGGCAGCCATCTTGGTTTCAACGAACTTCAAAAGAGAATGAAGCAGAGCCAATCAAAACGCTCAGTTCAAAATTTCTGGCGCGAAAAACACTATCAGACGAAGAAAGTGAGAAAGAAGTCTCAAACTCTTCAGATGATCCAAAATCAGAAAGTGAAGACGATTTAACAAAATCTCAAGTAAAATCAGCAATGAAAACGCTTTTTGCTGCTTTTGGGCCAAGACTGAAAATTACCAAGACATCTACGAAGAAGCAAGAAATCAAACCGGCGACTCAAGACCTGCACGCTCCCATCCTGACTTCGAAAGCGACGACGCCCGAGCCCAGAGAGCCATGCCGATTTCGCCCTACACCACAGACAAAATCGAATACCAACGCACACAAAAAGAAGAAAAGAACCGTCACCACCACCAGAACCCCAAAAACCGAGCCAGAGACCGACTCATCTGAGGAGGAGCGGATCGAGAGAGCTGAAAGGGAGAGAACCTTCCACGACGCCACCAAAGAAGAAATGAGCAACGCGCATGTGCGAAACTACGTAGACGACCCAGAAGGACTTGAACTGGCCAGAGAACCGCGCAGACTCATTGCAAGCATCCCAATGCCGTTCTGTAATTTCCTGCACTTGAGAGATCACGGACTGCCCCAGGTTGTAAGTAATGGACAGAATAATGTAGGTAACTTACCCAGTGACTTCCCAAAACTTAGAATTGATGGCATTAATTTACAAGAGTGGTACCAACAGCTTCAGGTTATTTTCATGAAAGAAAATTTACTATTCTTTATAACTAGCCCTCCAAGAAGACCTTGGACTTTAAAAATAGATTGTTTACATCATAGAGCATTTTTCATAATAATATCTAGCGTGTCTCCTGCAATGTATCATAGCATCAAACCAAACCTAACTGTATCAGAAATAATTCAATGCATGTTTAATCTATTTCACAGCGATAGCGTAGCTACAACCACAAGAATGTCTAAGGATTTCTTTTCCTCTAGAGTAAAACCAGGGGTTTCTATAAGTGAGCATTTGATAAATCTAAACAAAATAAGAGCTGAGCTACAATTGAGGGGGGAAGTGATTTCAGATCAAACAATGAAAAGTGTTATTATCAATTCACTTGATCCATCATGGGATAGCTTTATGTCACACTTAGATACCATTAATTTGGGATATTTATCCATAGAAAGTCTATCTAACAAATTGATAGCAGAAGACAATTCAAGAAAAAATCGATCCAGTAACCAAACAGACCACAAACCTTTTAGGAAAGTAGTCTTTCAAGATAAACATAATGAGGCCTTTAGATGCTACAATTGTGGATCCAGGGAACATAGTAGAAGAGACTGCCCCAAAGTCTCAAGAGAGAGACATAGACCAGAATATAGGAGCAAATATAATTACAGACAATCTTCCACAGATAGACACAAATATAGAAGCCCACCAAATTACAAAGAAGGTAGAGGGGGTAGAGAAAATTCAAAAGAGAGGAAATCTGGGTCACTGAATGGGCTAAATAAACAAGACAGCACCAGAACACAGCAGGATGAGAATAACAATTGGCTTATTGATTCTGGTGCAACAAATCACACCACCAACAACAAAAGTATATTATCTTCATTTATAGAAGATAAGTTTGTGATAAAGGTAGCTAATCAAGAAAAGGTTCAAGTACTAGGCAAAGGAAATGTGACCTTGCCTGGTCTAGGGAAAATAGAGGGGGTATTATTAATCCCAGAAATACCTCACAACATACTAAGTGCCATAAAATTAAGCAGAGAATCTGATATCAATATAGTTTTCTCAAAGGGGAAAGCAACTATAGAAAAGAACAAAACAAATGTAGGTACTGTAATGATAAAAGGAGGTCTACCCTATCTGATAACTACAGAAAGATGTTTACATAACATTGATTCAAATATGGAAGATTGTATTGAAGCAGATGATGAAAATGTCAGTAACAGTGACAATGATGAGTGTAGAATAACTCATGATCACAAAAATACATACAAAGAAAAGAAACCAAAAATAGGTAAACCAATTCATGATGAGTGTGCTCACATCTTACACAGGAAGTTAGGACATGCAAGCTTTCCTGTAGTACAAAAAATGACTGAACACGCAGAAGGTGTCAAAATAAAAAATTGTGAAAATTATTTGGAATGCTCAGTATGTAAGTCCACCAAACTAAAAACCAGTCCCAGACCAAAAAAATCTAACAGATCAACTAACAGTATTTTTGATTTGGTACACATGGACTTAGTTGGTCCATTAAGTCCCTCAATTACCTATAGAAAACGTTACTTCCTAACAATAGTGGATGACTACAGCCGATATGGTTTTGTTTACACATTAAAGCACAAGGATGAAACATTTCAGAAATTTAAGGAATTCTACAAACGTATAGAAACACAACATAATATCAGAATAAAGCAAATTATGACAGATAGGGGATGTGAGTTCATGTCTAAAGAATTCTTCCAATGGTTAAAGGATAGAGGAATGTTACATTTCACGTCCAATCCTTTTTCTGCATTTCAAAATGGAGTTGCAGAGAGGAAAAATTCCACACTACAAACCATGATTAGGTGCACATTAGAGGATGCTGGTTTAGGCAAACAATTTTGGTCAGAGGCATTACATTATTCGAATTACACTCAAAATAGAACCTGGTCCAGTATTGTGAATAAGACACCATATGAGGTGATGTACAATAGAAAACCCAAATTATCACACATGCACATATTTGGAGTCACTGCAGACGTACACATACCTAAACAATTGAGGAGAAAGGGAGAAAACGTATCCAGGAGATTAAGATTCATGGGATACGAAACTGGAACCAAAGGGTACAGATTTATTGATAGTAATAACAAATTTATAGTATCCAGAACAGCTGTGTTCCATGAACAGGCCAATTGGTCAAAATTGCACCTTAATGAAATATTTCCTAATAAATGTAAAGATACGATATCTTGCGAGGAAGGAACAACAGAAAATCAAAATATTAACAAAAGTAAGAACAAAACCAAAACTTGGACTAATAGTCAGCATAAAATAAAGACAGACACATTAACAAAAAAGGAAGCTAGATATTTGCATGATAACCATAGCAAGCCTGAAAGAACTATTAGAAACAATAGAAACCAAATACCAAATAAATACAAAGATTACATAATGCATATGAATGGAGAACAAATAACACCTAATACATATGAAGAAGTATTGAAACTTCCACATGAAGAAAGAGAAAAATGGGAACTAGCTATGGAAAAAGAGATGGAAAGTTTACAAGGATTAAATGTATTCACACCTGCGATCGCACCTAAGGATAAAACAATTATAGGTACCAGGTGGATTTATAAAATTAAGAACTTAGAAGGAGGCAATACCTTATACAAGGCTAGACTAGTTGCACAAGGCTATGCACAAAAATATCCAGAAGACTATACTGATACATATTCACTCACAGTGAGAACAGAGAGTGTCAAAACAGCCCTTGTAGTAGCATCTGCACTCAATCTGGACGTATTCCAATATGACATACAGACC
This sequence comes from Pantherophis guttatus, assembly GCF_059756535.1. NCBI lineage: Eukaryota > Metazoa > Chordata > Lepidosauria > Squamata > Colubridae > Pantherophis > Pantherophis guttatus. Next base: position 126,852,626 of record NC_142063.1, on the reverse strand, counting down.
GCATACTTACATGCAAAATTAGATAAGGAAATATATGTAAGAGCACCACACAGTCAATACACTAATAAGAACGAAATTTGGTTATTAAATAAGAGTCTGTACGGATTAAAGCAATCCGGCAAAAGATGGTACGATTGCTTGGTAAAAGTACTTAAGACCATGGATTTCAACGCCACCACTGCTGATAACTGTTTCTTTGTAAAAAAGAGTAATGATCATATTGAATTTGTATTAATTTACGTGGACGATATTTTATACATTGGAAAGCATAAAGAGAGCAGGGAAATCTTTGTAAATAAGTTAAATGAACACTTCTCACTGAAATCTCTGGGTAAAGTGAATAAATACCTTGGTGTGCAAATTAACAAAACTAAAAGGGGATTCAAACTTACACAGAAAGATAAAATCATCGAACTCCTAAACAAATGTAACTTAAATAATGCTAAAACCTGTGACACCCCTATGCAAACTGATTTCCTTAGAAACACTGATGAATCTTCCCCTGAGTTTAAAGACAACACATTTTACAGATCAGTTATAGGTTCACTCCTTTATATATCTAATTGGACTAGGCCAGATATTGCATTACCTCTCAATCTATTGTCAAGATATGTTAGTAAACCAACCTTGTATCATTGGGAAGCTGTCAAAAGAATTCTAAGATATCTGAAGGGTACATTAGATTTTTGTTTAATGTTGGAACCCAATAATGACAGAGAACCAAAAATTACTTGTTATGCTGATGCAGATTGGGCTGGTGATACATCATGCAGAAAGAGTACTTCTGGTTATGTTTTTCTATTGAATGATTGTCCAGTTTACTGGTATACTGGTAAACAAGAACTAGTAGCCACTTCTACTACAGAAGCGGAATATGTTTGTTTGTCCAAGGCTGCAAATAACCTTGTATGGTTCAATGATCTGATCACTGATGTTTGGAAGAAACCCACCTTACCATTTATTATGCATGAAGACAATAAAGCGGCCATTGAAATATCCAGATCCGATGCAATTGGACAAAGGTCCAGGCATATTGATATAAAGTTTAAGCATGTGAGACAACTGTCTCAAGACGGATTCATTAAAGCAATACATTGCGATACTTCTGAACAATTAGCTGATATATTAACAAAACCCTTACCTTCTAAACAACACAAATATTTAACTTCTAAATTATATGTATTATATTGTCCTGAATCAGAATGTAATTGGTGTTGTGTAACGAACCGGCATTTAGAGGGGGATTTGTCAGATGTAAATGCCTTATTCTCCAATGTGTAAATAATGTATATATGGAACATCAGAGGTTAACTTATTCTTTGGACTTTAATGTATTCATAACTTACCACTCCCATTCCTAGCTCCACCCCTTGTATATATAAGGAGCCACCCTCACCATTCTCGTCGCTTCTACCTTGAATATTCAGTGAATATAGAATGCCTATCATAATTAAAAAGAAATATATTTAAAGCTCTAACTCCTATTATCTTTATTGAGTCTGATCCTGAAAATATTGCAACAAAACTGATTATGATGAGGTTAACCTAAATAGATTCTGAGATAATAACAATGAGTTGAAGTGAAGAATTATTGAAGGATAAATCCAATTCAAAAGTGAAGTTAGTGGTATGGTTTAAGATAACTCTAGTTTTTATGTGTGATGCATATTAGTTGAAAAGAAGCCCATGTCGGTCATATTAATAGCTTTAATGGAGCCAGTTTCACAGAACTGATAGCAAACATAAACATAAAGTCCTGTAAATGTGCTAGGATTACAAATCCTAGAATTTCTAGATAACCAATTAGTTTCTTTAGTTGGCTGGGAATTCTGGGAGTAGAAGGCTAAAAAAACTGACTAATAATATATTCATTTTTTAAAAATCCAAAAGTTTAGTTGAATGTCTTATTCAACTTAATTTTTGTGTTCCAGTCCTTCTGTGCTTCTATGTTTGTCAGGCCTAGAAGCCATCTTTTGCATTGGGCCTTCAGGCCTGCTGCATTTAGTGCTCTGGGAAACTGGGAGGGGGAATTGTATGTAGCAGGGGTGATATATAGTCATAATAACATTCCTTTCTCAGAGAGCCAAGGACATCTTGCCCTGCACCTGGAGGGGTGAGACTGGGAGGCATCTCCAGTTGGGACAGTGCTTTGATTGGACCGTGTGATGGACATGTGGGTGCTGGGCAGGGACTTGGACTTTCTTTTGGATGGGGAAAACCTGGAAGCTTTCAGATTTAGGTTTTCCCAGATGTGCCAATATGACATCTCTAATAAAATGGAACTTTGAGGAACTTCAAGCCTCAGAGTCTTCTTTTGTTGGGGGGGAGTGTTACTTGGAAGCCCGACAGCGTTAAGAACAACAACAAAAATAAAGAACAACAAATCATTAGAATTGGTTGTCTTTTAAGACAAGGCATGCCTACCCACATATTTCTGGCCTCTAAGTGGAAATAGCCATCCTGAGTTTTGTTGCTTTGCTGTCATAAATTAAAACCTACATTTGCTTACTTCTTTATTTCATGCTTCCTAATTTCTGCAAGTAAAATTAGTGGTCAACTAAATTACTGTGAATAATTTCAGAGAGTGAAATGTTGCTTTTCAAAAGCACAGATGACCAGCTTATAGCTTTCACTGCTTAAAATAATATTTTACATTCCTCTCTTCCCTCCCACTTTCCATTGCCCTAGTTTTAACTTTCATTGCTTTTGTGTGTGTGTGTGTATGTGTGGGGTGTAGTATGCATTTGGTTGGTTCAATTAAGACATGAAATACTTTTCCTTCATGGGCATACTTTAATCTGCCACTTCACAGCCCTTAGTTTGATAAACTGTGTAATGAAGCCAGCTTGTTTTTAGAGGAAGCAGACTGTCTTAACCACTTCTTCAATAAGCTAAATCAAACTCTGTAAGGCTTCTTGGCAAACACTATTTCTTTTCCAAGCCTCCCTCTGCAGGTAATCTCTTGAGTTTCCTTTCAGGGAGAACATAAAACAAAAGTTAGTAGTTCTTTCTATAGAAATATTTTCATAAAGGCTAGCATCACTGAACTTCAGAACCTGATGAAGTTATTTTCCTCCCCTTGACTGTTTTCATTCTGTCTTTACTCCAAAATATAAATTATGACAACGTCTTTCATTTACAAAATTATTTACAATTTTTTTCTTGAGATTACTTGGTAAGCCAAAATGTGGTTTATTTGATTTTGGCTTTGTGTACTGTGTGGATCTGACACAAAGATAAAAGGAAGAAGTTTCCCCTGTCCAGTCGTGTCCGACTTTAAGGGAAGGTGCTCATCTCTGTTGCTTAGTCAAAGGAGCCAGTGTTGTCCAAAGATTTTCATGATCATGTGACTAGTATCACTGTACATCGAGGCGCACAGAATGCTGTTACTGTCCCACAAAATGGTACCTATTTATCTACTCACATTTGCATGCTTTCTAACCGCTGGTTGTCAGGAGCTGGGGCAAGAACAGGAGCTCACCCTGTTGCGCAGCACTCGGGTCTCGAACCCAGGCTTTCAGCTTCCCAGCCGACAAACTCAGCATCTTTAACCGCTGAGCCATTGTGCCCCCTTTGGATCACGCGTCTAAATCATGGTTGGCATATATGAGCTGGGAAACTGAAGCTTTTTCCGTTATTAGGATTAAAACACACTATAATGTAATCATAGTATGACTGCAGTAGGTTTTTTAATATCCCCAGTGTTGTTGTTCCGTTAGGATTTTTAACAGGCAGAGTGCTTGCCCATCAAGAATTTGATGCACCAGTAAGGTTCTCATGTATAAATGTTCTTTCTGAGAATTTCTGTTTAATGTTCATCAGATAAGTGTTAGAAAAAACTGTTTGAACAGCCAGATTGGTGTAGTGGTTAAGTTGCTGGCCTAGAAACCAGGAGACTGTGAGTTCTAGGCCTCCCTTTGGCATGAAATCTGGCTGGTGACTTTGGGCCACTCACTCCCTCTCAGCCTGTCCTACCTCACAGGGTTGTTACTGTGGGGAAAATGGGAGGAGGGAGGAGTACCATGTATGCTCACTGCCTTGAGCTACTTATAAAGTGCTAAAGGAGGGATAAAAGCCGAATCAATAAATAAATGCCCTTTTTGATGTGGCATCTCCATTGGAAAACAGACTGACAAATTATATTTGCTGGATCCTTTTATTATATTCTTTCAGTTTTTTGAAGTCCATGTTGCTTGTGTACTCCTATTCTCTTTTAGTAATATGGGGAGTTTAATGCTTTGTTTTCCCAACAGTTAGGCCTAAAGGGTTCCTTAGAAGGACATTATGGACTTCTTTAATTAGAGAATGAGTAATGATTTCCACATTTAGCTTGCTGACCTCTCCCAGCTCAGTCAGGGCAATGGTAATGTCAATAGGCTTGACTAGTTTTGTGAGGTTAAATGATGATATATCCCTGAGGACAAAGTTGCTAGCACAGATTAGTTGGCAAATATGTTAATGGGCTAGGAATCTGTTAAAGACAGAAAATTTAGAAATCCCGTTTCACTGCAAAAGGAGACAGTGGGAGACCCTCTCTTCAGATGGAATGGCTGAGCAAAAATTATGGATTGTATAATCCACAATTGCATCCAGAATTCAGATATACAACTTGGGACCAAGAAATATGAAATAGTACCTTTTAAAATTATATATTTTACCAGTAAGTCACTTGAGTGTAGAGGCCGTTTTTGAGGATTCCTTCGAAATTTGTTGTACAGAAGTCCAGGAGAGAAAATTCTTTTTATGTTCACCCCAGTTTTTCAGTTCTCTCTCTGCTCATTTACATTTAGCATGGAGTCTTGTTAGCTTTCATCATCAACCAAATATTTGCCTTTTGATTGAGCCATCTAAATGTAGCTTTACTATTTTTTTTTAAAAAAATACTCTGGTTTGGGATTAATGTAAAAGTAGAATCATGCAAAATGTTTGAAGTACTAAGAAACAAAATGTTGGTGATGCACTTGGAGTATTACCTCAGGAAGTGCCAACAGGAAAAGTATAGATCATTTGGCATTTCTCGTTTTCGAAGCTCCCCCAGAGAGAAGCTATGACAGGTTGTCCTAGACTTAACAACTACAATTGAGCCCCAAATTTTTGTTGCAAGCAAAATAGTTCTTAAGTAAGTTGTGCCTCATTTTGCCACCTTTTGTGCCACAGTTGTTAAGCGAATCACTGCAGATGTTAAGTGAATTATGTGGTTGTTAAGCGAATCTGGTTTCCCCCATTGACTTTGCTTATCAGAAGCTGTCTGGGCAGGTTACAAAGTGGTCATGAGGTGACTCTGGGTCAGTGCAACTGTCATAAATACATGCCAGTTGCCAAGCAACCAAATTTTGATCATGTGACCATGGGAATGCTGAAAGTGTGAAAAACGGTCATCAGTCCCTTTTCCAGCGCTGCTGTAACTGAACAGTCACTAAATGAATGTTTGTAAATCGAGTACTGCCTCTATTGTGATTCTACTGTCAATGCAGAATTTAAACTTTTGTCCCTGAAGGACAGCTCTTGTTCAAAATGCAGATATTCATAACAGTTTTTTGCATATATATATATAAAAAAAAGGATATAGGAAGCTTCAAGCATTACACTTTTGTATGTCTAATCTGACTCTACATTTCTGGCTTTTATGTCTCCATTGAAAGTAACCGAATACGATAGGAATTGCTAAACTGAAAAGTTTGACATTATGCCACCATGGATTTAAGATTTCAATTGCTTACCTTTCTCAGCCCATTTTAAGTAAGGCTCATTTGAGATTTTTCACACTGGGTGAACAGTTCCAATAACAAGACGTTGTACAGAGACGGCAAACTTGCTTGCCAGCCAAGACTTGGCATTTATAAGTCTTGTTTGAAAAATATGTTGATGGAGCAAACGACATATAGCTAAACTATGCAAATTAACCGTGGCTGTTGTTACTAAAAACCCTCTAAGGAAATATTGATTCTTGGAAGCTGACATTTATTTCTACAAGAGGCTTTTGGGTGATGGCTGCAGGCTTTTTTTTGAAGCAGGTAATGAGAAAAATATATCAAGCAGAATTCAACTTGTTTCTTTAAAAGCATTTTTTTCCCTGAGCTTTCTTCCCCTCCCTTTTCCTTTCCACTCAGTGCTGCTTATTTGGTAGACTGGTTACCTGATATTAGATACTATGACAAGATGAAATCAGGAGTTTGTGTGTTGGGGTGTGGAGGCAGCATTTCTGTGTTCCCTTGTATGCTGCAGTGATGTGCTTTGTTTATTCTTTGTAGCTTAGGTTATTGAAATTACACCAGGTGTATAGCTGTCCTGCATGAGTTGATCGCTGGAATGCAGATAACATTTGGATTATTGCGTGCAATGCGTTTTCCATTCAGCAAGTATATCTGATGTTAATTTTTGTGGAAGCGCCTGAGCAGATTTTGAAACCTGAGAATAAGTCTCTCTGCCAATAGACGCTTCTCTGTAATCAGGCTGAATGTATGGCGCTGCTTATCTTTTGTTTTATACAGTGGATTCCACCAGAGCATAATGAAAACATATATATTGGAAATTGCTTGTTGCTTTGTACAGTCAGGGGAAAGAAACAACTATGGAAGGAATGAGAACTGGGAACAGGGAACCTGTAATCTTAGGCTCTGTGCTTGTTGCAAACTTTTGTTCTATTGTTTCATGATCTTTTATTTTGAGTGATGAAATCTATGGATGGCAGATTTCGGAATAGATTTCAATGGTTTTTTTAAAAAATATAAATGATACTATTTTTATGACACTGCTAGCACATCATACAGTGAATGACATACCTGAACTGCTCCAGTTTTACTGCTTAACAAACATAGACCTGGACCATACATTTTTCTAAACCTAAATTTCTGTTCCCCTTAAAGTTGCATAATTGGTTTTGCCTTCACATCAGAGGTGGGGTTTAGCTGATTTGGACTGGTTCGGGAAAACCGGTTGTTAAGATTCTGCACAGTTCGGTGAACCGGCAAATCCCACCACTGGCTGGCTCCGCCCATCCCACCTTGCCCCACTCTATCTCACCTCACCTGCTTTGGCCAGTGGCTAGAGTCACGCCCACACCCCGCTACTCTCTGGCTAGAGTTGTGCTCGCTCGCCCAGATCATGTGGTCCAGCTGATCTCCAATCAAAGAAATACATTCTTTAAAAAAAGTAAGGTCTAGTTTTGTCTGGTTTTTATCATCTGTGGAATGAACTGCCCCCGGAAATACGTAAGATCTCCGACCTCCGGGTGTTTCGCTGCGCTCTGAAGACCCTGTTGTTCCGCCAGGCCGGGCTATGAACATAACGTTTTAAATTGGGGTATTTTTAAATTCCTGGGATTTTAATTGGAGCCTAATTATTTAATGATTTTAAATTTTAACTGTTGTTTTTGTTTTTGTTTTTTTAAATAGGCTGTACACCGCCCTGAGTCCTTCGGGAGAAGGGCGGTATAGAAATAGAAAAAATAAATAAATAAATAAATAAATAAATAAATAAATAAATAAATAAATAAATAAATAAATAAATAAATAAATAAATAAATCTCGCCTGCATAGAAGCATCCATTTCAGAGCATTTTTAATCTGATCCTTAGCCAGTCACGATATACTTTTAAAAAAAAAGAACAAAAACAAGGGTGAAAATGAATTGATTGACTAGACACAGATGACTGTATGAAAAACTGCCACTGCATTTAAAATATGCCTTAGAATATGCCACAAATATGCCAGAAAAATTAGACCCGCTTTTAACAAATGATTACTAGAAATTTTTATTTAATATACATTAGGTTTCACCTTTCCACCAACTAGCCTTAAAGCTTTGAAGAAAAGTAGGGTGATTGAACCCAATACTCGTCACCTCTATTGCTTGATGGGAAATTCAGCCTGAAGCAGTCCAGTTCTCACTACCCCATCAAATCTTTTCCCTTTAGAGTGGACCTTGAACATAAGATTCCTACCTCTTGTTATAGCAACAGCAATAGCATTTAGGCTTATATACTGGCCAGTAGTGCTTTACGGCACTCTCTGGGTGGTTTTCATTTCATTTTTCATTTCATTCATTTATTAGATTTGTATATCGCCCTACTCTCGAAGGACTCAGGGCGGTGAACAGGCACAGAATAAAACACATAAATACAAAAGTTAAAAAACATAATTAAAACCAAATTAAATAATTTCGCCCGAGACAATTGAAATTCCCAATAATTTAAAAACAAATTAAAATTTCCGTTAAAATTAAAAATTTAAAAGAAAGGGGAGAAAATTAGGCCAGGCCGGCCTGCTGGAATAGGAGGGTCTTAAGAGCATGGTGGAAAGTGCGCAGATCTGGGATCCTCCGTATCTCCGGGGGGAGCTCGTTCCAGATAGTAGGTGCCCCCACAGAGAAAGCCCTCTCCCTGGGGGCTGCCAGTTGACATTGTTTGGCTGACGGCACCTGGAGGAGCCCCTCTCTATGAGAGCGTACCGGGCAGTGGGAGGCTGTTTGTGGTAGTAGGCGGTCCCATAAATAACCAGGTCCTAAGCCATGGAGCGCTCTAAAGGTGGTAACCAAAATCTTGAAGCGCACCCGGAAGACCACCGGGAGCCAGTGCAGCTCGCGCAGGAGAGGTGTCACACAGGAGCGCCATGTTGCTCCCATAACCACCCGTGCGGCCGCACTCTATGCCAGTTGGAGTCTCCGGGTGCTCCTCAAGGGGAGCCCCATGTAGAGAGCATTACAATAGTGCAGGCGGGAGGTGACGAGGGCATGAGTGACTGTGTGTAGGGAGTCCTGATCCAGAAAGGGACGCAACTGGCGAATCAGGCGAACCTGATGAAAGATCCTCCCGGTCACGGCCGTCAAGTGCTCTTCTAAAGACAGCCGTGAATCCAGGAGAACGCCCAAGTTGCGAGCCCTCTCCGTGGAGGCAAGCGATTTGCCCCCAATAGTCAGCGATGGCGTCAACTGACTATATCGGGACGTCGGAAACCACAGCCACTCGGTCTTGGATGGGTTGAGCCTGAGCCTGTTCCTCCCCATCCAGATACGCACGGCCTCCAGACACCGGGACATCACTTCAAGGGCATCGTTGGGGTGGTCTGGGGTGGAGATGTACAGCTGGGTGTCATCAGCGTACTGGTGGTACTTCACCCCGAAACCACAGATGATCTCGCCCAGCGGCTTTACATAAATGTTGAACAAAAGGGGCGAGAGAACCGACCCTTGTGGCACCCCACATATGAGGAGCTTCAGGGTCGACCTCTGCCCCCCTGCCAACACAGACTGCAACCAGCTGGAGAGAAAGGAGGAGAACCACCATAGTACAGTGCCCCCCACCCCTAACTCTTCCAACCGGTGCAGCATGATACCATGGTCGATGGTATCAAAAGCTGCTGAGAGGTCTAACAGGACCAGGACAGAGGAGCACCCCCTGTCCCGAGCCCTCCAGAGATCATCTACCAACGCGACCAATGCCGTTTCCGTGCTGTACCCGGGCCTGAAGCCCGACTGGAACGGATCCAGATACGTCGTTTCATCCAGGTGCTGGGGAAGCTGTTGCGCAACCACACTCTCGACAATCTTCGCCACAAAACGAAGGTTGGAGACCGGACGATAATTAACCAACATTGCCGGGTCCAGGGAAGGCTTCTTGAGGAGAGGCCTCACCACCGCCTCTTTCAAGGCGGCGGGGAAGTCACCCTCACCCAGCGAAGCATTTATAATCCCCTGGAGCCAGCCTCGTGTCACCTCCCGGGAAGCCAGCACTAACCAGGAGGGACACGGGTCCAATAAGCAAGTGGTCGCGTTCAGTCTGCCCAGAATCCTGTCCACGTCCTCAGGGATCACAGGATCAAACTCATCCCAGATAACATTCTCAAGACCTGCCCCAGTCCCTCCCTCTGAGACTACCCAGTAGTCGGAGTCCAGATCTTCCCGGATCTGAGTGATTTTGTCATACAGATACTGAACAAAATCCTCGGCTCTACCCTCCAAGGGGTCCTCCCGCGCTTCCTGGTGGAGCAGGGAGCGGGTCACCCTAAACAGAGCGGCCGGGCGATTATCTGATGACGCAATAAGAGCAGCAAAATATATACATTTCTCTGCTTTTCGCTACAATGTAAGCTTTATTTGCACATTGCCCCCAACAATCTAGTTGCTCACCTTACTGACCTTGGAAGGATGGAATACTGTGGCTTGATGGGGCTTGAGCCTCATCAGGATCCAGGCTGTGGGCAGAGTTTGCCTGTACTTTAACCACTGCACCACCAGGGCTCTCTTATACTTGCTCTGGTCAAGTATTTTATTCTGGAGGCCTTTTTCAGTTTGTTCCATTTTTACTAGGCAATTCTGTTTTGTTCACTGAATGGGAAGTTGGTGATAAAATTCTCTATCATGCCTCACTACCATTTAACTACTTCCGCTGCAGATGAACAGGGGGGCATTTTCTCCACAAAGGTAGTTTTATCTACAATGCAGGTTCAGAGAAGAAACACTGGAGAATTGAGAAACATGCAACAAATCAGAACTGGTATTGATAGCATGGAATGTCTTCCACCAAGCAAAAATGCAATATAGCTAAATAAATAAATAGCCTTGGATTTCTGCCACAACAAATGTAAACGATAACATGGATGAAATGTGAAATAGCAATTGCTATGTTATTTCGAGATACCCTTGGAACAAACAGCAAATCTTTGCAGAAATTTTTATCTGTAATGCCCACAAAATGACCCCATGCAGGCAACTGTTACTGGCATCTAACACAAGTTGAATTTCAAATCCCCTTGGTATTTATTAAGCCAGCAAAACCTATTGCCTTTTGTAGGCGACTGATAACACAGAACAGAAATGCACACATCAATTGACAGGCCTGGGAGAATGCTTCCCTTTTTGGGAGGGGGGGACAATATTTTTATTGGCAGGCTTGCTTATCCTGCTTATGCTCAGCAATAGACTCTTCAATGTTCTGGATGTTGTTTGACACCAAGATAATTATTTAATTTGGGAAGAAGCAATCTCTTCATTGCCCGCTCAATCCCCACATTGATAGGATTGTGCAAATGGGTTATGAATGCCTTGAAAGTGCTTCTCAGTAGCCTGTTGTTCCAGTTCTCTGCACCTGTGCCTGCCTTCTCAAGGGTTGGAGTGAAGCAACCAGAGGAAACCTGATGCATTTGGGTTGGGCAGATGAGTTTGGGCCCTTTTTGTCTCACTTGTGAAAATCTCTCGTTTTTCTTTTTCTCTCTCTGTGTATGACATCTATTTTCCCCCCCCTAAAGAGCATGAAAATCATTTTGCACTAAGTCAGAAAGCTGATGCATTTTGATAAAATGATTGGCATTAGCTCCTCACATTTTTCCAACCCCAATTTGAAGTAGTTTGAGAAAGAGCCTACAATTTAATGCATGCCAAGAAGGTGCTCTACCACTGAGCAATGATTTCTTAGGGTAAAGTTTGGCAGGGTTAAGGGTTGTCTGGTCTTCACATCAATCTGGGCAAAGGAACTCATATGACTAGGTTTACACATTATGCTGGGCAAAAAGAGGGAAATGGATTATGACATTTCCTATTTATTTCTTTTTTAAATGATTTAATTTAATAATTTAATACTTAAATTTATATACTGCCCTTCTCCCAAGGGACTCAGGGCGGTGAACAGCCATAGATAAAAAACATAGAATACAAAATTTAAAAACAATTTAAAAATATATTAAGCAATTTGGCCCAACAGTTAAAATCCCCCATTTAAAATTAAAATTAAAATTACATCATTGGAGAGTTAGGCCAGTCCGGCTTGATGAAATAAAAAAGTTTTGAGGGCCTGACGGAAAGTACGTAGATCCGGAATCGTCCGAATCTCCGGGGGGAGCTCGTTCCAAAGGGCAGGTGCTCCCACAGAGAAAGCTCTCCCCTTGGGGGCTGACATTGTTTGGCCGACGGCACCTGGAGGAGCCCCTCTCTGTGGGAGCGTACTGGCCGGTGGGAGGCTCTCAGTGGCAGAAGGCGGTCTCATAAATATCCAGGTCCTAAGCCATGATACACAGTGTAGTATGATTAACAAGTGTTATGTTCAGAAATTCTCCTAATCAAACAATGAATACATAAAGGTTAGAGACGTTTGCTTCAATATAGGCTTTAGAAGTCCATGAAAATGAAGAAACGACAAAAACTAAAGATAAAGAAGTACAAACTTCTGCTAATGCTAGTACTTCAATCTCAGGGGAAAGATACTGATTAGACCGTCTTTCATGTGCCAAAATGTATATTCTGAGAATTTATACTCTCTCTGTTTAATAAAATGGGGGTCAAAGTCCAGAACATGCAATTTGTTTTGCTTTGCTATACAGTTGATTATTTCTACTGTTTGTGTTAATGCTGCCTGCTTAATTCCTAAAGAGGCAGTAGTGATAAAATGATGTTTTCCTTAGAATGTAGATGTCTATAAATATTTTTGTAAAAAACTGAAAATAAATTCAACTAATGAATGTATAATTATGGCCCCAGTGAACTGCACTTAATTTATTAAACATTGTAAACAAATCTAATTATGCACAGTACATTTTGTGAAATAAATATGACTATGTCTGTGAGTGGTATTTTAAGTATGCATATATTTCAATTTTCCAATTCTTCTGGTTCTTTTTACGAAGTCAAAAAATTCCAATAGCCCATCTAGAAACAAAAGCAGTTAAAAAGCCATTATCATGTTCCATACCAATAAAAGAGCAAAGACAAGTGTCTTATAAGGAGCCATACATAGGATGTAACTAGTTCACCACACAAAATCTGTCTTCACTGCCTGTTGCCTTGATTGATCTTGCCATTGGACCAGAACAGAAATCTTATGGAACAACTCTTTAGATCTGGGCAGACTCTTATGGATGTAACCACTCTTTCAGAATAGTTAGGTAAGGAGAAAAGTGAGGATTAAAGTAAAGGGTCTTTATAGGAAAAAAAAGGGCTTTTTTTCTAATTTTTGTTTTGACAGACATTTGTCTCGTCAAAAGCAAAGCAAAGTTCACTTGGTTGCAGTGAATAGGACACACTGTACAACTTGAAAGATACACTGCAGAGACTTTGAGGAGGTCATTCATTCAAGTTCTCATGTCTTGCTGCAAATTTATTTTAAAATAATAAATAGTCTGGGATTAAATCTTTACCGATATAAAAACCCACAGCAGCCCTATACCCAGAAAACTATAATAGAGAATGGTTTTAATGCAGCCTTGTTAGATATTCCCCTATTCTGATGGAATTTTTAAAAATTCAGCACAACGTTCGAATTGGTCCTATCTGACCCATCCATTTGGGAGAGATGTTATAATTTTTATATAATTTATAATTTTTCCTGAACTACTGACTTGAATCTAAGGAGGAGTGATGTTTGAGAACAATTCAGAGACCAATGAGTCACCAGTTGCCTTTGGAAGAACTCTTGGCCCTCTCTTCTGGGATGTAATTCTCAGATTCTGAAACACCACACTTTCAGTTTTTGCCCAAGCACATAGGAGCATGAAATGATAGAGATGGACATCACACCAAATGCTATTCAGTATGATTGAAACCAAGAGAAGAGCTGTGGACTTTGTGGCTCCATTGCTGATACATCAGTTCTCCTTTCTGAGAAAATACTGTAGCTAAAGTTACCAAGTTTGCTGTCCAAGGTTCTGACAGTTTGTTGTCTTCTGACCTTAAGTTGCTCAGGCTCCAATTTGTCTTCCCTAATTTCACCTGGTGGGACATAAAACCATCCATAAAAACTCATACTGTAACTTGCTTCTGCTGATCCACTAGACAAACCACTACGGTGATAAATAATCTAAAGAGGCCAATTCGCAGTGGGTGGGAATTTTGACCATGATTTCAAAGTGCTGTGCTTCAGGAATTTGTACTGAAGGACTTTGCTATGCCTCTAAATAAGTATTTAATATTAATTCATTTCTTTTGCTTCATTATCAAGATGGAAATTGTATTAATGCCTTTACAGGTACTCATTTAAAAGGTAGTGTAGAAAGGCCTCATTTGCTTGAGGATACATCTCTTTTCCCTGATAAACTGTTGCTTTTGCAAAGCCTGTAAAAAAGACTGCATAAAAATTAATGTCAATTTGGCATTATAATTATTGATTTCAGATAGGTTCTTTTTAATTGGCATCTCCTTGAGGATTCTGATTTTCTACAAAGTGAAATGTGTCACATTTTCCAGACGCTTGGCATAAAAACCATCAACAATCTGTTTTGGTTCAGTTCTGAGTCCAGTGGGACCTAGATTTCATATCCTTTAAACTTTTACAAATTTAAATTGTTTGTCTGAGTAACACAATAGGCTTTTAAAATGAATCAACGCTTCAGACTTGGCTCAATAAAGAGTTCATGATTAGTGCAATTCCTATATATGTGCCAAGCTGCTTACACTTTTAATTTTATTTTAAATGATCTTGTTAGCTTAAACTCTGCTTGAATAAGCAGTAACAAATGCCAACTGGAGCAGATGTATATAAAGAAAAGCCCCTCAAAATACGATAATTAAAAGAGCAGCCCCAATTTTTATTCTTTTCAAGCATCCAGATGTTCTGAGCTTCATTGGTCAAAGTTGACATTTGTGCCACTGTATTTAATTTTTGGCCTTTCCATTTCCCTGTAGTATTCACAGGCAAACGGAAAGGGCAAAAATATGGAACTTTGCTTCCTCTGCCCTTGGAGATAAAACCTATATCAATCTTTGGAGGAAGTAAAATAGGAAAGGCAGCACCAGTTTAAGTAAAAAGTTTTCCATTAAAAAAAGATCCCAAAGAAAAGGAATATGGAATAAATAAAATAATATGGCCTGTGAATTGGCAGCAGCATCCTTGGTACCTTACTTTTTCTCCTCTTTTGTTGACCTTCTGGTTTGGATAATTTAATTGGTTCCTGGATTATGATTAGGTGCTATTAATAACATTGTTATAATTATCTTCATTGGTGCAACAAAATGTAATGCCTCTAATTTACTGTGACCATATTTTCCTGGCAAAAATAAAAGACAAAACTGGAAAAGGGCAAATTTGAAAGAGATTCGTAAGAACAAAACATGTTAATTATTTGTGTTTATATCTTTGCTTTTCAAAGGAAAATTCAAGAGCAAAACCAAGAAAAAAATTACAAACACATATATTGTAATGAAAATACCTAAAATCAAGCAGTATATGTAAATGTATTTTAAAAAGACAATTCAACTTCTATATTTTTCACGTGCGTTTGGAAGAGCGTGCACTATGTGGTACCATTTATAACGGTAAAATGTTAAATGACCAAAATAAAGGATAAAAATGAGTTTTTGAAAACTAAATAATTCAAAAGGATAGTTTTCTGAAATAAAGAACTCTCCTTCATAATGAAGGATGTATACTCACTGTACTCCGAACCCGTTCTGTCTTTTTCTTTATCGCCTAGTGGTGGTTTTTTTTGGTTTTTTTTTTTACAGTTTGCTTTAAATGCAAATTATAGTATGCATGTTTGGCAAAGCATATATGAGGTTTTTTCCCCTCTGGATGAAGCAAGGTTACTCTCATAGGACTGATGTTCCTACTTTCTTTCCATTTAGGGCTTCATGCAAATATGGCAAGGCTGAAGGATTTGTGGTTAAGCATAGAAATTAAGGATCTAGTGTCTCTTTTTCTCCCTGGACAAAATGAGCACACAAGACAGTGAAATGCACCCAGACAGAATGAGCTCTTTCATGCGGGAAGTGATGATTTACTGATTCACTGCCTGAATACCAAATGCAAGTGTGTGATAGGAAGGCTTTGTTCCAGTGGGAATAGTAGCGAAACTGATCTTGGAAGGAAGCAATAATTCAGGCCTTTGGAGGCAGAATCTTATTTCATTCACACCATTGAGACTCCACTGACATTTACTGGCTTCTACAGTTTCAGATGAGGCCAAAAGGTGTAAAGGGCAGACAAGAGAAACACTGAAAATATGGATCTGCTTATTTTAATTTTCCCAGTATTGCCATTACTTCAGCGATACAGGGAACAACTCAGAAGAGAGAAGCTATCGACTATTCAGGTGAACGATATTGAGGGTAGAAGATTGTCTGCACAGTTGAAAGAATTCAGAGAAACAATGAAAGAAAATTGAGATTGTTTTACATGGGAAATGATGTCTCATGTGCTTTTTAAAGAGAAGAATTGATTTCCTGCTGGTGTCAGACAAGGCCAAACACAAGGCATGCGTTATTTATGATAGAGAATTAGTGGTTTTGGACATGTTTATCATCTTTTACTCCAAGGTGGTATTCCCCAACCTGGTGCCCTCTGGAAAAATTGTTATTTCAAGTCCTAGTCAATCAAAATCAAAAGTGTGAGGCTAACAGATTTTTCTACGGACTTAATGCATAATGATATTGCTTTCTGATATTGATTGTTCTAGTTTATGTAACAGTGAATAATACCTGTTGTTTTGGGGCATTTTACTGGGATATTGGCCTGTCTTGGGGAGAGCACTTTGTCTTGAGCAAAGTGAATTAGTTGCTAGTTGGGATTTTAGGTTTTGCTTCCACACAGTTCGGATTTAGTTTTCAGTTCATCTTGTTTTCTGCCATTAATGCTACCTGAAGTTCCACCCATGATTTGTCTCTTGGCTTGCTGTACACTGGGAGAGGTGAATTTATTGAAAATGTACAGGCCGCTTGTTAGAAAATGGAGCTCTGATTTTTGTTACCCCAGCATGAACAAATAGGAAAATGTTAGAATAAGTCTCCCGTGTACTGCATGACTAGTGACACAGCATTATTCAAAGTTTATTCAGAAACAAATGCCACTGATTTTCAAGGAGGATTAATCTTGTGAATTTGCTTATAGTTAAACAACAACAACAACATGTCCTATCATTGCAGAAGGCCACTTTTGTGTTCTTTCTAAGTTGGTGCGATCTAGTCCTCTGGTAATGTTTTCTACCTTTCAATTGAGAGATCACTGTGGCGTGAAAATGTAAAAATTTCAGGGCAATTAACTTGACGCATGACCCAAGGCTGAGTTCATTTAATCTCTCCATTGACTTTGGTAGGCATAAGGTCACTCAAGGTCATAACACAGTTCAGTTGTTTATTAACAGCATTTTAAAGCTTAGTGTTTCATCTTTCTTTTTCATGCTTCTGTTGTTTAGGTTAAAGCGACTAATCATAACAACAAATTGAATAAGGTTAACTGGATAAAGTCACCTCCGTCACATTAACTACTAAACTAACTGTCTAGGGAGGTGAATTAATGATCTTTACCAAAATCTTTTAATGGTTATTTGGTCACAAGGTATGATCCATTTTGATCTTTTATGCAACATAAATCAGTTTAATGGTTAAGTCCGTGCAGTTAAACTTTTGAATCTAAATGAGGGCTCTTCAAATGAAGGAAATTCAAGGGAAACAATATAGAGGTACAATGCAATTAAATGTGGGGAGAGCTATAATTAGATAATTGTGCAGCAGCCTCAGACTCAGCATGGAGATTAATAGCAAAGAAGTACCATAAGCCTTCATTAGTCTCCAACATTGCATAAAGTAGCGAAGAAGTCAGTGACCATTGCTTGGGGCAAGCCCTATAGAGAAAATTAAGGCAGTTTCACTTCTAATTATTAGCAAAGGTTTTAGGATCTAGGGTATTTTGAGTAGATACAGCTTTTGAATAGATGGAACTAAAGCTTGATTTTATTTGTAAATGCAGATGGCTTGAAGAGTTGGCAGGCTGAATAGCAAAAGTCAGGTATTCCAAGGACCGAACACAGATGTTGCTAAACTGCAGTTCCCAGCATCCTTCACCATTAGCTATACTATTAGGCCTGTTGCAAATTATACTTCAGAAACATCTAGAAAACCACAGATGGTCTATTAACAAGTATGTGCATAAGAGCCAAGTCTAGCAATGAGTCAGGCATGACCCAGACTGAATAGTCACCGAAGACTGGTCTGGAAATTTAGCCAATAGATTGTCTTGCTAGATGAAGTCACTCTGCAGCCGAGAAGTCATTGTAATCTAGTGAACAATTTAGTGGCTCAACACAAAGAGAAGCAAAGCATAAAATTGGAAGTTTCCTTTCCAACTCCTGCTGCCCCGATAGTCATTGAATGGTCTTCAGTTGTAGGACTTGCTTTCCTAGGAAAATATACAGAGGTCTCCAAAGAGAAAACACCTTAACATCAAACTGTAAGATGCCAAGTTTAAGAACAAAAGTTGCCTCTTGCTCTTTCATAACTTAAGTCCTGAAAGAAAAAGAAAAATTTAGCTAGAGAGTGGGAAGAGTTTCTGTTAAATTGGCCACAAATAACCCCTGTACTCCCTTCCTAATACTTCTTTTTTTTAATGTTCATTTATATCCTGCTTTTATTATTTCTTTACAAATAATTCAAGGTGGTGAATGTAACCAGCACACCTTCTTACTCCTATTTCCCCCCAGAGCAACAATCCTGTGAGTTGAATTGGGCTGAGAGAGAGTGAGTGGCCCAAAGTTAGACAGCTGTCTTTAATGGCAAAGACACGGGTTGAACTCAGTTTCTGGCTTTCTAGCCTGGTGCCTTAACCACTAGACCAAACTGGCTCTACTTTACTCTCAGTCTTTTCTTATAAATTGCAAATAAGATTTGCAGTTCTCTGCTGCAGACTGGAACTCAGTTGGATCATTCAGCACCAAAGCAATACCTTGAGGAGAGGAGATAAATTTTCTCACCCCATCTTTTTTTTTTTCATAGCACTTGGACATATGAGTCATGTCTGCTCTTCAGTATTGCAAAAACAGTTTGCAGAGGATCCAGCATTCTTGAAATGCTGAAAACAAGAAGAAAATATTCGTTTCTATTCTGAATTGCTGAGAAGGATGCATTACAAAATCCCCCGTTCCACATCCTTGCTTTACGTTGTATTGATTTCTATAGATATACAAGACAATGCACAAACAACAACCCCATCCTCTTGAGTCACAGCATAAGCCTCTGCAATGCTGTGGGGGTCTGAGGTTACAGGCAAACTTTTATTTGCTCTCATTTCCCCTGACATTTCCATTTTCTGGCTCAAAACATGGAAATGACACAACCGATCAATGTTTGCAAACTGAATTCTAGTTGAGTAAGGAAGATTGGATGGTGGATAGTTGGTGATGGTGCAGAAAAGAGAGGGGGTTGTTTTGTAAGTTCCCTTGTTGTTGTTCTTTGTGATGGTTTTTTTGTAGGGACACATTTCTTAAAGAATCAGAGGAATAATTCTCTGATATGATTGAAATAGAGTGATGAAAATGCTAACCTACAGTTTGAAGTATAAGAATGGGTTATGCTTTCCTGGATTTGAATCTCTGATAAGTCTAAAAATAGGGGAAAAAAGAATAATTATTTAGCCCCTAGTAAGAGTGCTGCCCTATAGTGAATAATGATGTGAAGTATAAATATATAACTGCATTATTGTTTGTAGAATAGATAAAATATTGTCAGCCTTCTTAGGTTTCCTCAGATGGGGAACATAATTAGATGAGCTATTTTTATGTTATTGTAAGGCTACATTAACAGAATCTTGCAAGTCTGAAAGTACGGATTTCCCACCGTCACTTTTAACTGCCTGAACAATTAGGGCGGGTCCTTCCCAAATTTCTTCCTATGATAAAAGTCACTAGGGGGATCCTCCCTCTCTTTTCTGATTGTTTCCTAGGCAGCATCTGTTCCCCTCTTAACCCCAAGGTCATCCACACATTCTATTACAAATTTAAGCACTTTGATTTATTGTAAGTCTTTCTTTCCTTTTCCTTTTCTTTGTACAGATTCAGTATGCAAAAAATAAAGGAAGGAGACAGACAGACAGACAGACAGGCAGGCAGGCAGACAGCTAGCTTTCACTTCATCATGCTTGCCATCTTTTATAACAATAAAATGTTGTTGATTTTATTGTATTTTTTTAGGATGGTGAGGATGAGGTAATTTTGGCAATGTTTGCCTGAATTTATGTGGATCAACAAGTTGCTGGATGAGTGGGACACTTATAAAAGACACAATTTTAACAAAATCTGAAGTCTATGTATTTGATAGACTTAATGTATGTCATGCTAAAAGAAAGAGCACCAAAGTCTTTCTGACTGCAAAGGTTACCTGACTGCATATGAGAAGAACAGAACTTTGGGGGAAAATATGCTGAATGAATTTAACTTAATACTTGTTCTTTCTTTTGAAGACATTTCGCTTCTCATCCTAGAAGCTTCTTCACCTCTGACATTCCTCACTATCCTGTCAGAACTGAAGAAGCTTGGATGAGAAGCGAAAGGTCTTCAAATGAAAAAACAAGAATGTCCAGTTGCCTCCTGAAAAAGCACCTTTGGGGTATGTATATGGTATATTGATTGTTGACCAGGTGTCTTCTCATTCATTTTTAGGCTCTTTATTGTAAAGAAAAGCAGTATAGTGCAGTGGTTAAGGCATCAAAGTAGAAACCAGGAGATTCTGAATTCTACTATTGCCTTAGGCATGAATCCAACTGGGTGACCTTGGGCCAATCTCTCTCTTGGCTCTAGGAAGGTGGCAATGGCAAACCACTTCTGGAAAACCTTTACAAAATAAACTAGCGATTCTGTAGATTCTGTTGTCATGAGTCAACAATGAACTCAAGGGCGTGTGTGCACATGCGCACCCTCATCTACAATTTATTTTCAAAAGTGCTAGGAATCACAAAAGTGCAAGCACTTTAATTTATTCAACATAAATGGTATTAGATATCAATTCAACATAAATCGTATTAGATACAATAAAAACTATAATAAACTATTATATGGTTCCTTTTATTCTGCAGTCTAGTCTAGGGAATTAACCAAAGAGTTGATAAAAATCCATGATTCAGATTAATGCTGTGATGGCGAACCTATGGCACGCGTGCCACAAGTGGCACACAGAGCCATATCTGTGAGCACGCGAGCCATTGCCCTAGCTCAGCTCCAGTGGGCATGCGCGCGCCAGCCACCTGATTTTTGGCTGGCCCCACCCATGCCACCCTTCCCCTCCCAGGAGTCTCCATGTGGCCCATTTTGGATGCCAGGTAAGTACAGGGCTTGCGCGGAGGCCCTGGGGGGTATTTTTGGCCTCTGAAGGGCCTCTAGGAGGGTGGGGAGGCTGTGTTTGCCCTCCCCAGGCCCCAGGAAAGCCTCTGGAGCCTGAGGAGGGTGAAAAATGGGCCTGCTGGGCCCACCGGAAGTCAGGAAATGGGCTATCTCCAGCCTCCGGAGGGACTCCGGGTGGGTGGATGGGAGAGGCCCTTTTCGCCCTCCCCAGGCTCCAAGAAAGCCTCTGAGCCTGTGGAGGGCAAAAAACGGTCCTACTGAGCCTATTGGAAGTCTGGAAATGGGCCGTTTCTGGCCTCTGGAGGCTGCTCCCACAACAGGTGGGAGAGTGTTGTGCGCGTATGCGCGGGGGAGCACAGGGGGTTGCGTGCACATGCGCAGGGGGGCAAGGCGCAGAGGGGAGCATTGAATTATGAGTGTGGGCACACAGGCGCACGCTATCACGCATGCACATGCACCTGAGGAAAAAAAGGTTCGCCATCACTGGATTAATGTATGCCATATATCATAATTTACTGTCTTTACTGGATGAAGTCCTGGTGAATGTTGTGCCTCTGAAAGCCTAGGCTAGCTACATTTCATTTTTGAGATCTCATAGGTGGAATGCTTAGAAAACAAGTTCCATTAATAATTGTCTTGAAATGATATTCCCGAGAGCTGCCCACAGTGCACTGAGCAGCTTTTTAGTTTCTTGATGACTTTTCTTATTGGATCCTCTTCTTATGACTGCCTGAATATTTCACTAACCTGCTGGACTTTAAAGGAGGTTTTGCCTGGACTTGCTGGGGCCTATTAATTTCCCTGCTTTAGGAAAGAGAGTCAGTCTTTTTATATTGTGTGCTGAGAAAAGCTTCTTGCCAGAGGGCCTTCTAGCAATTGGTCTGTGGGAGTCTGCTATATATTGAGGAGGAGAATATTTTTCTGAGTGTGAAATATTCCTTTTTCATTAGCCCTCAAAATATTCCTGTTTCAGCAAAGAAGAAACCATAACGTGCAGCAATTTTCAAGTTCTCTGTTAGGGGAAGGGAGGGGTGAGGAGGTTAAATGCCATTGCTTTGAATACGTTCTCTGATTGAAATATGAATTAATTCCATCAATTCCACACTGTGTAGACTTGCAGATTAACTGAGAATTTTAGGCTCCAAAATACACCAAAAAATTGGGTTTGCCTTATGTACAAGTATGTGTGTATATATAAATGCATGTATACAGGCATAAATGGGTGCATGTATACATGCATGTTTGCATGTATGTACATATGTATTGTTTATTTGACTTGCATGCTGCCCGTCTCGCCTACAGGTGATTATATACAATAATACTTTTTTTTAATGTATGCATATATATATATAGTTAGAGCTTGCTAGGTGTCAGAAAGGAAAAAAGCCCAGAACCGAGTAGATGTGATTCTACTGAGCTGGAGCTACAAAAAAAAACCTTGGCTACGTAGGGAAAACCCGGCTAGAAGAAAAATACATACATACATACATACATACATACACACACACACACACACACACACACACACACACACACACACATATATATATGTGTGTGTGTGTGTGTGTGTGTGTGTGTGTGTGTGTGTGTGTGTATAGTTAATATTTCGGGTTTCTTCCCGTGTAATTGTGGATATATCCCTAAAAGGGTAGAAGCGACGTTTCGGCAGAATCCCATCTGCCATCATCAGGCTTATGCCAGTAGTCATTTTGCACTAACTGACGTTGGAATTTCAAATCTGGTGCTGGTATTCTGGGATGGCTCCACCTTTTCATTCTGATTGGTTGGGAGTCCCAGTATGTGTTTATTGGCTTGGCTTCGGGTGTATGGTCGGTTTTTCTCCACTAGGTGGCAGGGCTTTATCTTTGTGGCTGGTTTGAATATGATTTGGTTGGGATTTTTTTGTGCAATGTTTGGTCCATGTTCCACATATGGTGTCAAGATTCGTCTATCTATGAGAGCAGGTTTCCAAATAGTAGGCAGACGTGAAGTGTCATCCCGTTTATTCATGCAATATGGTCTTTTTTCCATTTCTATTGCTTCTCTGATTATCCTGCCATTGAGATGTTCTATTTTTGCAACTGTTTTTGTTTTATTAAAATTAATGTTGTGTCCTGTTGTATTTATATGTTGAACTAATGATGATGTGTGTTCTTGCTTTTGTATTGAGTTTTTGTGTTCCTCGATGCGCACACTCATTCTTCTGTTGGTCTGTCCAATGTATGTTGATGGGCAGGAAGCACATGGGATTTCATATATGCCTTGATCTTCTAATTCTATTTTGTCTTTGGGGTTTCTCAGAATGGACGATATCTTTCTATCTGTGCAAAATATGGTTTTGATGTTGTGTTTTTGTAGTACTTTGCTAATTTTATCTGTTGTTCCCCTTATATAGGGCAAGATGGCTTTCCCATTGTTTTGTTCCTCTTGTTGTTTTTTATTCTGTCTTGGTGTTGTATGTTTGATCATATTGATGACTTTATTTCTACAGAACCCATTTGATGTCAGTACATTAGTTAGTGTATATAATTCAGTTATATACAAAAACTCAATACAAAAGCAAGAACATCCAGCAAAATGACTACTGGCATAAGCCTGATGATGGCAGATGGGATTCTGCCGAAACGTCGCTTCTACCCTTTTAGGGATATATCCACAATTACACGGGAAGAAACCCGAAATATTAACTACACACACACACACACACACACACACACACACACACACACACACACACACACACACACACACATATATATATATATATATATATATATATATATATATATATATATATATATATATATATATATATATTTATTTATTTATTTATTTATTTATTTATTTGTGGATAAGCCCATTTGCAGATAAGCAGACTGAAATTTTTAACCAAAATACCCTGAAATCTGTGCCGCCCATTTATAAACCAATTGTGAAAACTAAAACATACAATATTTCAAAGGTTGGCTTATCTGCAGGTGGCACAGTTTTCATGGTATTTTGGTTAAAAATTCAAGAGTTGGCCTATTCCCTTATATATATAGTTGTTTCAGAAAACAGCTAATTACAGGATGCTTTCAGATTAAGAGTTTGATGGAATTGTACTTGTGGAAAAGAGCAAATTCACATTCTGAAGACCATCCTCTAGTTAGAAAAGCCAAGAAGGCCTTTTTCAACTTCAGCAAATGATTTTCCTGGAATGGTGGAGTGGTGGCACATTGGAGACATTTACTGATACCATTATCACCTCTTGACTGGACTATCACAACTCACTCTATGTATGTTTGCCCCTGCAAGCTGTTTGGAAATTTCAGATGATGCGAAATGTGGCTACCTCTTTATTAACAGGCTAAACCTGTTGTCACATCACAACTTTACTGTGGGAGCTGCCCTGGTTACTAGCCTATAATTCAAGGTTCAGGTCATTTGCCTGTGAAGCCCCGGTATGGCTTGAGATCCAGGTAGCCTCAAGGCTGCCTATTGTAAATAGATCTTACTTATAAATATATACAAGTAGGGTACTGTATGTATGCGTGCTGGGTCTACCCATTACTGGGAAGTCCAAAGGAGGCTTGGAAACGTAACACTTTGTGGGGGGAGGATGATCCCCTTCTCTTAAATAGTCTCCTTCCCCTCTCCTCCAAAATTAGATTGGAGCTTCCGTGATAATGTTGAGAAAGCTTGAACATGGCTGTTTCAAAGAACAGTCTTGGGGCATGATGGAATATAGAATTTCTGCTTGAACTTTGTATTCCATTTTGAGTTGATTGTTCTTGGATGCACTAGACAATAATACCTAGTATACCTCTTGAATAGCTTTGTAGATCCTGATGAGTGTGCAGGATGTGAGATGTGCAAAGATCAATTTGTGATAGCAGATGACCAATCACAGATTATTAAAATAGTGTTGTGGACCATTCGCTGCCAGAAATATATAGTCTCAACTCGTCAGGCATGTTGTATTAGTTCTTCCTCTACTATTCTTCATTTCAACTTCCTTGTAATATCTACTTCATTTTTTCCCAACCTCTCCCCTGAGGAGTTGTTGCACACATCAATATATGAAAAATTTATTATTTTTCTGCTTTCCGTGAGCCTTTGTCAGAGGAATATTCCCCCATCCCCTTCCCCCACCAACTCTTTCAGCTGTCGGGCATAATACACTTTGCATTTCATTTATATGCTGTGCCTTTAAAGTCATGTCTCCGACTGCCAAGGTTTTGTCATCTTTTTGCTCATTTGTCTTTTTTTCAGACTTGGTTGCACTCTCAGCTTATAAAAAAGTTTAGGTGTGAAGGAAGCATTTCAGAATATATTTCTCTCCTTACAATCCATTAGAAAATATTAATGAAACGTAATTGTAGAATTACATAGGGTGATTTTTCAAAGTTAATCTGTAGATGTTTAGAATATTGGGAAGTATAATTTCACCTAGGTAGATTTTACTCCGTTTCACCTTTTAAATGCTAGAAAGATTTCTTCCCACCTGCACATCTAAATTGACTATGTAGAGGGCAGGAACTCAGTGACATTTCTTTTCACCTTTAAAGGTTTTCATAGGCATTAATACGTTTGTAACATAACTGGGGAATGAGTAGGCTTCTCTCCTTCACAACTGGGAACTCTGAAATCAGAAATAGCTGGCAAACTCATTAAAAGTGAGTCAGTTTCAAAACTTACCTGACTTCTGGGTTTTCTACCAGGCAGTAAGGTAATATTCTGTAGTAATACTTCATTTGAGTCCAGAATCTGCTTCTCTAGATAAAATGCATATGATCTGCCTTTCTAGTTTTTGCATCAATTGTAGTCAACGAAGGATTTTGGAAACTGCTGTCTAAATCTTCATCCAGCTACAAACAACTTATTCATTTATCCCTTACCTAATTTCTGTGTTCTAAACATGGCACACCTACCCTGTTTTCCCCAAAATAAGACATCCCCTGATAATAAGCCCAATCAGGCTTTTGAGTGCATGGCAATAAGGCCAAGCGCTTGTTTCAGGGTTCAAAAAAATAAAAGACAGGGTCTTATTTTCAGGGAAACATGGTAGATACTTCCCTTGACTTTTGCCAGATTACATATTCCACCTCATTTTTTAAGACTCATCCTCTTGCCTCCACTTCCTCCCAATATAGGAACAGGAATCATATAGGAAGGAAGGAGCAGAACCACTGCAGAAGGGTGTCTCCCAACTCCTAACTCTCACAATGATCCACTAGATCACCACGGTCAATGGTACAGAAGGCTATTGAAAGATCTATCAGGATCAGTAATGTCATGCTTCTTCCAGAATCTGCTATAACTATCACTAGTGAGAGTAACCAGTGCTGTTTCTATCCCATGCCTGAGCCTGAACCCTGCTGGAAGGGTTCAGATAACATATTTGTTTTCAGTATTCTCTGCAACTGTAGTATCACTGCCTTTCAATGACCTTCAGTAAAAAGGCAAGAATGGTGACAAGGCAATAAATTATCTACTATGCTTGGAACCAAAATCAGCCCCTTAAAAGAGTCCTCATTTCCATGATGCTAGTACCTTCAACTCACAAAGTGAGATATTAATAACTTGAATCCAGCACTCTCTCTTCCCTATCATATTAGCCAGGTGGGGAAAGGGTGTAACTCATAAGTAGTTTTACTCATTTGGCAAAGAACTTGGTCTACTTCTTTAGGATCAATAGGATCAATTTTTTTCTCAGAGAGAAAACCTTCAATATCTCTCTTGACAGCTTTTCCAACTCTGTCTAAGTAGTTATATCTACAAAGTACTTAGGCAGCCTATCACAGTGACTTATTACCATTTTTTTCCAGTGCATCCTTTCCTAAAAGTTTCCAGCCACTTTAAAAACAGCTGCTGGATAGCATTTCATTGGATTCAGTAAAGGTGGAGACAGAATTCCACTTTGCCACCCCTATGGCCAGAAAGTAGGCCCAAACCTGGACTTATACCTTTCATCAGTTGAATTTGCTCCAGGTTTTCTGCCAGCATCACTCTAGCACTTTATCTTCTGGAGTTCCTCAGAAAACCAAGAAGCTCGTTAGAACCAGTCCATAGAAAGAGCTGCTTAGGAGCAATTCAGGTATCAGAAATCAGAGCTTATTCTGATGTTGGATGCCTGCCTGCCTTCTCTCTCTCTCCCTCTCCCTCTCCCTCCCCCCCCTCTCTCATTTCTATGTTGCCAATCTCACTATTACAATGACTCTGGGTGGCTTACAATAGATAAAAAGTAGAAATTAGAAGAATTAAATAGAAAGCCAAGGCGATGGGCAATCTGGTGCTGGGGATCTTCTCTACCCAGTCGGCCAACCCCAGCATAGCAGACCCCTGTTGGGGCCCCAGTCCAAGCAGTAGAGCCACATTTTCAGGTTCTTCTGGAAAACTGGGAATATGAGGGTAGACCTCACCTCCAGTGGGAGAATATTCCAGAGGGTGAGGGCTTTATTCACTTTCTTTAAGCAAAATAATGTTACATACTAAGCATATGTTCAAGGGAGTACATATACATATAATTTTATTTTCCACATTGCTCAAATTATATTTGCAACTTGAACTTATTATCAAATAGAAGTTGGTCTCGTAATAGAGTGCAAAAGGAAACTCAAGATATTTCTGTGAGAGGCTTTCTTTAATAACTAGCTAGCCTATGCTGGCTATGTATTCTGGGGCTTGTAGCAGGGGTGAAATCCAGCAGGTTCTGACAGGTTCTGGAGAAACGGTAGCGGAAATTTTGAGTAGTTTGGAGAACCGGCAAATACCACCTCTGGCTGGCCCCAGAGTGGAGTGGGAATGGGGATTTTGCAATATCCTTCCCCCAGGAGTCGGGTGGGAATGGAGATTTTGCAGTATCCTTCCCCTGGCGTGGGATGGGAATGAAGATTTTGTAGCATCCTTCCCCTGCCATGCCCACCAAGCCACGCCCACAGAACCAGTAGTAAAAAAATTTGGATTTCACCACTGGCTTGTAGTCTACCAGGATACTACCCTACCAAGTTTATCTGTCTCCAGTGATTCTTTTGTCTGCCTTGTCCTTCTATCCAGTCCTAATAACAGGTATTGACTGTTGGTGTCTTTTCTAGTCAGTTTTTTCGTCTTGTTTTGATGGAACTCATCAAGGAAGAGTCTCCCTATAAATGACTAATGGATGCAGAGAGTTTACCTCCAGCCATCTCCCCCTCCCCCAAAAGGGTCAGAAGGATGACAAAGCTCATTTCTTTCTAAGACATGATGGAGGAGATGAAACAAAGCATTGATCACCAGACTAGTGAACAGTTTCTGTCTGAATCAGATCATCCATCAATTATTTACTGTAGGGTACCATACTGGTAGTACAGTATAGTTTAGTCTAAAGGCTACGTGACACTTTTGGTTTGGTTCCTATAGGACAGAAATAAACTTTTTCCCCCATGTCTGGGGATGGGATTTAACAATTTAGGAGTGGTTAGGAATTGGAGTGGACATGATGCTGATGTAGAATAGGCAGGACCAATTTTTTATGGGTTGGAGGGTAGTTTGGTCATTTTCTCCATTTGTTTGTTTGCTTGTTTTTTTACATTTAGGTTACACCTATTTAGGACTGATAAAACCCTGTTTTAAAGTGACAAGAAGCTATGCCATCCATTTCCAGCAAGTGTGATGAAAGAGAGTTGTAAAAAAGGGGGCTTGAGGGCTATCTGCTTGCCTTTGCCTCAGGCTGCCTACTCCTGCCATAGGAGAAGCAAGATTTTTCAGTTCAAAGATTGGAGATTACTTCAGTTTGCACAGAAAATGGTGTTTCTGTAAAAGACAAGTGCACACAGGGCTGAGAAAGAAAACCTCACAGCCTGTCCTGGAAGCCCTTATTTTATTTAAACTAGCTAACACTATGTGCTCAATAAAATGTAGGAGGCAAGGACTTAGAAAAAGATAGGTAGGTAGGTAAGAAGGTAGGAAGGTAGGTAGGTAGGTAGGTGGGAAGGAAGGAAGGAAGGAAGGAAGGAAGGAAGGAAGGAAGGAAGGAAGGAAGGAAGGAAGGAAAAAAAATCTGTGAATCAGTATGAGAAAAAAATCTGTTAATCCCATCATATGAGATAATTGTAAAATGTAGTTATGTGTTACGTCCTTTGTTGTTGTACTACAATGCTTAAACATAAGAGATGGATTTTGTTGGATTTGTTTCTTAGTTTTCTTGCAGTGGATGAAGATTAGAGGAAAGATTTTTATCTCTCTTTAACCACACTTTCCTTTTCCTGACCAATCCTGGTAGCAGCAGCTGCCATAAGTAATGTATCTCAAGGACATCAGACTGGTTATCATTTTTTAAAGCACACAGAACCAGTTACCCAGGAACAGTGGTGGGTTCTAATCAGTTTTACCACCAGTTCGCATCGCGCACGCGCTTTGCGCATGATCGCACAAGCGCATTGACTAAAAAAACAGCGGAAGCATGGCAATCCACTTTGCCGTGCCTTACAGCTGACCAAAAAACAAAAGAAATAAAGGTAAGTATAGTGCAGGGGTGGGGGGGAGGGCCCAACTGACATTCAAAGCAAACTGGTTCGCTCTCCTATGAAGATTTCCACTACCGGCTTTCCTAAACCGGGGAAAACCGGTAGCAATCCACCACTGCCCAGGAACCATAACATCGGGAACGTATTGCTTTATAGAGATTTTGATAGGGGAAACACAATCAGGGCTGATAAAGAGTTAGGGTGCATAACTTCTTTGGTTATTCCCAGTTGATTTCCCAAACCATTAGTGCTTTGTCTTGAAGGGTTTGAGAATTATTGTACTAAAAACTTTGCAGCAGAGAAAATATAACATGGCAAAGAACATTTGGCAGCTTTTGAAATTTAGAAGCAAGAATGTCTCCAAAATTGGATTCAGAAATAAGATACTGTGTTTAAAGCTATAATAAGGATACTCTTTGCTCATTCCCAGAGATTTTTAGGAAATGATTTAGGTGTGGTTTTGAGAAGAAGCTTTAATCAAGTAGTTAACGTGTTTTGAATCCATTTCCCCAACTTCACTATTAAGAGAAGTAAAAAAAAAAAGTGTAATGCATCTTCAGAGTAGGTCATGCCAACTAACATAATTAAATGTGAGCTGAAACTAGATCCATAGGGATTTGTCAAAGAAAACCAAAACCATTAAAGCTAATTTTCAGAATAATAGTCTTATTTCAAACATTTAGGAATGTAAACCTTTGTGGACTTGTCTAATTTATGATGATGGATTCTAAGATATAAAGGCTTAATAATCTATTAGTTGTTAAGATGCTGTTGGACTAGGCTTTCTTTAATATTTTGTTAACTGAGCCAGACTGGTCTAGTGGTTAAGGTATTGGGATTAACTACATAGTTGGGAGACTTACGTGTTCTAGTCTGCCTTAGGTATGAAGGCTGGGTGACCTTGGGCCAGTCACACACTCTCTCAGCCCAACTCACCTCACAGGGTTTTATTTTGGGGGAATAGCAGGAATAAGTATTAGATATGTTCCCTGCCTTGAGTTGTTTATAAAAAAATAATAAAGGTGGTGTGTATATATGTCCGTGTGTGTAGTTTTTTTTTTTTTTATAGAATCTAGGCTTAGGTTGCTTTGCAAATCAAGCATGAGAATTTTATTCATTTTCCTCTTTTTCTTCCTTTTGATGCTTCTGATGAAGTAAGCTCTAGTTGTAGAAGCTCATGCCTTTTAATATGCATTTTTATTTGAAAAAGTGCTGCCAGCTTCATGATTCTTGGCCACCATGGGATAACCCAACTTTTCTTTTGCAACATGAGGATATTGTTTTTTTCTCACAGTTCTCCCGTTTGATGACTGCTCTTTTGTTTTATATATATCATTTCTTTATCTCCCCTTTTCTTCTCCAC
This sequence comes from Pantherophis guttatus, assembly GCF_059756535.1. Taxonomy (NCBI): domain Eukaryota; kingdom Metazoa; phylum Chordata; class Lepidosauria; order Squamata; family Colubridae; genus Pantherophis; species Pantherophis guttatus. The sequence continues at coordinate 126,821,751 of NC_142063.1, read as the reverse complement.
CAGTCAGATGTTTAATAAGGGATCCTATTTTCTTGAGGAAATAATAGGCAAAGCTCTGAAAATCCTAGCATTGTTTTGTGATTGTACAGGTAGTCCTCGATATACAACAGTTTGTTTAGTGACTGTCTGAAGTTACAATGGCACTGAAAAAAGTGACTTATGACCATTTTTCACACACTTAGGATTGTTGCAGCATCCCCATGGTAATGTGATCAACATTCAGATGCCTGGCAACTGATTCATATTTATGACAGTTGCAGTGTCCTGGGATCATTTGATCCTCTTTTGTGACCTTCTGACAAGCAAAGTCAATGGGGAAGCCAGATTCACTTAACAGCCAGGTTACTAATTTAACAATAGCAGTGATTCACTTAATAACTGTGTAAGAAAGGTCATAAAGTGGGACAAAATTCACTTTGACATGTCTCGCTTATCAACATAAATTTTGGGCTCAACTGTAGTCATAAAGTCAAGGACCGTCTGTATAAACACGCAACATTTACCTTCCACGTCCATACATTTTATTCAAAAAAAGCTAATAGATCTTGCATTCTAAACTTTAAAATTTTCTAGGATTATAAAATGTTTCTCACTCCTTCCAGCTCTGTTTTTCCTCTTTAAAAATTGTGCTGATGCATTGATCAGTACTCTTTGATATGAGCAAAAGTAATAAGAGATTACTAAGTATTACAAATTATTGAACCAGGAACATTAATTGCTATTTACATCTGCTTGCTGAGGAACCTTTCTAGCAATTAGATTTATCTCCAGCATCTTCAGTGCCTGTGTTATGAGCTGACATTAGTCCTTGTAAGTAAAATGGGACCCAAATTAATGTTGATTTTTTTTTTAAATGCAGGTATTGCCTTGAGAATTCTGGACCATAGTGGAATGCTGAATAAGGTGAGGTTGTAAAAAGACATATAATTGTACTCAAGAGACCACGATGACTTTCTGGAATGCTAATATGTTATAGGAAACAGAAAAAATATGTTCAGAACTTTTGAACATCTTTTCCTTGGTATCTACAGCTAAGTGAAAAGTTTTGCATTGCTTTTTTTAACCCGTTCTTTCCCCTTCCCCATCTTTTCTCTAGTTCTGAATTTGCAAAAACAAAGGATTTTATACTAGGTCTGTTATGCCAGTGTTAGATTCTGTCAGTTTTGTTACTGGTTACAGAGTTTTTATGAAGGTTGCCTAGGGATACTTAATGGACTAAAAGGAAAGTTGTACCATTCAATGTATACTTAACATTTTCTTTGTTATTGTCTCTCAGAAAATAATCAATATCCTTTGCCTATTATCAGTGATGTTAACTTTTACTTATGTTTTTTGCAAATGTTACATTAACCTGTGGCTGTGTGTATAATGTCAAATCTTAACAGCATCAGTTTCTTGCCTGATAAAATCAAACACCATTTTATCAAAGAGAAAAACATGAATATAATATAAGTTTGTTTTAAGCAGATACTTGGAAGTCTTGAATGAATTGAATTTCATTTATTATAAAAAGGATTTCTATACCTAGGATTCCCTAAACTCAGAAAACTTCAATAGGCTGATTAATGTATCACTATTGTTGGCATAATGCAATGTGTTATATGTTAATGCTTAAATGTGAATGGAAAGATTATGGATCTTTAATGGCTATGCATGCTTCCATATACATTTCGTAAGAAAATAGCAATATTACTTTATACCTGTAGTATTAAAGTAGATCAGCAGAAATTATAGATGCCATTTAATATTGTGATAGGGGATTGGAGTTTGTTCTTACTGAAGGATCAGTTCTGCAATCTGTATTTGTTTATGTGTGCTGGCTTATGTTGACTTAAACAAGGTGGAAGGGAAAGAGGTTTCTACGATGGTGTCTCCGAAGTGTGCCTTACCCATTATCAATCCAACTGATTTCTTTTGTTACAGTTTTTCCTTTCCTTTCCTTTTATTTAATAGATAATGCCTAACATCAGCATGTCAGTCCATCTTTTTCAAAACCAGAGATCCAACTTTGCAAATTAAGCAAGATAGTACAAGATGTCACCCAACTAAAGCTTAACCATTGTTATCTGCCAAGAAGATGCTTAAACATATACTTCAATTCAGCTGTTGAAAGAAATAGGTTCTAAGAGTGATTACTATTAATTTAATGACACCAACTATGTGAGAAGATTGCAAGAACTTTTTTATGGAATTTGGTACACAGGATACTGAAGCTATAAATCTATAATAATAGGAATTAGCTTGTTGTTTTTTCATCAATCTTAACTACATCATTACAAATTTGAACTTTTATTTTTGAGCCAGTTGCTTTGAGTAGACTCCAGCTTTTTATAAAAAAAACCCAAAAGCAAAATAGCAATCTAGCATGAATAGCATCTTGCTATTCATGTTTGCTGAGTTAATTTGTCTGCAGGGTGACAGATGAAAACTTATGGGGTGTGGGTTGATAGCTGTAATATTTTTAGTAGTTGTTGACATTATTGTGGACTTTGTTTCTGTGGGAAGCATAGTTGCTGAATAGCATCATTTGGTTAGCTTGGCATTACTCTGAACTGTTGCTAAGATGACTTTTCCTGCCAGCCGTCAGGATGTTGGGACAGTGTTGTTTTCCTAATATACCCATTAATTTTTAGACCCTGCAGCTGTCTCAGCTGAACAGTGAAACAGACAGGGATTGGTAAAATATCAAATACCTACCAATGTTTGTTTACATTTAGGGTTGATCTCTCTAAATTGGGTTCATCAATTAAAAAAAGGAGGCTTTCAAGTTATGAATGTTCAGTGTACAGTTCCCATCAGTGTTTTGTACTGTGAACATGTTCTCACGCAAGAGTTCATTCACTGGAAATACTTGTACTTTTTGACCTTCCAACAATTTTGGCTGGAGCAATAAATCAAATCTGAGGATTTAAATCTTCTCCATCTTGGCCATTAGCCATGAATAATATTATTTTTCATACATCTGTGACTAGTTCTATTGTTTGTGTAAAATATAAATGGTTAGAGAACTTACTAATGGAAGATTTAATTTCTGTTTGTTAATACATAATTTGTTCTGAAAAATAGAACATAATTGGTTTTGGGTGGGGCAAAGTGTCTAAATGTCATGGAAGCCCGGGCAACTATTCTTAGGCATTGCTCACTGATTTGGCTAGAACAAACTCTCAGTGTAATATAGAGATTTAAAAATGGGTGACTTTTGTTTTATCAGACAAAATATATCTCAAATATATCAGGTGTGTATTCCACGCAGCATCTCTCTCTCTCTCTCTCTCTCTCTCTCTCTCTCTCTCTCTCTCTCTCTCTCTCTCTCTCTGTGTGTGTGTGTGTGTGTGTGTGTGTGTGTGAGAGAGAGAGAGAGAGAGAGAGAGAGAGAGAGAGAGAGAGAGAGCCTACTAAAATAATTGAGGAAATTATAAGAAAAAAAAGAATAAAATCTATCGAAGATGCAGCATTTAATTCCCCAGGTGGATTTTTAATTTGATTTTACTCACAGCAAGCTCAAATGAAAAAGTACTTGCATCATAATAAACAGAAAAAAGATATTACTATTTATCCAACTGGATTTTTTTAATGCCACCTTTTATCACTGTGTTTTTGTGGTGGAATCTGGAGCTGAGGGGAGGGGATGGGTTTCTAGAGGCTCTAAATAAACATACCACGCAGATCAGCTCCTTATGTTGTTTTTGGTTCCTTGCACCTGACAGTTTTAGTGTTTATACCGGATTCTGCTTTTCTTTTTTCTGTCACTCATACATATTGGAACTGTACTTTGTTGTCTATCTTTGGAATGATGTGTAACAGTTTGGCCAGTTTGTTACTTTAAAGTTCAAAAAAAAAAAAAAAGAATTTTGTATTTGGCACATCAGTAAGAGAGGGTTATCCAAGAAACAAACAACAACTCCCACAAAAACAAAATACACTTCCCAAATGTCCAGAAAATTATGTTTTGATGATAATAATTACAAAAACTGTTTTTAATAAGAAATAGGTAAGTAAATAAATAAGTTTTGGTGTTTGCATCACTGTTAAACTTATTTTGCTTTTTATTTTTATTTTACTTTTATTTTCCCTGTTTAAATGCTAGAATATGTTAATCTTTAAGGTGCCTTGGTTACCAGCACCACATACAAAAATAAATAAAATTAAGAAACAGGCATGGCTCTTAATGCTATTTACTTTATTCCATATATTGCTTATTCTATTATATAACTGAAATGAGATGTATATTTAATTATATGATATTGCAGGGTATTTGGAATGGAACTTTGAGGAACTTCTAGCCTCGGAGTCTTCTTTCATTTGGGGTGTTACTTGGAATCCTGACAGCATATTTAAAATGTACCAATATTTCTTTTTTTGGGGGGACAGGAGACTAAGAATGATATTGTCATCCCCAATACCATTTGTCTCAATAATACTGCTTTTCTAGACCCTTTTCAGTATTTATTTATTTATTTATTTATTTATTTATTTATTTATTTATTTATTTAGAATTTGTATACCGCCCTTCTCCCTGAGGACTCAGGGCGGTGAACAGCCAAGTAAAAACATCAAGTACAAATATTAAAATACAGTTAAAATATACATATATAAATTTGGCCCCATTAATTAAAAACAATAAACAAAACACTTAAAAACACTTAAAAAATTAGGCCAGCCCGGCTTGCTGGAAAAGGAAGGTTTTAAGGGCACGGCGGAAGGCACTGAGGTCTTGGATTCTCCTTATCTCTGGAGGCAATTGATTCCAGAGGGTAGGTGCCCCCACAGAGAAGGCCCTCCCCCTGGGGGTCACCAGCCTGCACTGTTTGGCTGATGGCACCCCGAGGAGGTCCTCTCTGTGGGAGCGCACGGGTCAATGGGAGGTCGTCGATGGCAGCAGGCGGTCTCGAAGTTAGCTAGGCCCTATGCCATGGAGCGCTTTAAAGGTGATAACCAACACCTTGAAGCGCACCCGGAAGACCACTGGGAGCCAGTGCAGCTCGCGCAGGAGTGGTGTTACATGGGAGCGCCAGGCTGCTCCCGTCACTACCCGCGCTGCTGCATTCTGGACCAGTTGGAGCCTCCGGGTGCTCCTCAAGGGGAGCCCCATGTAGAGAGCATTGCAGTAGTCAAGGCGAGAGGTGACGAGGGCATGAGTGACTGTGCACAGGGAATCCCGATCAAGAAAGGGCCGCAACTGGCGGATCAGGCGAACCTGACAAAAGGTCCCCCTGGTTACAGCCGTCAGATGTTCCTCCAAGGACAGCTGCCTATCCAGGAGGACTCCCAGATTGCGAGCCCTCTCTGTGGGGGCCAACGACTCGCCCCCAATAGTCAGTGATGGAGTCAACTGACTATATCGGGATGCTGGGAGCCACAGCCACTCAGTCTTGGAAGGGTTGAGCCTGAGCCTGTTCCTCCCCATCCAGATCCGCACAGCCTCCAGGCACTGGGACATCACTTCAGGGGCATCGTTGGGGTGGCCTGGGGTGGAGATGTACAGCTGGGTATCATCAGCGTACTGGTGGTATCTCACCCCAAAGCCATGGATGATCTCGCCCAGCGGCTTCACATAAATGTTGAACAGGAGGGGCGAGAGGACCGACCCCTGAGGCACTCCACATATAAGAGGCCTTGAGGTCGACCTCTGCCCCCCTGCCAACACGAACTGCGACCGGTCGGAGAGAAAGGAGGAGAACCACCTTAATACGGTGCCCCCCATCCCCAACTCTTCCAACCGGTGCAGCATGATACCATGGTCGATGGTATCAAAAGCCGCTGAGAGGTCTAACAGGACCAGAACAGAGGAACAACCCCTGTCCCGAGCCCTCCAGAGATCATCAACCAACGCGACCAATGCCGTTTCCGTGCTGTGTCTAGGCCTGAAACCCAACTGGAACAGATCTAGATAGGATGTTTCCTCCAAGAATTGTGGAAACTGTCGCGCGACCACACTCTCAACAACCTTCGCCAGGAAGCGAAGGTTGGAGACAGGACAATAGTTGGCCAATATTGCCGGATCCAGGGACGGCTTCTTGAGGAGAGGCCTCACCACCGCTTCTTTCAAGGCAGCGGGGAAGTGACCCTCACTCAACGAAGCGTTGATAACACCCTGGAGCCAGCCTCGTGTAACCTCCCGGGAGGCCAGTACCAACCAGGAGGGACACGGGTCCAGTAAACATGTGGCCGCACTAAGTCTCCCCAAAATCCTGTCCACATCATCCGGAGTCACAGCATCAAACTCCTCCCAGGTAACATTCTCAAGACTATTCCTCGTCACCCTGCCCTGATCTACCCAGTCAGAGTCCAAATCCCCCCGGATCTGAGCGATTTTGTCATACAGGTATTGTCCGAAATCCTCCGCCCTGCCTTCCAAGGGATCCTCCCGCGCTCCCGGATGGAGCAGGGAGCGGGTTACCCTGAACAGGGCGGCCGGACGATTCCCTGATGACGCAATAGAGGCGGAAAAGTAGTTAAACTTTGCCGTCTTTATCGCCACTAGGTAGGTCTTAATATGCGACCTTACCAGTGTTCGGTCAGATTCAGCGAGACTGGCCCTCCAACCGCTCTCTAGGCGTCTTTTCCAGCGTTTCATCTCCCTCAGCTCCTCGGTGAACCAAGGAGCCATGAGGGATCGACACTGGGTCAGAGGCCGCAAAGGCATGACTTGATCCAAGGCCCCACCAGCCGCCCGATCCCAGGCAGCTACCAGGTCCTCGGCCGAGTCGTGTGCCAGATCTTCAGGAATTGGCCCAAGCTCCGTCTGGAACCTATCAGGATCCATCAGGCGCCCGGGGTGGATCCATCTAATTGGGTCCGCCTCCCTGCGGCGGGGTGTAGCGGTTCGAAGGTCCAGACGAAGGAGTGAGTGATCTGACCATGACAAGGGTTTCATGTCTATATCCCCTATAATAAGACCACTCAACCACTGGCCAGAGACAAAAATCAGGTCCAGCATGTGTCCCCCCCTGTGAGTGGGCCATGAACTAACTGGGTCAGGTCCATGGCCGTCATGGAAGCCATGAACTCCCGAGCCATCTCTGACGTTTCACCAACGGACGGCAGATTGAAATCACCCATGACCATAAGCCTGGGTGTATCAACTGCCACCGTGGCTATCACGTCGAGTAGCTCGGGCAGGGCCGTTGCCACGCGGCAGGGAGCCAGGTACGTAAGCAGCAAGCCCATCTGAACCCCATGACCCCATCTCACAAAGAGGGACTCACATCCGGCAATCTGTGGCACAGTGGTCTCCCTCGGACCCAGACCTTCGTTAATAATAACCGCCACCCCCCGCCCCTCCCCTGGGCCCTCGGCTGATGGAATGCTCTGAAGCCTGGTGGACACATCTCAACCAGAGGGACCCCTCCCTCCGGGCCCAACCAGGTCTCCGTAATACCCGCCAGGTCCGCTCCCCCCTCTTGAATAAGATCGTAAATGAGGGGGGCCTTATTTACCACGGACCTGGCGTTGCACAGCATCAGCCGTAGGCCCAGGTCCTGAGTATCTGAGCCACCTAGTATCCGAGGGGAGCCTTGAGGACCTGGGCGTGCAATCGCTCTCAAGTAGCGAGTGCGCGCCCCCGGCACAAGATAAGGTCCTCTGCTCCTGCCATATCTGCCCCTCCCATCCACCGTGCTGATGACATCCCCAATCCCTCGTCCTGCGCCCTCAAGACCGTTACCCTGTGCCAGGCTGGGCCCTGACCTAGGTGGATTACCCCCCACATCCCCTTTGGTCGCCCTCCCAGTTCCCCTTAAAAGATTATTAAAAACCCTAATTAAAAAACCCCTCAATCCCCGCTTTAAAACATGCCACCTCTCGGGGCTCCAAAGCCCGTCCTTAAGGTAGGCCTTCGATAGAGTGGAAGGCCATCGCCGTGAGAGGGGGGCATCTCGCAGCGCAAGCAAATCTGCCGAGGTATAAGCCATACAAGTATGATGAGATGGAAAAGGGGAACCTTGGATGTCAGCGAAATTTAAAGATAGTCATTGAGGTGAGAGATGGCAAAAGAGGCTGGCCAGGATGGTTTTCAACTAGGCTAAAAATCTTGAGAATGGCTGCTTTGAGGTGTTGTGTTAACTTGTAAAACTTTGAATGGCTTTAAAAAGGTAAAGGTTCCCCTCACAGATATATGCTAGTTGTTCCTGACTCTAGGGGGTGGTGCTTATCTCCGTTTCAAAGCCAAAGAGCCACCGCTGTCCGAAGACATCTCCATGGTCATGTGGCTGGCATGACTAAATGCCAAAGGCGCCCAGAACGCTGTTACCTTCCCACTAAAGGTGATCCCTATTTTTCTACTTGCATTTTTTACATGCTTTCAAACTGCTAGGTTGGCAGAAGCTGGGACAAGTAACGGGAGCTCACCCCGTTACGTGGCACTAGGGATTCAAACCACTGAACTGCCAACCTTTTGATTGACAAGCTCAGTGTCTTAGCCTCTGAGCCACCACGTCCCATTTTGAATGGCTTAGGGCCTGACTATCTAAGGAGCAACTTTCTTGTTATGATTCTATTAAGATTTACAGGTGAGGCCCATTTGGAGATACCCTATCTTTCCTAGGGTAGGAAATTTCAGATACAGAGGCTTTTAAATACAGAGGCTTTCAGATACGGAGAACTATCAGACTTCTGTTAGCTAAGTAAGGGAGCTTTCAGATACAGAGAACTATCAGACTTCTGTTAGCTAAGTAAGGGGTAAAAAGGAAGAATAGATTCCAAGGAATTCAGTTGTATAAACTTCTTAGCAAAATCAGTGAAGAATGTTCAAGAATAGAGTTGTTGTTTTCCAGAAGAGAGATTGGCCATTTTTTCCAGTTTCTTCCAATCAAGAAATTCTATTTGGAAGCAATCTGGAAGAAATTTTCCTTGTTTTCAAGGGATATATGATTCATACTGAGTCATGGAATCCTTAATTTTTTCTGGAATTCCAGATTCTTATCCAGCAAGGAACTGAAGTAATGTACAGATAGTCCTTGACTTATGACCATAATTGAGACCAAAATTTCCAGGGCTAAGCAGGATAGTTGTTAAGTGAGCCTTGCCCCAGTGTAGGACATTTCTTGGCACAGTTATTAAGTGAATCACTGCAGTTTTTAAGTTAGTAACACGATTAAATGAATCTGGCTTCCCCATTGACTTTGTTTGTCAAAAGGTTGCAAAAGGTGATCACATGACCCCAGGATACTGCAACCATCATAAATATGTGTCCGTTGCCAAGTGTCTAAATTTTGATCACGTGACCACGGGGATACTATGCCACAATGGTTGTAAGTGTGAAAAACTGTCAAAAGTCACATTTTCAGTGCTGATGTAACTTCAAAAGAACACTAAATGAATGTTTGTAAATCAAGGACTACCTGTAATTTTGAAAACTCTACAAAAACTAGAAGTTGCTGGATATACTGTAGCTGTTAGTTGTAACACTCAGCTTGTTGTCTGGTTGAAATGTTTACTCTGGGCAGTCACCTGGTTCTGATGCTAGTCTATATTTAGTTCTTATACTGGAGCAAGATATTGGCAATCCATTTGGTACCATGACAAGAGGGTTGATTGCTTGTGATCTGGTCTGGAAAATACAAACATTTCCCCCCATGTATTGGTAGTAGAACATTGCAGGAAATTCTGTCAAGATTCTTTTAATCTGCTGGGTAAAAAACCTGCAGCATCATAAAGATTCTGATAAATAGATTTATTGTAGTGAAATTGATGAAGTTACTACCAAAGAATTCCAGTGACTGTTGTGTATCTACTGTAATTCATAACCGATGACTAGAAAAATTAAGGTTCAAATTCTAATGACTCTTTTTCCTGCCCAAGGAAAATAATGGACTAGAAGCTAATCTCCTTTGGGCAGGAGTGACTCTTTTCACCAGTCTTGTGTTTTAGTAACAGATTGATCTGGTATCAGGTTATTTGTCTGAGCACTGGGTCTCATGTGTGCCTTCTCCTATATTTCTCATAAGCTATTCGTGTTCATATTATTGGAAGTTGTGTTTGGCTCTCACTCCCTAAGGAAATGCTTAGGAAATGGGTAAATATGGATCCATTTTGCCTGTCTTAAAAATGTTAAGTGACAATTCTATTTATTTTATTACTAATTCTTTTTGCTTTTCAGTTTGGCTCTCTATCTTCAGAGCAAAAAAATATGGCATTATAATAATAGCAACAAGAATAATATACGACAGAAAGTGGCTTTTTAAATATACATTTTTAAAAAGGAAGCATGATTCATGACAGAAACATTTACAGGTGGGGTGGGGAGAAACAGGGAGGAGTAGCAAATAAATAATGTGATCCTTTAAGCCTTTTTTCTCCCTATCTAGCTGCCTTCAGGTTCACATTCAAGTAATACATTTCAGCAAGAATGGTGAATGATTGAGAGCCTGTTGTATTTTTTAGGAATAAGTGGTTTGCCTTTATTGGAAAAGCTTATTCAGAATTTTTGAGGAGTTAAGTATTCTTGGAACCCAACTTCTTCTGAAAAGGCAATGAGAAACAAATTCTATTCTCTTGCTAACAAAACTGCAGAGTTGTGTCCACATGATTAGGAGTTGAACATGAGTGTTGGTATTACTTTTTTCCCCTTTCCCTTTTTCCCCCCTTTCCCTTCCCTTTCCTCCTGAGCAGGTATGTGGCTACTGCTGGGTGGGGTAGGGAGTGGGGGAATGTGGAAATGGCTGGTCCATGGTACCTTTGCTACTGGTTCGCTTGCACGTGTGTGCTCTCTTCGCTCATGCACTACCTCTGCGTATGTGCAGATCGTATTTGATGACGTCCCGGAGCTTCCTGCCGTCGCTGCTACCAGTTTGCCCAAACCGGAGTGAACCGGTAGCAACCCCCACTGCTCTTCCTCCCTCAGTGCAAGTGGAGAGGGCAGAGAACCTCTTCTCCATTGACTTTTTCCCTACTTTCCACAACCAAAGACTTTGCTAGAGAAAGGTGGCAAGGGAACACTCCCAATTAATTTGTAGGAAGCTGTCAGGGAACATTGAAAATTATCACATGACTCTGTGTCAGCATAGCATGGTGTTGAATAGCAACAGTGCAGGAGTGCTGAGGCAACAAAAAAAATCAGCCCCAAATTTCATACCCTTGGGTGTAATGGGTCCCAGCATTTTGTAAGTTAGCCCATTTGAGGTACCTTTGTTGACAAAGTGTTCCCCTATGATGCAGCATTTTGCCCAACTGAAGGTTATAAACTATCTAATAGATGTGACAGTTTTAGTAATATATAGGTGCTCACAGTATTCTATGCAAGATTGGATAGCTTGCCTGCTCACATCCTATTAAATTGAAGGTATATTCAGCATACACAAGATGCAGTAAATACAGCATTGTGGCATATTACACATTGTACAGATTCATCCCACACACTAAATAAGTGCTAACATAGTTTGCTTCTTTGTTTTAAGAATTTGTTTTAAAAAATCAGACTTAACTAGGCCCAAAGTTGAGTTTTTCTGTGCATGCTTGCAGACCTAGCTCTAAACCCAGAATAATAACCAAACTAATTTATTTAAAATTATTTCCCAATTCTTAACTTGACAAAAATGAATACAAATTAAAGATTCCTGCCCACAGTTGCTACCAATTTCATCTGGTTTGTATAAGTGGACTTGACTCACCTAATACGTTCATTGTGAGGAAAACTTTTGCTTATTCATCATTTTCATACATTTAGGGGCACGAGGCTAGGAGGTGGTCATCTGTGATAGCATTGTTGAATTTTCTCCCCTGGAAATTAAGTTAGACCCATTAGAGTGAGTTTTCTGAAGCAAATTGAGTTTTATCCTTTGTTGTATGATGTCACTGTGGTAATGTTCCAGGTTTAGGTATGGTTTTAGTATTTACTATTGCCTCATCCTGGATATGTTAAATTGACATTTTGGTTTACCATGTAAATGTTATTGTATTTGTGTTTTATTATGTGGTTAACCACTATGAGTAGTGTTTTAAACATTGTGGCATGGTAGCTGAATAAATAGATAGACCATATTGCAATTCAAGACTTTGATAACAGCTTGTCTTTCTTTGTCCACTTGGCCTTTGAGTAACTTTTCTATAATTTCTTGACAAGGGTAGATTTTGTTTGTAGTCTATATAACGGAGGTGCATAAAATCAGTATTACTATTTTTGAATTCAAGAATGAGTGAGAGTATCCTGTTCTTCCAAGTTAAGCTTATTTATATATCTTCATTAAATTTCAAAAAGAAACATTAAAGTACAAATTAGCGTAAAGAGAAAGAAGGGAAGGGAATTAAAGGATAAGCTAAAAAGTGCCAAAAATATACATCAAACAAATAACAAAAATGATCTCCAGCTTTTTCAACACAGAAATGATGATACAGTACAATGACCTCTCTCTAATATAAATGAATAGTCAATATTTAAAATACTATAAATACTGCTAAGAATCAACATTATAAAAATACAATAGTCATAATATATTTATGTATTTATTTATTAACTTTATATCCTACCCATATGGGCAGCTTTTTTATTTATATTCTTCCCTCAATAATCTAACATAATAGACAAATATGAATAACTATATAATTTAAAAACACAATATTTCAGATTCCAGAAGTGTTTGTTGTTTCTTTGACGAAGAATGCCTTTTAAACCTGTCAGCTTTACTAATAGTTGTCTAATTGTAGACTGGGAAACAACAGACTTGGAATTCCCTTATGTGAACATTTGCGTGTCTTTGGTAAAAGAGAATTTTGTCCTGCAAGCATGCCCTAGAGACAATTTTGAGGTTTGTAAATTTTCTTCATGCTGGTCATGATATATATATATACATTAACCAATATGACCTTGATATATTGCAGTTCCCTAGATCATAGTTCTGCTATAAACTAACATTTTATCTGTAAAAAGTACTCCCTATACATTTCATTCCAGATGTTACGAGCAAATACTGTCTGCGTCAACTCAGTGAGAAAGCAAAATTGTGAACTTGGCTTTAAAATCACTAGAATGATATGGCTGGTTCTAGCTTTCTTGTTTTAGTTTTCTATTTCTGTTTAGTATCTAATTTCTGTTTCTCAGCTTTATGTATAATATATTTCTCATTTCTGTTTTCTTCACAATTAACAAACTTGCATGTTGACTATAAAACACCTGGTTGTCTCAGGTCTCCAAACCCCAGGGAGAGTTCTATAAAAGTTCTGTTTCATATCAAATTGACCCCCATTTACTTGAAAGTATTGCTGAATCTTTTGAAAAATAAACACTCATTTATTTCCTTGGAAACCCCAGCACAACAGAGAGGAAAAAAAAAAAAACCCTGGTTCTCAGAATTAAGGTTGGAAATGCTAAGTGGTGCACTTTTTCTCAGATCTCCAAAGAAATCCAGGCCAGATTTGTCTCCTTCGTTTACAGCAGCTCCCCTGCACAAATCTTCTTTTCCTTTGATTTAACCAGCTTGGACAACTGTATAAAGCCAACATGCAGAGCATTGTTGCTGTTTTGTTTTAAAACAAATTGAATGGCAGCAAATGCATGGACAATTCATGGTATGTATGGCAGTTATTATAAAAGGAGGATGAGAGAGAAAATATGGAAATTTACACTGGGTGGTGTTTCTATTCTAATATGAACCTGCCCCACAAAGTGCTCATTTTAAGATTCCGGTGCTTTTCACCGTTCTTTCTCTAAATGGTAAATAAAGGATCTTGCTTACTTTGGATAAGGCATATCATAGAGCCGCAGCAGCATGAATTAAAAGACCAAAAATGCTTTGCGATTTAAAAAAAAAATATTGCACAGCCATTGCAGAAGGCTTCTATTTTGCTTTGAAATACTGCAGAACCTGAGTATCTATTATTGGACACGGGATAACATTTTAGAAATTCAAAAAGTAACCTGATGTGTAACAAAAGAAAACATAGACAGTAATAAGAAATTTTATTTGTTGGTTATGCATATTTAGCTATTGTTATAACTGAATGGGAGAAAATGAGCTGGCTAGATATATGCTCCTTCTTTTTAAAAAAGTATAAGCTAGAATCCTGTCCTTGACTCTCTATGGAGTTTCCTATCTTGCACTCAGAAAAAAAGCTTTCTTTTGATGTCTTGGCCATCTCATTTTTGTTGTTTGGAAGCTAAATTTTGGAAGAACAATTAAAAAAAAACATTTGCAAGAGCAGATATGCCAGTCAGCACAGCTTCTCCTGGTTTCCTAATAGAGAAAATGAGTTAAAATCCCTCTGTCCCCAGTCTGAGTGGCATTTTCGGTCTTTTGGCGTTTTCTGACTTCCAGCTTCCTGCTGATCTGCTCCTGGTAATTTCTCCCATACCTACTATCCCTTTTTGAGTCAGTATTCCTCCAACGAGCTAAGCTTGTAGCACAAGTCCGAGTTGCAGCTGTTTTAATGAGCTTTTTAATTTAGACATTTTATTGGTCCTTTGGCTGAAACAACAGATTTTTAAATCTCAGAATTTGAGTAGAATATAGAGTTTTTCAGGGAATTGATTCTGCCCTTACAAATATCTTTGTCTGGGTAATAATATTTAAACCAAACTTCTTCAAACCAAACTAAATCTCATGAAACTTTTTCTTCCAGGAATTTAGAATAACAGCAACCTTTACACTAAGACTTTACAGTAAACTGATTTCCCCAAGGACTACTCAAATTATAATTCAAGCTTGCCTGAACTATGAATATGTTGAAAGTACTTCTAAATATATATAGAATGGAGTTTTGTCTCTTATTCAAGTGCCAACACTTATTCAACCCTTTTCATACAATATAGGCTCAAAGTATGTTAATTTGCATAAATTTGAATTTTTCTCAGGGTCTGTTGAAATTTAAAAAATAACAACCCTAATTTTCTGAAAAGCCCATACATCTCATTGAAACCAGGAGTGGAAATTCTATGCACCATGCTCTTTTTTCAGTCTTCCATAGAAATCCATTCCAGATTTTTCTTCTTCATCTATCACATCTCCCCTTCACAATCCAATCTCCTATTTTAATTATGTTAATCAGATCCCAAGGGACAAAATAAAGGGAGTTAGTTTGTCTCCTTCCTTTTCCCTAAATAGCATGTAAGAATGAAAAGACAGTTGCAAGTGGTATGGATAATAGAGAAGGTTTATGGTGATAAAGATGTAAAGGGAAAGAAGCAAGCGCTACAAAAAGAAGATAACTTTCTAGATTTGTTTACAGTTGCAATGAAGTGATAGGAAGATATTGACTGGGAGGTTGCAGAAATGTAAAGCCATGGCTTCAGTTGTGCTCTAAGAAAAGCAAAAGGGATTGCAAGCAGAGGCAGCTTTGCAGGTGGAAGAATAGAGCAAATAAAACAGTTGAAAGGACAACATCAGAGAGACTGAAAATGTCTTCTCATCACATCATATGAATCAGACCTGCAATAATTCCAGAAATGGAAGGGCAACAGCTCTCAGAGTTGCCACTGGCACTAAGGTCAGTAATCTGATAAATTCTACCCTAAATTTTCAATAATGTAGGTTATGTCCCTAACTTTAGATGCAAAAGGGAAAGGATCAATTTCAGATTATCTTCTGAAATTCTTTACTCTCATCTCCTCTATCAAAAATGATGGTGGTGATTTCTAAAGTTATAAATCCTTTGAGTGATAGCCTATCTCAAATCTACTGGCAAAACCATAAAGGTCTGTACAGTGCAGTGGTGGGTTTCAAATTTTGTTACTACCGGTTCTGTGGGCATGGCTTGGTGGGTGAGGCATGGCTTGGTGGGCGTGGCAGGAGAAGGATACTGTAAAATCTCCATTCCCTCCCCACTCCAGGGGAAGGTTACTGCAAAATCCCCATTTCCTCCCGATCAGCTGGGACGAGGGAGGCAGAGAATAGATGGGGGGGGGCAGTCAGAATTTTTACTACTGGTTTTCTGAACTATTCAAAATTTCCACTACCGGTTCTCCAGAACTGGTCAGAACCTGCTGAAACCCACCTCTGGTTCAGTGGGAGTTTAAACCTTGTCCCTCAATGCCAGGTTCCCAAATTGGTTGATGATTTGCTTTCATTCCAGAACAATGTTAAACGTAGAGTAGGAGGAAGAATGTCGGAAAGCCTGGTGGATGTGATTTTCATCCAGATCCTAGCATTCATCAGATGTCCGAAAAACCTTTTGAATTCCCTTGCTGGAACTGGGGTCTTTTCATTGGCTCATATTTTTTTTGGTTTTAAAATAAGTAATTTCAGGATCTCAAAGTTACTCTGAGTTGTGAGTTATGTCAGGTAGATGTTTGACTTCTCTTTAGAGGTAATCTTAAGTTTATTATAGGAATCTACTATAGTGTAGAAACCTTGTGGGGTGTTGTTGTCAGTAATTAGCCTAAAGTAACTACATATGTCTAAATGGGGTTACTTATAATTTTCTATCTGTGTGGCTGCTTCCCTCCTTCCATTATCCATCTACCTACAGAGATGCTACCAGTTTTAATGTGCAAGAACTCTTCCTGGAATCAAGGAAGCAGCATCCCATTTGAGATTTTATTGCTGCATTGCATCTCCTCCATGGATCTGTACTGGTTGAGGGGTATGTGTTACGTACACATCTGACAAGGGCTATTCTTAGCACTGCAATTTCACTCCAGTTCTGCTTTCAAATCTCTGAGAAGAAAACTAGATGTATTGTACAAGATGACAAAGAACAACATACACACACCTCAGTGTTGAGTGAAGAACAGAAGAAATAGCACAGTAGCTGTAGATGGACGTTGGGCTCCCATCCTCTCTGAATTTCTTCTAGTCTTTGGGAATCATGATGATCAGGCTGGGGTTTTAGCAGAAGAGAGAGGTAGGTGGAACCAATGAATCTGCCAGGAGTAATTTTAATGATCCTAGCAGAACGGTCAGAAGCTTTCATTTTTGAAGTAGACTACAGTGGATTTTTTTTTAAATAATGCCTATCAACTATTCAGGAAAAGGCATTCTGAGATCTTAGTGTCGTCATCTAAGCTGTCATCTAACTGTGCCTCTCTTATTACAACCGCTAGTCTCTGAATGTGTGATTCCAAAGGTTCTGGGAAACTGAGGGTGCTGTCAGATCCTTAGATTTGGGGGAAGATATGAACTTCAGAGTTTTACAGAATCCTCTTCATTGTACCCTGTTTCCCCGAAAATAAGACATCCCCTGATAATAAGCCCAATCGGGCTTTTGAGTGCATGTGCTAAAATAAGCCTCCCCCTGAAAATAAGCCCTCCCCAAAAATATTTAAACGCAGAGCTGGAAATCAGGTAAGATGACAAGAGGAGCCCCATCTTGCTCCATGCGCCCCAAAATAATAAGACCTCCCTGAAAATAAGGCCAAGCGCTTATTTCGGGGTTCAAAAAAATATAAGACAGGGTCTTATTTTCAGGGAAACATGGTAGCTTCATAAATGAAATGCAAAAGTTGCAAAAGTTGCTTGTAGACCTGTTCCACCATAGAGAAGGACTGGTATATCTGAAACCTCTGAATGCTTTAGAGGCTGTTGAATCCACAGTGAAAGAAAAAAAAAGGATTGTAGCCATTCAGAGCCAACATTAAAACCCTTCAAACAAGGTATGTCAGTTTTTTAAAAGTATTTTTTTAAAAGGGGGGAGCTTTTAGGGCAAAAAATGGGCACACCTATTCTTTCCCCTTATACACAACCTTTTGGAAGGGTGAGATTTAGTTAATGACAGCATTGGGCTGGGCAATAAAATCTGAGAACATACTCTTCCCCCCTTTTTTATTTAATGCTTTCAGCTAGTTACAGTATATGTTCTTACAATATTTTCACTTCCGTCCTTGCAGCTATTTTAAATATAGCATTAAGTCCTGGCAAGAGTTACAGGAATATGCCCAGATTTATTTATTTTTAATTTGTCTTTATTAAATTGCCATGAATGCTGATTAACCAATTTTCCTTGCATGGCATTTTTGTTCCATTTCTTGCATGCAAATGAGAGTGCTTTTATAAATTGTGGAAATGCTGGCAGGGACCATAGCATGAAATGAATGGCCCTTTATGGCCTTAGAAAAATGTTTCATTTGTCAGAGCTAATGGCAAATTTTTGACTATTTCAGCATTATGATGTTGTCTCTTTTTCTTCTTTCCCCCTTCTTTTACTACTTCCCTGTCCTCATTTAATTTCTTTTGCTGCAACCCATTAACCAGGTTAGCCTACAAACAACCAAAGCTGTCTTCCATTACAGATGCGGGTCTGCTTTTGTCCTTGGCCCAACCCTGCCTTGCCTACAATAATGTAAGATGTTCTTCTGTAGATAAGTTTGGGGAAGGAGGATATTAGAGATGCCCGATAATAGCCTGACTCCCTTCATGCAATATTGACTATGACAGTACATTGATTTACACCAGTTACCTCTAAATCTCTTTAAACAGCAGAGTTGAAATGATTCGCGCACTTGACATAAACTCACGCTTTTGTCTATTAGGATTTTGAGTTTTAATAACTCTGCAGTTCCTTTTCAATGAAATTCTCTGCTCTAGAAACTCTGTCTTTCCTAAACAGTTGTCAGAGCTGATCGGGGCCACAAATAACTCATCAACATATTCTCTGTATGGTGAGATTGGAATTATTGGCCTTTTAATGATGCAATGGTGTCTGCTTCCAGCTGTGCAGCAGCAGTATTTGGTCTTGGGCAGCTGTTACATAGCTCATCAAATAGCTGTTGAGCATCATCCCCTATTCGTCATAAAGATAAAGATGCCACAAGGGTTAGGAGTCTATTTGCTGCAGCTGCTGCTGTCTTGTCTAACTGTAGTTTCTTTCTCACATAGCAATTAAGGAGTTATTGTTGGTTCGTGGTTTTTGCTATTCCTTTCTGTATGAGGTTGCTGTGATGATACAGTATCTGCCAGGCCCACATTATATGCAACCATCAAACCAAATGCAGCCCACCAAGAGGGCTTTTCAGCCTCTTAGGGCCACAACAAATCACATATACATTGGCTGTTTGTCAGATGCTTTGTAGTCCTCTTATGTTTAAATATATAGATGCCCACAAATCGAATTCAACTTCTGGACAATTCATAAACAGGTTTGTGTAGTTTATTTTGGCAGCAATATGAATTTGGATTGTTGTTTCCTATTTCTGGGACTTATTTCATTCACCCAGCTGGCTGGGAAGGTCACAAATCATGATCATGTGGACACAAGATGTTGCAATCCTCATAAAAGAGGGCTTGTTTCTTAATTGCCCAAATTGTGATCACATCACTGTGATTGGTGGTGCTATGGTTGTAACTTTGAGGATGGATCTAAAGCGGGGATGTCAAAATCGTGGCCCGTGGGC
Source organism: Pantherophis guttatus (assembly GCF_059756535.1). Classification (NCBI taxonomy): domain Eukaryota; kingdom Metazoa; phylum Chordata; class Lepidosauria; order Squamata; family Colubridae; genus Pantherophis; species Pantherophis guttatus. The sequence continues at coordinate 126,802,493 of NC_142063.1, read as the reverse complement.
CGGATGCATCAGATTCTGGACCCCTCCCTGCCTGGTTTAGCGAAGGGGAAAAAAAGTCCGATAAGTCATGTGATGCTGCTGTAACGATGTAAGTTTGACACCCCTGGTCTAAAGTTACTTGTCCAAGACTATCACAATTTAATACCATCATTGAATGAACTGTTGTTAGTCAAGGACTATCTGTACTTTGGTTACTGACCATTTGCAAATATCACAGTAATAAAAAATTATATTTCTGACCAATGCGTGCACTTTAGAACCAAATTTTGTATGCCTGGCAACAGCACACACCGATGTACGATTAATGCTGATGTAGATATTTGAAACAACTTCGTCTGAATGAGGCTAAAAACAACCACTGATCTTCTCAGCCTCTTTCTCAGTCACATTTTCACTTAGCAATCATTTTGCTTAATGACCTGGTCATTGGAAAAGAACTTGGTCACTAAATGAAGAGTATCTCTTAGCCTCACTTACTTATTAGTTAGTTATGAAGAGACATGGAAAAAGCGGTGTGTCAAATTTTAAGCTTTCGGAGATTAAGAGATTAAAAAATGTTTCAAATGTAATCAGTGAGACAATGGGAATAAAATGAGATTATATAAATTAGAAAATGATTAAAAGGTTGGAGTTGACAAATGCTTGATTTTTATATAGCCTCTCATTTAACTAAGAAACTATTATTTCATTTCTTTCCATCATAAACAACTGTACCCATTGGTTGCATCCTTTAATAGCAAAGGGGGATATTTTTGTTGACAATGCACATTAAGTTGCTGTCAAAATGTCTTTGCCACTTAGAATCTGTGCTTGCAGTTTGAGTTCTTTCTGTGACTCTGTTGTTATTTATAGGACAACTGTCACAATCAAGTTTGGGTCTTGTATTATAGAGAGCAAGACTTTGCCAATTAAAGAAACATACAATATCCATAGCTAAAATTATATGGGATATGGGTTGTTTCAGTATTCTATTTATGTGCCTGCACACACATACAGTATGAATAGACTCCTATTTTCTGCAATTCATTTTTGTGATGCAAACCATTCTGAATAGTAGAACAATGTCCTGAGTTACTTTGTTTGATACAAATAGGTTTGCTGTATGTTTCTGCCAGTTCATTGTTTGGTTGTGGCCTGCCAGCAGCCAGCAGAACTGGCAGCAGAGTCGGACAGTGAGGAGGTTGGGGAGGAACACGGGCCAGTCCTGGAGGCTGGGGAAAGCTTGGACGAGGGCTCTGTGTCGGAAGCAGAGAGGGGGCCAAGGCCGTCTGGCAGTCATCAGCTGCCTCCGGAGCTAGACAGCAGTGAGGCAGAGAAACAGCTGGAGCCTGTTTCCAGTGTGTGCATGCGCAGAGCTGCCAGAAGACAAGAACAACTAAGAAAGCAGGGTCGACTTGGGAGTAAAGCCACACCTGGGAGGTGATTGACCCCTCCCATAGGAAATAAAAGAGGAGCAAAAGGGGAGTGGGCTTTTGCAGGAAACAATTCATTTGTTCGTTCGTTTCAAGAGTGTGAAGATCTGTCCATGAATCTCAGAGACTCTGTGCCAACTTTTGCATTGCACAGCATTGCGTTTGGAAACTATTTACATGGCAGTTTTCCAAGCTAGATAAGATCTGTGGTCATAAATATTCCTTTGAAAGACTGTTTGCCAGGCCTTGCTGAATGTGAAGGAGAGGAATTCACATTCATGTAAATAAAAGAGGTTTTGCCGGGACAAAAACTCTGCTTCGTGCTTTTTGGGGAAGCCTCGGTCAGAACAGGTTTGGATATTGTAACTGGTACAATATTGTAATTGTACATGATATTTTTCTTGCTACCATGAATGAGTGAAATTAAGTTTTGGTTGTAAGGAACGTGGTGGCCTATTAAACAATTTCTGCTGAACCATAAGGAAACAGTTACAATTGTGTCAAAGAAGAGGAATCATGACAGAAGAATTTCCACAACCTGATGCTCCTCAAATGTGTTGGAATAGGATTCCTAGCAGTACAAAACTTTGACAGGGAAATCTGGGAATTATATCCAAGATATTTGGAGCACTGGGGAAGATGCTGGATATACATACCTGAACATATAATTACTCTATTTGGTCACTGCTCTTCAGAATTTTAGAAGAACCTAGCTTCAATTTTAGAAGTTGTTTGCCCAGAACACCAGTGGGACCAAATCAGCATGAAACTGGAAACTTTGTGTTAAATCATTTTCAATGCACTTAACTTTCTCAAGCTTTAAGTTTGTGTGTGCCTTTGTGTGTATTGTTTAAAACAATAGCAAATATTTACTTCATCACATGATCTCTCAATGATTTTTTAGATTCCTTTTTTCTAGCACACTCAAGATTATCTCTTTTATAGAGGTAATCTTTGGTAAGGTTGACAGTTATTCAGACCTTAGAAAGATGGGGAACAAATTGAAAAACTTTGTTCTACATCTTAACTTATTTTTTTAAACACAAGGTTATTTATAATAGATCAATAGCAATTTAGAGTCAGACCTTGCTGCTATTAACCAATCTAATTTAGTGTTTTGAAGAGAACAATAATTGACGATACAGAGAATCTTGAACATAATTTAATTTTTGTAATTGTTTTGACAAGCTGATAGTCTTCCCCAACATAATACCACTTCTACATGGTTAAGGCTGCATTTCCCAGAATTCATGTGCAATCTGTCCTTTAATTCAGAGAGTCCTAGTATTAACAAAGTATTAACATAGTTGGGGAGCATCTGATTAGTGAACATTGTACTGTGGCTTATGGCATAATGCAGTGGCCTCCAACCTTTTTGGTATCGGACTGGTTCTGTGGAGAGAGGTTTTTTTGTGGACTGCAGGGCAGGGAGCATGGTTTTGCATGCTGCCTGAAACCCATAGATGGCACTTCACTTGTTTGTGCAGCCCAGTTTCTGGCATGCTGCAGCCCGGAGCTAGTCTACGGACTGGGGGTTAGGGACCCTGGCATAAGGCATACAAAGCAATCATGTCTATTTTAAGATGGTTTTTATTATTGCTTTAATTTATTTATATGCCAATCCCGAAAATGCTGTAGATGGCTAATAGTAGTCTCATCATAAATCAATACAAGAGTAACAAGAAACTCTCCTCCCACCCATAAAGTTGCATATAAGAATCAGTCAAGATCTAAAAGATAAAACCAGATTGAAGATGATGGGAACTGTAGTGCAACACATCTAAAGAGGGTGCTTAAATGCAAAACCCAAGTCATTAATTTGTCTTTGAATGGGCTGGTTTTATTCTGTTTTCATTGTTATTTTAATCCTGTTTTTCTTTTGTGTTCATCTTAATACTTTTATAATTACTGTAAATTACTTCTGGGTGTTCCTAAACAAAAAGTACGACAGAAATACTTTACATAAATAATCAATGTGCTTTGGAACTGGAGAAGAAAGCGGATATGGAATTAAGCGGATTTTCTGTCTGTTTGTTCTAATTTTGTCTTTTTTGTTTTTTACGATAAATCTGGCAGTTTCTATTCTGTTTGGTACTTTGGTGTTTGGGGAGAAAATTCAGTTTGTATGCATTCAGATATTCCAAAATCATCCTAAGTGAGAAACACAAACATTTAATCAATGAAATGCAGTGCTAATGCTACACTGTCAGGATTTGCCATTGGTAAGTGATAGCTTTGAAAATTGTCTCAGCAAGATATGCAGTGATCTTGAACATGCCCAAACTCTTTAAGGCACAGCACAGCACAGCACAGCACAACACAACATACCTAATTCTGTTTTGAGCACTGTCTCCCTAATAATTTGAGCTAGTGAACTGGCAATAGTTTTTCCCTTTGGTGCATGTTCATACTACACGAAGTTTAAATCAGCCTTTGTTTAACAACTTGATTGGATGACAAAAAAATGTTATACAACTGAGTGAAGAACCAGCACAGAAGAATTAAATTTCCTCAACTGCCAGCTTGGTTAAAACATTTTTTTGCCTGCTTGTTAAGATGGTAATATACTAAAACTTCAGGCTGGTCAAACAGGATAGTGACTCCTTTGTTTGAGATAAACATTGGTGTTTTTACTAGCTCTTGATAGGCTGAGGTTGAAAATAGCAGGTAAATATTGTGTGAGATTACTTACTAGTTCAGGAGTGATGCAACACGTGAGCCTCTGTCCTTCTGATTATATAACTTGTTATCATATTGTGAAAAAGAAAGAGGAGGCAGAGAAGATACTTTTTATAGTAAAAATTAGCAGTCTGGTTAATAACCAGTTCTGGTTTTGCAAGTCCGAGACTACATATTAGAGAGGTGGTATTTTTCTTTTCTTTTTTTTTAAACAGTTTCTCCTGTTATTATGGAGCATGGATTTTAGAAGCCCTTATGTCACTGCTGATCTAAACAAGGGTTTGGGGAGATATTATAATGCAGACCATTGAACTGATAAGACTTAGAATTTTCTGATTTATTGAAGTTCATTTGCTGAATGGATTTTCTGCCTCTAGAGGAACCAACATAGTAAAAGCCTACACGAAACAGTTCTGATTTCCAAGAACATCTTCTTAATAGAGATGCATGAGAGTCTTAAATTCACAGGGAATTAGACATCTGAAAAATGTGTTAGGTATCTGTGAGTCCTCTTGTGGCTAGCAGAAGATTTTAAGCTCAGAGTTACTGTTCTGTTGTTTTTTGTGTCTTTTGACACGGTGATTAGATAGATAGTTGGTTGATTGTTGGCTGATATCTACTTGAGTTCTTATAAGCTTGGTGTCAAGTTTCTAAGTAATAACCCAAAGCAATCAAAACTCTGAGGCCTAGAGTTTCCTCAAAGCATAATTTTATTTGGGATGTCATATTGGCACAGCTGGTGAAAACCCAACTCTGAAGGACCCAGGGTTTTCCCCACCCAAATCAAAACCCCAAGTTCTTTCCCCCAGGTCACATGTCCATTACATGGTCCAATCAGGTCACAATCCCAACTCCAGCTGGCTTTGATCCATGCCCTTCCAACACCTGGTAGAGCATCCTTGGCTCCCACTGGAAAGAATGCTATTTTGGCTACACATCCCTCAGCTATCTCTACCTCCCCCCTTCACGTTCCCACAGCTCCACCCGGCCTTGCTGTGGCAGCCCTGAAAATGCTCCCCAAATGGCTTCCAGGCTGACACTTGGCTCTTGTATCATCATTGATACTACCTTTTGTCAATCTCATTTTCTGCTCACCTTTGGGTTTTTTCGAACATGAGAATTTTTTCCAATAACTCCTGTCTTAACATTATATGTCAAGAATATTTGGCTTCATTTTTAGGGCTTTCTGTGAGTAGGCTTCAGCTAGTAGTGAATGACTTGTGATCCAGGGTATTCTTAACCATTTTCTTCAGTACCACAAAGAATCAGTCATCAATTATTGATGGTTTAGCTTTCATACAATTACATTAAAAATGAAAAACTGTGATCTTGATAGTATATTTCATTGAAAGTGGGGGTGTCTTTGCACTGTAATAGTTTGTCTATTGTATTGTATTGTATTGTATTGTATTGTACTGTAGTCTTTCTCCCAAGCAGCAGATGTCCCTTTACTTCAATGCTACAGTCTTTAACTCTGTGAATTTTAAGCCTAAGAAGGTAAATACTTCAAGTTCTTCTTTATCTGCTTGCATTAAGTTGCCATTGTCTGTTGACATAATCTTACTTTTTTAAAATACTGAGCAGCAAAATGGTTTTGCACTGTATATTTTCACCTTCAAGCAAAAGAATCTTAAATATCCTGCTTCCAGCTGTTAACAGATCTAAGGTTTCATTATTTAGTCCCAGCATTTTTAATTCCAATTTCTATTTCTTATAGTTCAGCATTTCTTATGATATATGTCTGCATTTCAGTTAATTAAGTAATAGCAACCTTAGAACTATCGTTTCCCAGTTTTGAACTGTTTGGTTGATTATGGGCCATTAAGTTTGTATTGACGCATAGTAATCATATAGATAGACCTTCTCTGCTTGAACTGTTGCTCTTAATCATCATACACATCTTCAGGGTTCCAACTGATGCCCTAATAAAAGCAGGAGCCTCAAGCCAGTTTTCAAGAAAAATACAGTTATTTATTAGGAGCGCCATGGCATGGACCTAATGAAGCCAGCTCTGACTCCACTCCATTCACGCCTTGCCTCTGGCCTTGTTTCCCCCTCCCCCCAAGGTGTGTCATCAGTCACGTTCCCCAATGAAGCAATTTCATGGGTCATAGAAGTCACTTGCTCCGGCCGGTTACTAGTTTCTGTGGAGATGGCCTTGACTTTGGCTGGCTAGGATGTGCGTTGTTTTGACTGAGGTGCAAATTCCTCAATGCAGCTGCGAGGTTCGATTTCCCATCTTCAATGGGTAGTTGAAATCACCTGATGCATTCATGTTTTAATCCCAAACTAGGAGTCTTATGTTAGGTAGATTCTGGTGGCAAAAAATCAGGGAAGTCTAGTAGCACCTTTTGTGACTAACAAATGTTATCAAAAGGCATCACTTCATGAAAGCTTCCTATAAACCTAGATAGTTATAGTTCAGAGAATAAGATTTAATCCAACTTTCCCCCCACCCTGATTTCTTTCTAATGTTGTCGGATGATAGACCCTCTAATCCAGGAATGTCAAATTCGCGGCCCGCAGGCCTGATGGGTCATGCACTGGCCACGCCCACCCCCATTTTAGCAAAGGGGAAAAAAGTCATGATATGTCACATGACGACAACATGATGCCGTGAGTTTGACACCCCTGCTCTAATCTTTAGCCAGGTTGTTAAAATATGATGTATACCTTTACTTTAATTTTCACAGATACACACCATACCTAACTTATAAACAATAATGGTAGTAATAGTAATAACTGTAAGGGTGGAATAACTGTAAGGGTGGACTGTCAGGATGGAGAGGGAATGCTTATCTAATTAATCAGCCTTACAGATTCCGTCACTATAAACAGTGTAGTCTAGCTTTTTCTATGCCACAGTGCAGAACATTTTAGAGCAGGGGTCCCCAACCCCAGTCTGTGGGCTACTGCTGGGCCACAGCCTGTTCAGAACCAGGCTGTGGAAGTGGTAGGTGAGCTGCACTTGTGAAAGCAGCGGGTGTGTGCAAAACCATCCCCCTTTCCCCTTCTCACTGCTGCCTTTGCTGGTCCGCCGAGCTGCAAATGTTGGAAACCACTGTAGAGGACATAAAGAATATTTGTCAACTCATAGTTCAACTATACAGCATACTTGACATAGGCTGCCCTTGAATACCACCTAGAAGCTTCAACTAGTGAAGAATGCAGTGCTGGGCACTAAAGGGGATACCTCAGTATGCCCATGTGATACTCCTGCTGAGCAAGTGTATTGATTGCCAGTTTTCACTGATTTAGTGCTGGTGAAAAACCTTCCTTCATTATCTGACTGTTTTGAGTTCATTTCTAAACATTATTTTGATACTTAAAACCATAACAGATCTTTGCATGTATGTGAATGACCATTTGTTCTCATATTGGTCTCAATGTCTTTATTAAGAAGACATTGATTGGAGGACAGGTTTGTGAGTTACCTGTTTTTTGGTTTTTTTTTGGAAAGTGGAGAAAATTGACTAACAATGATGCAAATGACAGCGCACCATTTGTAGCGGTTGTTATTTATGGAACTCTTTTTCCAATTGCCTGTTGCTATTCTAAATGATTTTAGGTGCCAAATGAAAACAAAGACTGTTCACCCAGAGATCTCAATCATATGAGGCTTCTTAGATTTATTTTATTTGTTTTTTTCTATTTTATTGTTTTGACACATGGAGCTTTAAATATTGTTCTTTAAACATGTTGAAAAACATGATTAGAAGATGAGGTAAGCCAGTACTCTTAATGTGATGAGAGAATTGGATCAAAACTGGCGTGGATTTGTGCTCATTGTGTAGTGTTATATCAGGCACATAACCAACTTGAAATTGTTGATATAGGATTTAAAATAGAACAGAGAGCCATGCTAACTTTAGCTTCTAGAGCAAAAAAACAAGATAATGAATGAAATAATTTTAAATAATTGATCATTAACCCCCTGTCTTACTGAATTAGTATACAAACATCAGTTCTTTATAGGGAATTAAAAATTCAGGCTATCTTCCTTTGGCTTTCAGGTTTACAGTCAGAAAATTAAAAATACTGTGTGCATTAATATGGAGTTATGCATAATTTTCAAAAATCAAAATGGGAAACAAGGGAGAAAAAAAACTAGAAATGTTATTGAAGGACGTATTCAGTAAAAGCATGCCTCAAATCAGGACTTGTTGAAGCTTGAAGATAAGACGTTCTACACTATACAATTTAACAACCTAAAATTATTTAGACAGCCTCATATTATAACCTATGTAGCAATCCTGGAGAATCCATGGATACAATTAGTCCCTTGGTCTATCCATAAATCTTGGTATATGTACAGTATGTCTTCCTCAAAGGGGAGTTAGTGCTTGAATTCTGTAAAGAGTCCAGCCACTCTTTTTGAATTGTTCCCTCAAGCACTGTGTGACCAAACACCAATCTGACTTACTCAAAAAGTCTTAGTCATCCTAACAGTGGATGAAAGAAAGCCTACATCTATTCTAAGCAGAGATGCTTCCAAGAAGAGCAAAGGTTGTTCTTATGAATTTATTCTGGATCACTTCCAGATTGTCCAAATTACTCATATTCCACACTGTATGGAAAATTTCCTGTGCTTTAACACATTTTTAATGGCCCAGTTGTCCCCTTTTGAAAGAGAGAATCGTGCAAGATGTTTTCATAGATTTCAGTACTGTCAGCTTAGCATATACTGTATATACATCTTGGGAAAAAGCTGATGATATCCCAGTTCTGTAATGCAGAGGATCAGGGTGGATTTGATTTAAATCGAGTTGATTTAAATCACAATTTAAATCATGATTTAAATCACTAGTAAAAAGGCTTGATTTAAATCAACTCGATTTAAATCATAATTTTTAAAGAGCAACTGTCATCCCTGCTACTCCTTTGACCCATTGTTGACTCACCGATAGTCCCAGTGTTGCAGAATATACAGCCTCATGCTACATAACTAAGCTCCATTTCATGCTGAATAAACTAAATTATTTATGTATCTTAAATAGAAAACTATCTTACGATAGATTTTTACCCCAAAAGTTTTTTATTAAAATAAATCCGATAAAAATAAAAAATATCCGATTTAAATAAAAAAAACTGATTTTTTTTTAAAAAAATAATTGATTTTTATCCACCCTGCATAGGATTGTGGCTGGCTATGTCAGCCCTTTAGGTACCCATCTCAGAAGTAGAGACTACAAGAACCATTGGAAGTGTATTGTGACACAGTATAATAACATAATCTTGAAAGCCTGACACTGTTTCATTTTCCCCACACTCCTGAATTTATTTCTCATCCCCTCCTCTCTTTCTGGGCTAAGCGGATATTTACATAGCCATTCTTGCATTCTTTCTCTTATTTCTGTATTCTGTAGGTTGGAAGGAAATGTTTCCCAGTCGTCCCTTAGACATTAGGCTTTTTCAGCCATTGATGGCTTTTCAGAAGCTGGTCAAAATGGAGCTGTTATGCCTCTCTTTGTAGTTTATATAGGGAAAGACACCATTGTTCATTGAAAATGTATTTTGCTCTGAGTTTCATGGTGTAGATTGTCTTGCTAATATTTATGCCTTTTAATATGGATTCTTTAATCTTACTATGGATATGTTTGGTGCTGTTACATTTGCGTAATTTCCAAGAAAGGTAAATACTCTAAAATTAACACACTCTATAAATTAATAAAAAACCACTTGTATTTTAATTTGTTGGCCTTTTAGCAAAAGCAACAATCTAAGAGAATAATTAATTTTGAGCAACTAGTCTCTGTAGTAGTCACTCAATAATCACTGTTTCAGCAACTTGTGCAAGCCAGTTTGTATTGTAAAATGTAGCATTTAAAATCTGCGTGTAAAAGTCACACTATAAAATTTTTAGGATGAAACTATTGATTGGGTATGAATTAAAATGCAATCTTTGGATAGTGTTGCAATTTATTCTATCAGTTAACAATCCATTTTAATGACTTTAAGTTTGAAGAAAGAGGAACGTTAAAACAAATTTAGGAATGAATGGCCAGCACCCCAGACCTTTAATGTCTATGGCAGCCTAGATGCTTACTGCAAAGTTGCTATTCTATCAAATTGTCTTAAAAGAAACAGCAGCTTTTTACTGGCCATAAATAGTGCAACTGCTTTCCTTTGTTAAAACCTACAGTATTTCAGACATCAGGAGATATTTTCTGATCAAAAGAGTGGTGGTGGCACAGTGGTTAGAATCAGTGGTGGGTTCAAATCAGTGTTACCACTGGTTTGCTTTGTGCACATGCTTTGAGTGTGATCGGCACACACACCAAACTTGCGCTTCGTGCAAGCACATTGAATTTCAATACAGCTGAGGCATGGCAATCCACTCTGTCCTTACAGCTGGGCTAAAAATTAAGGAATAAAGGTAGGTATAACATGGGGGCCGGTGGGAGGGCCCAGCTGATGGTCAGAGTGAACCAGTTCTCTCTCACATCAGCTGGGAGAGCTACCGGCTCTCCCAAACTGGGGAGAACCGGTAGCAACTCACCACTGGTTAGAATGCAGTATTGTAGACTAATTCTGCTCACATTGCCAGGAGTTCAATTTCTTTGATCCTGACCAGGTCAAGGTTGACTCAGCTTTCCATCCTTCCAAGATAGGTAAAATGAGTGTCCAGATTGTTGGGGGCAATATGCTGACTCTATAAACTGCTTAGAGAGTGCTGTAAAGCACCTTGAAGCGGTATTTAAGTCTAAGTACTATTGCTATCATTAAGAAACAACCATTGAGAAGGCTGTGGTTAATCGCAGTGGTTATTGGCAGTGGTTACTTAAGGCTCCTAGAAGTGGAACTCTAAAGGCAGCCTTGAGACGATTAAACCATAGTAAAACAGAGCTGGATGGGGGAAAGTTTTCATTCTCTTCCTGCAGATCAGGGGGCAGTTTTACTGAGAAGGCCTAACAACTGGGTTATGATTGTCAGAAGATGCTGCGTCAAAGAGGCACATATGAGAGCTAACGATGTAGACTTGTTCAGTGTCTTTCTACAAGTAGTATGTAGTCTTCATTTGTGCTTTAAACGCAGGGCGAGTTCTTAAAAATCTCCTGCCATCTGGACCCTTTGTACAGCAATCTCAGTCTACAGAGAGAGAGGAAAACATGGACATTCCAGAGAGAAAGTTTCACTCCTAATCCAGGTTGACCACATTTGACCACAGAAGAAAAGGTAGCAATTTCTACATATTTGAAAAGCGTCCATGGAAAGAAAAAAAACCCCCATATGTTTATAGATTTTAAAAGCTTTTCAAAACATATTCTGAGCTTCTCCGAACCATGGACTGCTGAAGTATGGAGAAAGGCATATTTTTGAATCAAATCTATTAGACAAGCTTTATGTAGTATCAAAGACAGTATATTCTGTCTTTGCCTTTAGTATGGAATGAGAGATTGCAGGTTTAGCTTTCTAAGCCATACTCTGAGAAATACTTTGATTTTCTTCACAATGTTATTGTTTGAGACCTCATCTTCATTTAGAGATAAGAACTGAGGAACTAGTTTGAAGTAGTACTAAAGATCCTAAGTCAGAAACCCTAGAGATGCTTGGAGTGGAACTACAAGACCAAGTGCAGAAATGAGACAGCGCCTCCATTTTCATGAGTTGGTAACCAATGCAAGCAGTGGAGCACATATGAACTCCAGGAGAGGTGAAACTTATTCTTCTTAAAAGTTCCAAGAAAGCGGTGTTGCCTGGGAAGGATCTCTAATTATTGACAAGTGCAAGACTTTAATCCAAATTTGGCTGTTCAGGGAGCAAATTGTTAATTTAGAGCTCTCCATGGTGCTGCAATGGTTGGATTTTCTAGATTGCTGCCTTGTAAATTCTTTCGGGCCAGGATAGAATGCATTGTGAAGAACAGCTGTCACTTCAACCTAGGTCCAAAGGAATTAGAAATCAGGTAGGTTGAGATATGTTAAGTCATTTAATTCTGCAGCTGTGGAGTGCAAACCATGATAACTTGAAAATATCAGCCTGGGTGAAAGAAAGGAAGTTTATCTTTTATAATTCAGTAGAAGGAGAAAGTGGATACTGTGAATTAAAAAGCCACAGTTATGTTAAACTCACATTCCCTCTCCCAAATACAAAAGATTAAACACTTAATCCTAACTATTATGGGACTGAGTTTCAGAAGGCTGGAGAGAAAATATATGATTTTGCCAAGAACTGCATTTTAAAGAGATCCTCAACCATAGTTTGGAGAGTTTCTGTTGGATAGGGAATGCACAGCATAGCTTCAATTAGAGATCCTGGTTGTAGTAAGTCTTATGACTGAAGTGAAAGTTTGTGCAACTAACATTATATACAGGCATGCAAATGGTAATGTAATGGGTAATGTAGCCAAGGGAACCAGGGGGAAGAGTTTCAGATAAATTAACCAAAATCAGAAATGTATAATATTATCTTGATTTGACCATTCTAGCCAAATAGATTTTGAACATAGATACATGGGTAATTTTTAATTGATAAGTTTATTTTTTATGTCACATGTTTTTAGATTTTTGAAAATAGATGTATATTTCTTGAATGGAAAAGTGAGATGTTTTGTGAGGATCTACATTAAAAGTGACAAATGAATAAATGAACAGGCAAAGAAAATATTATGATTGGAAAAAATGTTCTCAGTTTCTATGCAACAGTGCATTTTTTCTTCTAAATCAAAAAATTAGGTTTGCAAAATACAAGTCTTGGTTCTGAAAATACATTGCAACAAATTTCTCAAGGTTAGTTTTGAAATACTCTGTGTGCAGAAGATCAAATAGTTTTTAAATCATTTTCATTTCCTCTTTCAACTTTACAATTCTTTGTTCCATTCTTTTTCAAAAACTGTCAATTTAGTGTTAAGTGATTCAGCTAAGTTATTGACCAGTTCCTCAACATTTTCTGAACTAAATCTGGGTAATTCCTTTATCTTTTGTTTTATAAAATCTTCCAAATGCCTGCTGTATAATAGTAAACTCAAAATATTCCCATAAATTTCCAGTTTGTTTACTTATTTTAATTCCAATTTGTTCAAAAGCACTTTCACTGAAAGGTAATCCTTCAAAATAACTACTTTCTTTATTAGTTTTAAACTTTCTTACGTCTGCTCCTTGTTAAGCTTTTTTTGCCAAAAGTTTTTTAATCTTTAAAACCTCTTTTTTCCCTTTTAAATCCAGAAAGAATGTTTACTCATCAAATGGAATTCTCTTATCCTGCTGGTCAGAAAATCTTTCTTTAGCTTTAAGTTTATTACATGTGAAGGTATTTAAGAAAGTGAGACTTATGAGACTGCATTATGGCTGTGGGTTTGATTGAAATCCCTCTATCTCACAATCACTCAATTTTTGAGCTGACAGCAAAGACCTCAGTTCCTAAAAAACAGCTGTCCAGGGTACAAGTAAGTGATTTCACAGTCTCTCCTTTATCCAGAAAGACTGTATTGGAATTCACTGTTTGGCTGCCAACTCTGCCACAATGCCTCTCTGCTCCTTTAGGGATGTCTAGTATGCCAATCAGTGAGTTTTCTACAATTTGGTTGTATCAAAACAGCAGGCTTTCCAGAAATATTCATTACAGCAGTTCAGTCCATTTGAATATTGCTTCCTTATTGATCAGTGTAGATAGGTTAACAAAATAACAGCGTTGGAAGGGAACTTGGAGGTCTTTTAGTCCAACCCCCTGCTCTGGCAGGAAACCCTATACCCATGATGGTGAACCTATGGCACGGGTGGCACAAGGAGCCATATCTGTGGGCACACAAGCATTGTCCTACTCAGCTCCAGTGTGCATATGCGCACCGGCCAGCTAATTTTCGGGCCTTCCGGGCCCACCTGAAGTCGGGAAATGGGCTGTTTCCAGCCTCCGGAGGGCCTCCTGGGTGGGGGAGGGAAGGCTGTTTTTGCCCTCCCCAGACTCCAATAAAGCCTCTGGAGCCTGGGGAGGGCAGAAAACGGGCCTACCGGGTCCACCATGCCATCATGTGCCAAAAGTGGGGGTAGCATGGGGGGGTCATGTGCGGAGGGTGGGGCACATTGAATTATAGGCACACGCAGGCGTGGCCCCCCCATGCATTATCCCCACTTTTGGCACGCGACAGCAAAAAGGTTAGCCATCACTGCCCTATACCATTTCAGACACATATTTGTCCAATCTCCTCTTACAGACCTCCAGTATTGGAGCACCCATAACTTCTGGAGTCAAGTCGTTCCACTGATTCATTATTCAGGAAATTTCTCCTTATTTCTAGGTCGGTTCGCTCCTTGATTATTTTCCATCCATTGCTTCTTGTCCTGCCTTCAGGTGCATTGGAGAATAAGTTGACCCCCCCCTTTCTTTGTGGCAGCCCCTTAGATATCGGTACAAGATTCATTTCCCTTATTGTGTTTGAAATTGCTTTCTGAGTTGAATTTGATCCCCAGTGTGTATTTCAGTTACTTTATTGTGTAAATATCAAAGCAGCTGATGATATGGGAGGGAAAGATATGGATCAATAATTTTTCCAAAATAACAAGCATTATATTCAAAACAAAATGTATTGATCCCTTTGTGGTATAATTATCAAGTTATATTACTTACTTGTTTTGAACATCAGGTATTTTCCCCAAATACCTAATTAGCAAGACTTCATGGAGATGCAAATCAGATCTCAATGGCTCTTAAACATTCTTTATCACTGTACAGTTAATGCATTTTAGTTGTTAAAGCACACAAACATGATGACAAAGGCATAAAGAATAGCATCAACTCTGATTATTGGAGCAATATTATGTAATGCTGTGATATTTTTAAGTAACTTTTAGATGATTTAGACTTTGTCATAAAATTAAACATTGTCTGATAATCAAAGGATTTAGACAATCTTCTGTGATTAACTGGTAAAGATGCAGACCTAGGGAGCCAGAATGTGCAAGAAAAAGAAAGAAGAGGCTAGGGTGGTATTTATAGGTATGTTCAGGCAATTTAGCATTATTATGTACCATGACAACACTTAGGATTGTATATTTCTTCTAACATCCCGCCCCCATGCTGGTGCCTAAAAGAAATCTATTGTGGTGATTCAGCTAAGAATGTTTGTACTTCTTTTCAGAACTATCCTGGGAGCAACTTGTAATAAAACTTAGTTTCCTGTTCTTTCTGTGTTCTGTAATGTGTTCTAAGGTGTTTTGTATGAACTGTAGAACAGAACAACAAGCTATAGTAATCTACATGAAGTCTATTTCAGTTGTCACAAAACCTGACAACTTTCTGATCTGTTTCTAGATGTTTGGGGTATTAAAACTTTTTCTCCCTTTCCTGGGTACCTATCAACTTCTAGATCGTGTCTTATCACCCATGCCAATGAAGGCCCTCTTACTTATGGGTCTTAATTTATCTTTCACCATTGGAGGAAAACAAAGCTACTTTTGTTACGGAGAAACCCAGAACCTAGAGTTTCCCCAAAGGGATTGAATTGTTGGAATGTTAAGAAAAGCATTTACTGTCTGGCATTGCTACTGACTTTTGTGTCTAATGTGGCTATATTTTATAGGCTTTATTGCTTTGTTTTTACAGAGCCATTTTAACCTTGCAAACAAGCGAGTCAGAGGAACCAAGGGTTATAAAAGTTTAAATAAATAATTGCTTTTGTTTGGCTTTCAGCTTGATCTCAGCAGCCTGTTTTAAATGCAGTATCAGCTTTATTAGAAATTAGAGCTGTTATGCTGAAGAACAAAGTGTAGAACTGGTATCTGCTAATAGTCAGGATGGCTCTTTTGGTAAATTCTAATTCTAACCTTAGGGGGAAAAAAATAATAATTTAGGCTGTGGTCTTATATGGCCAGGATGTTTGTTTATTTATTTATTTACAATTATTTGAATGTCACCTATTCTTATGACTTAAATATAAGTGCAACGAAGCTTTTATAAAGTCAGTAAACAGTTTCAACTGTCCGATCCTGTTAATAAAAATTGTTGCTACTAATTGGGCATATCTTTCTGTTCTGATGCCCTCCTGAAGTGGGTTGTTTTCCTTTTTGAAAAGACATCAGAATAGGGCCCCATTTAACTTCAGAGGACCAGTTGTTCCAAAGAGAAGGATGATAGCTGAGAAGGGTATTTCCTGGGTCCCAACTCATTTGATTTTTGGGGGGTGGGCATCTGGTGTATGCTCCTCCAGTACATCATATAGAGTTGGCATTTTGTGGCTGCAGAAATTGATTCTTATGATGACAAGGGCCCAAGTTGTAAAAGGCTTTAGCTGTAATAACCAGCATCTTTTACTGATAGCCAGTATAGACCTGCAAATAGATATTATTCTGCTAAACTAACATTGGTCAGCAAACATGAAACTACATTCTGTGCTAATTGCGGGTTTTGAGTCATTTTCAAGGGCAGCT
Organism: Pantherophis guttatus; assembly: GCF_059756535.1. Taxonomy (NCBI): domain Eukaryota; kingdom Metazoa; phylum Chordata; class Lepidosauria; order Squamata; family Colubridae; genus Pantherophis; species Pantherophis guttatus. The sequence goes on along the minus strand of NC_142063.1, from coordinate 126,786,040 downwards.
CAGTATAAAGTGAATTGCATTAGTCTAGCTAAGCATATGATTTATTGTATTGAGCACCACCTGGTTCAAAAAAAGGGCACAATGTGGTAACCCCATTAAAGTGGTTGAAGTCTTATCTGGCCATAGTTATATCTGTGCTCCAGGAGGAGCTATAAGTTCAAGAGAGCCCACAGACTAGCTATCACGGTTGGGAAAAGTGCTACCTCATCAAGAGCTATACATGCGACAGCCACTGTACGGGAAGGTTTTTAAACCAGCAGAAATTCTATCTTCCTGGAATTCAGCTGTGATTATTCCACTCTAACCAGTCCATTACAATCTCAAGGCAGTGGATTGGGACTTTTGCTGCAACTCCCTTTTATTTTGGGATTAAGATGTCATCAGCATATTCAAGATGGTTAACTGAAAGTGGCAAATGACCTCTTTGATTGGAATTGACCTTTCCTTTCCAAATAAAACCAGTTGGAACAACCCACTCTTCAGGAAGGATTGTAGTGACTTTAAGACACTCTAGTATGGAGTTTTCTCCTACAAATACTCCCAAATTCTGATCTTGTCTCACTTTAACAAGATGGCCATTAGGCCCCCCTGGAAAAGAAGGAGCATACAGGATTTTCTGTTTGGCCTGGGGCCTTACTTAAGTAGAAGAGTCGTCCACATAATTTTGAATTTCTGTCTTTTTCCTGACTTTCTTATGGGTCACACTATAGGCTTGATGTATGATTAAAAAGATCATATCTGAAAACTGACAACTCTCTCTCTCTGTGTGTAGTAGATATATAGATGTGTGTGGGGACATATATAGATGTGTGTGTATGTATAGATATATAAATACCGGTATTAGTTTAAGCATGACCTCAGAGATTTCGTGAAAGTCTCATTGAGTGATACCACCAGAGATTGCTATCTGCAGATGGCTCTGTCATGACATAATGATCTCAGGTATCATTAGCTGTAGTAAGTGTAGTAACTTACTGGGTAGTAAGTGATATACTTAAAGGTACAACTAAAGTTATCTGGATGAACATTAGATGGTAGCATTTGGATTTTTCAACCAATAGTAGTCATTTGATTTTTTTTCAACTCAGATTTGGTAGCCATACTTAAGATCTACCAAAACTCATTTGCTATAATAGGGCAATGGAGGAATTCAATAGTCAGTATCTTCAGCTCTTGTATTTGGAATAGGGAAGGAAATTATTGTATATTTCATATCCAGGAACAAAATATTGGGCTGGTTCCACTTACATCAGTTTAACTCTTAGTAAGGGACTGCCTTACTAAGCATCTGAGGATGTGGTTGGCAGCTTCAGCCATGAGCTTAGTAGGTGCCTGGACTGGATGGGTGGCTGAGAAATTAAAAGCAAAGTTTCAAAAGCAGAAGTAAACTTCAGAACATTTATTCCTGTGTTGTGAAAAAAGATAGGTTCCTGGTAGAAGTTTCATTGAAAGATTATAGATGTCTTCTAAGGTTATGATTATGGATCTGTAATCCTTAAATAGAGAAATCAATAAGAGAATGATAGAAAGTGATTTGCTCTGAAATAACATGAATAAAGTTCACTTTCAGCTGTGCTGATGTCAAAGCAAAGTAACTCTTTCTTCCTTATGTTTACTCCAGAGATTAGAGTTTCCATCCTAAACTTCTAAATTATTCCCCCAGCTGTTTTCCATTTTAGCTGTCACTCATCCCTCTACTCAACTTGATTACATTTTATTCGGGCACCTGAGAATACTGCATAATCTTCATGATGGCTCACAGGAAAAATGCGAGCTTGTGCACCATTTGATAGTAAGATGGGTATTTTATATGGTAGTTTGTCAAAAGCAGAAATCAATATCTGCTATTTGGCATAGCAGCTGAGCTCTGGCAAAAGCCACTAATTTGGGTCATAATAAAGAAAAATCACATGATCTGCAGCCTACCTCCAAACAAAAACCTCTTAAGGATATATGTACCATATATTCTTTTCTCAGGATGCATCAACATCCCTCATTTGCATTAAAATGTTCGTCTTCTACCAGCCACAAGAAGAAAGCCTCTCAGCCACAGAAAGCACTCTTTACTCCACAATGGGGTTCTCTGTATGAATGGGTGTTTTTTTTAAAAAAAAAAAAACAGAAAGTGGATTTCCAAATAACTCAGCTCAAGAGAACTGAAATTTACTTGAACAAAGGCTGCTATTTGTTGATTGTTTAGCTGGTGTTTATTAAAAAAAATCCCTCTCATAGTAACTGACCCACTGCTGATACTTTATTGCAACGATATGGAAACCTCAGGTGCTCCCCAATAGCTCAAAATATTTTTTTTTCTCCTTCTCGACAAAACATTTGATATCTAAGTCTGATTAAGCCAGATCTCTGCTCTGTACAGTTCATTGCACTTTTGTGGGATCTCACATCTAGTTTCCTTTCTGTCTTGTGGTCTCAGCTTTGGGGAAAAATGCCATGATTTTATGAAGTACCAAATGCACTGTACCTGCGCTGAAAAGAGAATGCAAATCTGGTAAGGCTTGGGGCAAATGGAATAAATAAAACGGTAGAAATGGTTAGAATAGGGATACTATTAAAGAGCAGCCAATTTCCTGTCTTCCCTCTGTTCTTTCATCTATCTGAATCAAGGTCTACCTTGCAGTATAGTCTGACTTTGATAAGAATGAAAAAAAAAATCAAGCTTTAAGAGGAAGGCTTCTTATAATTTCTGATGTTGACCAGCAGTATGTTTACAGATGAATCTAACCAGTGTTTTATGAACCTAGAATAATTATCTCTGCACAGTGCTAAGCTTAAAGATTTGAAAAGGAAGTTTTCAAGACTAAAATTATAGTGTGAGTGTAGCAAATCCCGAGTTTTGACTCAACAGGCTCACTGAAATTATTGATAAATTTTTCATATTTTGAATTTTCTTGGCATTAAAAAAAAAATTCTCTTCTCCAACCTGATGTATGGAAAATTTAACTACTCTTTTGTGCCATCTTTGAAAAGGAGCTGCTTAATATAAAGCAGGAAAGCAATATTTCAACAGATATGGTCATGTCTTGTTTGAGAGAAATAATTTTCTAGTTGGTTCAATTTTTATTGCTATTTCAGACTTGAAAGATTCAAGCAACTATGGCTTATAGCAAAATATTGGCTGGAATGCCTTTTTCCCATGTGTTTTTTCTGGTTTCCATTTACTTTGTAAATAAAATGAACTTGGTTTTTTTTTGTTGTTCTAATGTTAGTGCCATAACTTGTGTGAAAGAAAAATAAATTTAGCTCATAGTAATGTAAAAGAAACTTTAATAGAAAATGTTGTGTTAATAAGAAGCTGTAGGCTGGGTGAGAAACAGTGGCTATCCAGATGTTGCTGAAGTATAACTTCCATCAGCTCCAGCCAAAATGACGAGGAATGTTGCAATTGAAGTATATCTGAAAGTTGATAGATTCCCCATTCCACAATGCTGGAATAATAAAATGAAAATAATATTGTGCTAAATGGCCTAACTCATTTAAAACATGTTTGTTTTAAAAAAATCTGTTACTCTTAGTAACATGTGATATTTCCCACATGCAAGTTTGTTAGTAGGAATGCATGCGGTAGAAAGAGCTTCAGCTAAAACTTAAGTATTGCTGCAGATGAAAACTACAGTAGATAAAATACGCTGTAAGTACTTGGAAATATATTTACATGTCGTTTTGAATCTATATTTTGTTCGGTATGTTAGAATAGAATAGAATAGAATTTTATATTGGCCAAGTGTGATTGGACACACAAGGAATTTGTCTTGGTGCATATGTTCTCAGTGTACATAAAAGAAAAGATATGTTCATACGTTTAAATTTGTAATAACTATCTTGTGTTTATTTACTCTTACAATACTCTGATTTTAGTATGTCAAAATTCATTTTTCATGTTTGTTTTCCTTGATGACTATTCTCACTTTTAGAATGATCTTGAAGGAACAATAAGCAGAATAATCCACTGTAATTAGCTTAGTAATGAATATCCATATGGAGGCATCTTGGAAAGCGATTGTCTTCAGTCTTTTTTTTTTTTTTGAAGTTTCAGAAGGGAAGGCATTGTCCCAATGCACAGAGGCAATTTTTCTTTTCAATGGGTCCTGTGGCTCAGGTCTGAAAACCTCTACTCTCTGAGGAACACTTCAAATATTTACTTATTTCTTGATTTCTGATAGGCAACTTAGTTTTAAACAAATCTACCAAGCTTCTGCTTTTGAAAGTTTACATTCCTTTGAAAGGTTGGCTTTGAGAATTATTAGTGAAGCCTGTCATTTTTTTTCAAGAGGATGGTATTTTCACTTTCTGTTTTTTAGATTTCTATCAGATAATTTAGGGAAACTCTTTAAGAGCCTGTAAAACGCTTTAAATTAAATGAAAGAAAAGAAGCAATGCAGCTATCAGTTAAGGTGTTAAATTTGAACTGGGAGGAATTCAAGTCCAATTTGAATATGGAGCTTTCTGTGTGATTTTGGAACAGTCACTTTCTCTTATCTTCATCCTTGAGGATGAATTCTCCATGGAGAAAAAAGCATGATAAATTTATTTATTTACTTATATTTCACATTTTTAATTGCCCATCTCCCTCAGGCTTGGATGTAAAATGGAAAACGTGGCAATATCCGAGATGTGACTTTAGAAAGGACTCATGTATGTTATATGCACAATCCCAACATTTGGTGTGCTTTTATTGCAGTTCTTCTTAGCTTCCTGCTTCACATTTCAATTTGGAATGGTAAAAGATGATTTTTCAGGTGGAAATCATCACTCAATCCTACATCAAAAATGGCGAAGCGATGGCTTCTAGACATATTTGGCTTCCCAAGCCAGCTCACCAAGCCCACAAGAGATTCTGAGCATGACTTATCCTTTTCTTCTGTCCATCATTTATGGAGAGAGCTATGCTTGCAGGCATCTCATTTGGTGTGCCTCCAATTGTGGCTCAGTTGCAGCATTGGTGAAGAAGGCCCAGTGATAAAAAAGTACAAAAGTCAAACTGGATTCTTGTTATGGACATTCCATAAATTCCACTTGAAAGTGCTATCAGACATCTTTCCAAGCATTTTCAGAAAATCATAAGGATAGCTTTTGGTTAAGTACCATCACTTTTCTCTGAATTCTGTACAGGCCTGAGGGGATATACAATTGCTAAATCAATAAATATAAGAAAGATTTGAAGAAACCAATTGTAGCTCTCAAGAGACAGAGATTGTTTCATGTGAGAAAATATGGGATGTACGTTTTTCAATGTGTAATTACAGTTTCCCCTAATTTGGCCAAAACCAGGTCTTTGAAAACTGCTTTAGATAAATAGGAAAACTATTTTGGTTCTATGATTCCTATTTCTCACTGGTTTTTATTTTAAATCAGATGTGTTTAGTAGTATGAAACTGTCACTTATCCACTCTTTGGGGAATTTCTACAGCAAAATGACAGAATGTAAGTGCAGTTGATTAACTGAGGGGAAGGTTCTTAACGAGAAAAAATATATAGAGTGTAAGGAGGGTATTTGACACTTTATTTTGCAATATGATGAAGTGCGATTTATCTCCTTTGCCAATGTCTGTTACTAATGTTGAATTTTCATTAATAGCTATGAAAATGGCAATTTTACTGTCATAAAGCTAGCTCGTTATTAATGCTATAGCTGATTTGACAATATTTTTCAGTTATTATTGTTATTGATAATATATATGCAACACATATATTTTATATTATATATAAAATAACACAAATAATGCTATATATAATGTTGTATATAATGTTATATACCAGTGATCATTAACCTTTTCTGCATTAAGTGCCAGAACTGAAGTGCACGTGCCGGAACCTGGAAGAGAGCAGCTATCCAGTGCACATGTGCACTGGACCAACTGTCTGGTGCACATGCATGTGACAGAACCTGGAAGAACAGCTGGTGACGGTGGGCGTGCCCACAGAGAGGGCTCTGCGTGCCACCTCTGGCACGGGTGCCATAAGTTCACCATCACAGTTATATACAAATATAAATATATATGTATAAACAACACATATATTTATATACCAATCATTTTATCTGATTACCTTTTGGCATGTCTAACTAGTTTATTTGCACATAGTCATCTATGGAGTTTTAATTCTGCAAACGTGAGACGCAGACAGATTTCTTATTTCGCCAAAGGGATATTTGAAAAAGAAACAAATTGTCATTTATAACTTGATATCTCCTATTTTTGATGCCTTTATTAATTTGGGAATGGTTGGAAGATTTTCCTTCAGGACAAAATGGGCCTATCTCAATGGCATTGTAATTGTTTGAGTAATCAAATTTGCCTTAAAAAAAAAGAAGACTCTCCCCATACTTACCGCATCCCTTCTAGCCAAGTATAACTTGAGTGATTTATATGGAGAAAACAACTCTGGATCTCATTCAATCCCATCATCAGTTTTAATCTAGCTGTCTAATAAGCAGCCGGCAAGAGTGTTGTTGTAGCTTCCTCCTCCCTCTTCTGAGATTATTTTTTCTCCAGATGGTTTGGCACATTATCCAACATGATGACAACATCTTTCCATTTCTCATCACTTCTGTTGCAAAAAGCGTCTTTTTTTTTCTTTGTGGAAAGTGTTACAAAAGAAAGGCATTTGGAGAGCCAAACCTGTCTTGAGGCTTTCACTGGTATCTAAGGAACCATTTCAGTTACGCAGGCTGGAAAACAAGGGCTTTTGTCAACTTATGTTTTATTCAGAGATGACCACCCAATTCATGAAAAGTCCTGTAGAGTTAATAATGAAAGGTGACTGGGCACCCTGTAACAAAATGACATGTCTGGTTTTTGATGGGAAGGAGATGGGTAGAATTGGCTAATTTGCACATTGTCTGGATAGATCTGCTAAACTACATTGCTTCAAAAACAAATTAAAAGACACTATATTTATTTAAAAATCTCATGCTATTTAAACAGATCAGAAAAGCATATAGGTTGTTTTTTGAGAAACAGTTACGTTCCAGAAAACACCACCACCAATACAATACAAGAGAACCAATAAAATTTCAGTATCAGGTATTTCTTGGGTTAGCATGGAATTTTAAGTTTTCCTGGACCTTTTAATTCATTAGTTCAGTGGCCCCTCAACCTTTTGGGCATCAGTGACCGGTTCTGTAGAGAGAGGTTTTTCTGCGGACCAGAGAGGATGTGGTTTCATGTGCTGCTTGCATCCCTCAATTGCATCCCTCTCCAGTTCGAAGAGACACTTGTTCGACAGGCTGAGGCAAAGAGACAGTCCCGGAACCAGCGAAATCTGGGGGCTGGGCAGGGGACAGAATGTATCTCCCCTCAGTGTGGAAGGGATTGCCACTCTAGAATTTGCCTTTTTAGTCATACTAGATGCTGTTTTAGGTGCTCTTTCCAGAGCATGATACCATAGTCTCTTGAGACTGAAGGATGCCAATGCATCCCTCAGATGGGGCTTCACTTGTTTGTATGGCCCAGTTGCTGGCATGCCATGGAGCGGTGCCAGTCCATATACTGGGGGTTGGGGACCCCTGCATTAATTCATTCATTTATTCAATTTTATACCCACCTAACTCCCCAAGTTTTTGAGTGGGAAGAAAAGCAAGAAAACAATACGATAATATGTAGCCAGAAAAAATATACTTGATTATAATGGTGCAAAGATTGAGCAGCACCCTGAAGTATGAAATTTTCAGTTGTTCGAGATAAACAGATTCCACAAGTATGACTGAAACTCTATTTTATTGCTATAGCCTAAGTAACAGAATTTTAGAAGACTGTCAGCAGTATCCCTCCAGCTTATATCCAAGAGAGTTTAAGGCACAGACAATTTAAATTTCTTTATAATGCTCTTTTCCTGTTCTGGGCTTAAGTCTTGTCTTTCTAACTGCTATTGCCTAGTTTCTCCAAGGTCACTTCTGTGGTTCTCTACCAAAATGAAGTATGAAACTAGAAACAGAAATGGATATATACTATATATCCATTTATTCTCTCTCTCTCTCTCTCTCTCTCTCTCTCTCTCTCCCTCCCTCCCTCCCTCCCTCCCTCCCTCCCCCCTCTCTATCTCTATCTCTATCTCTATCTCTATCTCTATCTCTATCTATCTCTATCTATCTATATCTATCTATATCTATATCTATATCTATATCTATATCTATATCTTGAGTAGTTTGGTGAACCGGTAAATACCACCTCTGACTGGCCCCACCCCTATCTATTCTCTGCCTCCCGAGTCCCACCTGATCGGGACGAAATGGGGATTTTGCAGTAACCTTCCCCTGGAGTGTGGAGGGAATGGAGATATTACAGTATCCTTCCCCTGCCACACCCATAGAACCAGTAGTAAAAATTTTTGAAACCCACTACTGATATATATAAGAAAAATACTTTAAATGTAACCCAGATAGTAATGTATTTACAGATTTCCTCTCCTTATATGTTCTGTCCCCATAATAGGCATCAAAATAGATATATTCAGATAGTCCTTGACTAATGACTTTAATTAAGCCCAAAACTACGGTTGTTAGTTGTGGTTGTTAAGTAGATCTCCATGTGTCTGATATTACAGATAGTCCTTGACCTATGACCACAATTGAATCCAAAATTTCCATTACTAGCAAGACAGTTAAGTGAATTTTGCCTCATTTTATGACCATTCTTGTCAACAGTGAATCACTGCAATTGTTTAGTTAGTAACATGATAGTTAAGTGAATCTGGCTTCCCCATTAACTTTGCCTGTCAGTAGGTTGCAAAATGGGGCAACTCACTGTGGGACAACTCAACAATTCAATTTAAGTACTTAAAATAATTAAAAAATTAATTTACTTTCCGTCATTCACATTTCATTTTGCTCCTCCTTTTGCATCTTTTGTTTAGTGATTCTATTCTACCCTTTCTTTGGTATTAGTGTAACTCTTGTGCCATGGCAAGTTATCCCGTGGCAAGTTGGCTGTGGCGAATTGTCCCATAGGAAGTTGGCCATGGCAAGTTGATCACGCCGAGTTGGCCATGCCAAGTTGGTTGCGCTGAGTTGTCCTAGACCTTTCTTTCTATAAAGTCTGCTATAGCCATTGTAGTATGTTGTTATGTATTACAGTTATTTTATTACAGCACTTTGACTGGAAGGGTGCTTTCTCTTCAATTTGGCCACCTCATTTGTCATCTAACTACTCAAAGTCTTGGAAACAGAATCTTTCAAGTTAACTATTACACATCACAAAAAGGGGAAATTATTAAATAGGTAAGGATTAATCGTATTAGCTATGTTTAATTTCAACTGAAGGAGAATTCAGTTTTAACTTTTGTTCTGACTCTGTTCATTTTAGCCCCTAATATATATAAGTCATTGATTTATGACCATTTGTTCAGTGATCATTCAAATTTACAACAGCACTGAGCAAATGGCACTTTCGATGGTTCCGTGTAGCTCTGGCTGTGACAGGGTCCCCATGGTCATGTGATTGCAATCTGGAAATTTAGTATCTGGTTCCAGAATATGTCACAGAGAGCCCTGGTCATGCAATCGCAATTTCTGACATTCCCTGATAGCTTCTCCAAGCAAAGTCAATGGGGAAGCCAGCATGAAGTTGGAAGTTGTGGTCACATGAGGTCCTCACTTAATAATCTGCCTGGTTCTTGTTTAATGATGGCAACAGGGACTGCCAGAAATGCCATCACTAAATGACATGGTCACATGACATTGTACTAGGAACCGCGGTGGCGCAGTTGTTAGAGTGCAGTACTACAGGCTACTTCTACTGATCACCGGCTGCCAGCAGTTTGGCAGATCGAATCTCACCAGGCTCACGGTTGACTCAGCCTTCCATCCGTCCGAGGTTGGTAAAATGAGGACCCAGACTGTTGGAGGCAATATGCTGACTCTGTAAACTGCTTAGAGAGGTCTGTAAAGTACTATGAAGCGGTATATAAGTCTAAGTGCTATTGCTATTACTATTGCTACTTCATGACCATATCGCTTAACAATGACAATTCCATATTCAGTTGCCATTGTAAGCCAAGGATTACCTGTATGCAGAAACCAGAGCAGCCCTCTTCTTGGAAAAGATTGATCAGGATTTTAATCCCTTCCTCCGTAATAACTGGTTGCTGACTTTTGCTTTTCTCATTGGAGCATTGTATTTTTGGGGTTCTGATTATGTGTGTTGAGGATTATATACTGTAGTGCATTTTATATTGTGTTGACCCCCCACCCCCAAATAATGCATGAGTAGAATAATTTACTTTGTTGGCATTAGGAAGAGTAGGCGTAATATATACTATTTTCCTGGCTATTTTTGTATTTTAAATCTTCAGTAATGACGCATCTGAGTCCCAGATGTTTTAATCTTTATTAAAGATGTGTTCACACTTTGCAAGAAATTTTTAAAAGCAAAGAGTGAAGTATTGTATAAGGCATTCAAATGGATATGCATTTCTTGATCTGGTACTTCCTGCAGCTGGGTGTAGTGCTTAATAGCTGTACCAACAGAGTTATATTTCTTTCATGAAAGGGCAAATTAAAGAGCCTCGTGATCTGGCTAAGCATTTGAACAGCTGATTTCTGTTTATGCTAGGTTCTAAAGAAAATCCTTGAGACTTCAGGCGCATAAGAATTTCACCAGGTACAGCTTTCCTCAGCCCTGCATGACCTGTTGAAATTCCCTCTTTATTCAATCATTAAGCATACTGAATATTTCCCTTTCATGAAGTGGTAGAAGAAATGTATAAATGGATTTGGAATGTCCTGAGATTAAGAGTGGGTCAGAAGCTTGCAAGTGGTTATTTTAAAAGCAGGCCTTGAGACTGGGAAGGTTGAAAGTAATTTGCTCTATGATTTATTACTATCAGGTACTTAACCTGGAGCTCTCCTTTACAACAGTGGGGAAAGCTTAATGTAGTACAGAAATAAGTGATCTTTCGAGGAGCTGAGCAGTGTGCAAAACTCTGCTTGTTATCCAACATGAACTTCCTATTTGTTTGCACATATAGGTCAAAGTGTTGGGGCAGGTCAATAAATCTGGCCCCAGAATAGGAGGAACAAGGGCTCCATGAGAAAAAGACATATTTACCTTATATTTTATTTCATTTATTCTAACATTTATATTGCTGCCCAGCTTATACCAAACTCTGGGTGATTCACAGCCCAGATTTTTGATAGTGGTTGCTTTTAAAAAAATATTCATTAACATTCTATCTCGGTCTGAGAGTGCGTGGCTGCATTTATACACAACTTGTGAGGCTGTAAGAGAATGGGTGCTTGAACCTGGGTCTCCAGCACTTTGCTGTTATATTGTTGACTGTTGCCTTGGGCCCCGCTCAAAGTAATTTTAGAGCGATACTTTTTTACATTCAGTTTTATCCTTTAGACATTAATTTGTGCCATCTCTTCAGTCTGTCATTTCTTTTAAAGATGGCTATCCCTGTGACAATGGAGTGGAAAGAGTTGTTTTGAGCACTTCAGAGGAGCAGAGAAATGACACACACTTTCACTAATGCTCTTCCAGTTTGGGTGCTTCAGAATCAAATCCCATTGATAGACTTTTTCTGCCTTAGACTGTTTATTTTTATATATCTATCTATCTGGAAAGTGTTAACATTTGAAAGTTTCTTAATATAAACATCGATGTATACTTGTGTGAGTAGAAAAATAGCACATTGGGGATCTAAATGGATTAAAACATTTCCTTCTACCATGCATATTTTCTATGGGAGAGGAAGCTTTGGATATGGAATAGCATTCAGATGAATTCCACCTCCTCCTAGTTATTTAAGCATGGTAATATTTGGGAAAAAATGAAACAGCGAGATTTCTTGCACTGCAAGGCAGGCTATATTTGTTTCTTTAGTGGTCATTAGAGAGTTTCAGATTTTTCTCAGATTTGTTTATTTCTTAAAAAGTATTTGCCAAGTGCTTTGAATCATGTTGAGAACGCAACGAACTTCAGAATGAGCTGGGTTTGATTGAGTTGGATTGAATACAAAGGTCACATATGTTTCTATTTCCTGAGTGGAGGAAGATAGCTCTCTAAGAATTTAGTGCTGGGAATGAATGTGCATGTTAACTAATTCCTATGTTTCTTGCAGAGCAACTCACAATATATAATTGCCATTTGGTATGCATTAAATAATTCGCTTGCTGTATGTTAAGAGTAGCAGGCTCCCAAATGAATGGAGCTGGTTTCTTTGGGATTATTCTCCACAAACCACTTGCTTTAATAAGCCTGAATGTATCTTGTCCTCCTTTGATGTGAACAACCTTTTGGGGGTTAGTGATTGTGCTTTACATCTTTGGAAAGGCCGCAGTGGGTATGTGATGATACAAAGTGGGTGGGATTATGACATCTGTTTGAGTTAGGGGCTAGATGTCTTTTTGTTTTCCTTCTGGGGTTTAGGGTTGTTACTTAAAAGATGTTAAGTCTTTTTTAAAGGCTGGTATGTTTGTGTGTTATTGTGTGTTTCTTGCTTTTTCTGAAGAGCCATGCTTTCTGGTTTGAGGAATTGTGGCCATAGGGCGATGGGAAGAAGACACCTAAAAAAAAAGAGGTTCTGTTCTCAGCCCTAGTTAAATGTTTAATTAGTAAAGCCATACGCCAAGGGAAAGGAAAGACTCTTCCATCTGATCAATTGAAAAATTCACAGTTTCATCGTAATATAAAGCTATCAAATCAATCAAAGGTAGCTTCTACAGGCAGATAGTGCCGTTTGACACTGGGCTATCTCTGAATCTTCATAATGGTGGAGATTAAAAAAATGTTGAATAGAAAAGATTCTGATTTTATGTTTAGGTTTAAATATTGGTGAAATCAAGATCCAGTTCTGCTGGTATTTGATAGATTGATTTAATTCCAAGCACACATTTCATAGTAGTTGCTTTTCTTGCAGGCAGTAGCAAGATTACAACGATAGACCATGGACTTCAACATGAGACACTGGTGATGCAGCAGCAGTGAGTATTTTCAGACCAGCGTTTCATTTTTTAAAAAATTTAAAACCTGTGATAACACCCTTTTTAGCCTCTTGTCTTTCACCTCCTTTGACTTCACCTGCATCCGGGTGGCACTTTTCCCACAGGTTACTTAGTACAGTAGTATGAAATTTCTAACAGCATTTTCAGGGGGTGGAGGAATAAAGGAGAAAAGGCTGGTTTGAGCTGAAATTACAGATGTATTTTTAGTGTCTATGATAGGACACAGCAAAAAAACAGCAGCAGTTGCAAAGACATATTACAAATATAAGAACTAACTTTGTGCTGGTTATAATGCTAACATTCCTTAAAAACATAGTGGTGCATTAACATTGCTACAGTATACTGTAAGTCAGAATGAAATTGCATCAGTGACAATGTTAGATTTATCTTACAGGAGGAAGATAAGTTGATTTTTTTAAAAAAATGTGACCCAGCTCATGATATTACTGTTGTGCAAAGAGACATGGCTGGACATAGGTGAAAGTCTTACAGCATTTTCCTGGGACTAACAGGTTCTTTGGATAGCTTTTGATTCTAATCACATTCATAAACAGATTAGATTCAGAGATCTAATCTCTGGTTGAAGACTTTCTTTAAGAGGTTATAGTATTTCCCCCCCTTTCTTTACTCCCCATCTCTTCCTCCCCTCCCCCTTGGCTTTTGCAGATCAGTCTGTGAGAAGTTTAGTTAGAACCTCTTGGTGACTGAAGCTCTACTAAGTTTGCTCTTGCTTCATGTCATTTCTGCCAATCCCAGCAATCTGCCAATTGTTATTACTTTTGGCAAACCTTTCAGCGATGAGCCATCTGCCACTTTTCCAGAGGTTCTGCTTACTTGCATCCTTCCTCCAAGTGCATTTGGGACTTGGATTGGACTTGACAACTAGTTGACATCTGCTGTTGGTTTAATTCAGACCGCTGTGGCTGCTTGGATCTGCTGTAGGTCTTGCAGCTGACCTCAGTCACCAGATGCCTGCTGTGTTTGCCTTTTCTGCCGGTTAAGCTGCTTCTTATAAGCTCTAAATATCGGTCTTGTCTCCAAGTTGCCAAACAACCAGTGCTTCCTCCATTCCTAGATTTGAGATTTCTGGTCAGGTTGTTTGCCTGGGCCCATTGTGCAGATCTATGTATGGTTGTGGTTAGGGATGTGGTGGCTCAGTGGCTAAAATGCTGAGCTTGTCGATCGAAAGGTCGGCAGTTCAGCGGTTCGAATCCGTAGTGCTGCATAACGGGGTGAGCTCCCGTTACTTGTCCCAGCTTCTGCCAACCTAGCAGTTTGAAAGCACATAAAAAATGCAAGTAGAAAAATAGGGACCACCTTTCGTGGGAAGGAAACAGCTCTCCATGTGCCTTTGGTGTTTAGTCATGCCGGCCACATGACCACGGAGACATCTTCGGACAGCGCTGGCTCTTTGGCTTTGAAACGGAGATGAGCACCATCTCCTAGAGTCAGGAACGACTAGCACAGATGTGCGAGGGGAACCTTTACCTTTATGTATGGTCTCTTATTAAGGAGGAAAGTACCACAAACTTTTGAACAGCTGGAAATTCTACACTAGTACTTGTGGCAGACTGGATAAGTATTTTATGAATGAAAGGGAAGAGCTTGGTCCTGACTTTTACTACATCAACACAAGGAGCTTTTTTGAGTGTTTGTAAGTTGGGCTACGCTGTGCCACGTCAACCTTGGAGAAAATACTTTGGATGTTTTTGGAGGAAAATTGATCATGGCTGAGCCGTGTTGATTTAGGTGTCCTGTGTTTTGGGGAGAACATTGCCAGTCTTTTATGGGATATGAAATCTGTGATGTGGTGAGTTCATCCTGTAATTCTTTTGCAGTCTCAAGCACGACAAAGCTGCCTTCAATTAATAACTGCTCTGTTTAGTGACCACTTGACGTTACAGTGGTTCTGAAAAAGTAAGTGTACGGTTGGCCATTGCATTTACGGCTGTTACAGTATCCATGCAATTAATATTTGGGCAGTTTAGCACTGGCGGGAATGTACAACTGTTGCAGCATCCTGCAGTTATGCAATTGCCATTTGCTTGCTTCACAACCAGCTTTCAACAAGCAGAGTTAACGGAGAAGATGCAGTAAAATTGCAAGTTGGTCAAATGATGTCTCACTTAATGCCTTCCAGTGACTCACTTAACATGGAAAGTCATAAACCCAAATGTCATAAACAAAATGTCATAAACCCAAACCCGTAAACCCCAAATCCCTGTTTCATTTAATGATGAGTTGCTGGTCTCATTTTGGTCACTAAATGGGGATTATCTGTATTTCTAAAGAGGTGCTTGCTGATGTAAACTTGAATAGTGGCTCTGCTTCATCTATAGCTCCACCTGGAGCTCTCCTGGTCTGTCTGTCTCCTTCCTTCATCTCGTTGTTGGTTGGATATGAAAACAGGATGATATAATATCAGTTCTGTAATTGATCAGGTATTAGTGAGTACAAGATAACATCTTGGTCCCTCAGGATTGTTGGGGGCAAAAGCCAGCAGCTTTTTCTAGTTCTGTAGCATGCCCTGATATGCTGTGTATTGTCCTTTGGAGAAAGATGGACATTTCTTTTTTTTTTTTTTTGAAAGTGTGCTGATTTGGCTGCTATTTATAATCGCTTGGACAAAATGGCTTGCCATGGGGGAAGGCTAATGGCCACTACAAGGCAAACTGTAGACCTGAAGCCCCAAGAATGTAGATTTGGCCTTGAATAAGGAGAAGAGATCAATTAAAAGTTAGGGGAGGAGAAATAGCAACTTGATCCTGAAAAAATTGGAAAAATCCACTGTGCTGTGATTTTGCTTCGCATAAAATGGGATAGAGAGAAACAAGTCATTCACAATTCTGTTACGGCATTCAGAAAAGTCAACAGCATTCCTGGAATTCCTGCTGCTTCTGTTCTTGATCTTACCTACATTAAAAGTTGATAGAAATTTTGTGAAACATAGCCTAGAAAACTGATGTCTGAAAAATGACTTAGTGGTTCATCAAATCTGTCCTCTGAGTTTTTAATTTTTTTTAAAAAAATTGTTGGATGATGGATATAAGTTTATCCCAAGGATGTTTAGACTCACTTAGGGATGAGTGATGTAGTGATGATGACTACCTTGGGTCAATCTTGAACTTGGTGGATTGGCATATATAATTTCTATATTATTTTTTGCGAACGAAGTAACTTATTTCAATGTTCTTCCAATGTGTGCAAATATATGGACTGTTTTTGCAGTAATAACAATATTTTAAGGTGACTCTGTGTTCCCATTAGAATAACTCATTATTTTAATGAAGACGATAACAGAACAAAAACAATAATTCCAATGAATAGTGGCTAGGATTGAGCCATGCATGATTCTCCTCTCTTCCTACTGCTTATTTTCTTTTCCAATTTCTATTCCACCCACAGCTGCCATCTTCTAGCTGTCATCTAATTTTAAGGAAATTTTAAGTGTCACTCCGTTCTTATTAATGAATCAACTTGAAGTTTCCATTTCTCAATTCTCAGCCCCCCCACCCATATCTTATTAAAGATTTCCTTATTTTTTTGAACTACAGTCTTCATTTCTAGGTTCTCTTACTATATGTTGTATAATGAACTCATTTTAAGTGCTGCTGCTGTGGGACCTATTTCTCTTTACTACTTTTATTACTTCTCTATAAACCGACTGAAGTTGCTTAGTGTTGTCTGCACTTGATATTATTTTGGGGAGGAAGAAGAGGCTGTAAATGGAAGATAGTTCACAAGTTGCCTGATCTTATGGGCTCGCTGTTAAAGTCCTTCAGCAAAGTTTTAACAACTTTCCTTAGCCCTATAACAACTTCTTATCTGCATTAGATTTTGAAGGGCAAAGATTAAATTGTTTAGCTTCTTGAGAATTCTGGTTCATTTCTTTTGTCTTTAATTGATGTTTATTCTTAATTTTCAGGCTATTGACAAATAATTACCTGTCTAATTTTATGTGTGTAGATGATTATATATTGAGCCCAGTTGGCCATCTGGTATGCATTACTACACTGCTTACCTAATGTACTTATTGGATCTCTATTTTGTTTGGTCAGTCAGTAGCCTGTAATGAAAAACGCATTGATTTCACCTTTTTATTTCAGGAGCAATTGATGACTTTTCTCAGACACTATCAGATAATTTAATCAGCAGCTGTTGAAAACTGTTTTAATCAATGGATGAGAACATTTTCCTTGAGAGAAAGTTTATATGAGAAAATAACAGACTAGGGGGTTAATCGAAAATTAAAAAAAAACACATCATGGTTGGACCTTTTTGTGAGTAATTGGGAACCTCTGTCAATTTTTACCATTTTCCCCCAAAGTAAATCAGTTGTTCAACCATTTAATAAACTATAATTATGAAGATTTCTGCAACAGTAGCAGCATCTACAGCAAATTGTAATGACACCAGAAGGGTGATTCACATACGGTGAGATCTCCATGCAAATGCTACCCTAATTTGTATCCCAAGATCTGATACAAATACGGAAGTCATGTCATTAGCGTAATGATATCGCCCTTCGCGTTTTACCTTCGGCTCCTTTCCTTCCTAGGCACCTACGCTCTGCAGGTGCTCTATTTGTAGAGTGTTTGTTGTTTGAAATAAAAATTTAAGCATATTCATTCAGATTGATGGGGTTATACCTGGGAAGAGTTGGGGACTTGTGTTGTTATTCTTGTTTCATAGAAATGGAGCTGCTGCTTCTGTGAATGGATGGCTGCACCTCCATATGTCAGGTTCCCTATTTGTAACAATAGGGAACAAGTTGAGGGACATACAGAAGTTTGCATTTATCTTAGTTTCCTCCATGTGTTGAAGAAAGGCTCTTCATTGAAGATATTAAATTATTAATTCTAGGAAGCTTTCCTAATATATGAAGATTACGGTAACTCAGGATTCTAAATGTTTGAGTTGTAGAAATAAATCTACATGGTAATCATTCACGGATGAAGAACATGAATATATTTTTACCTGCTTTGATTTGATTTCTTTTAATTATACACATATTGTTTATACTAATCATCAACAAATACCTTATCAGGCTTCTTTATTGCAGAGAGGGTAAATGTTACTACTTACAATAGATATAGCCTGCCTAATTCCTAGTAAATTCTGGATGAATGCAAGGAGGAACTAGCTAGAGAACATTAATTAGGTGTGTGATGTTTGGAAGTTAAGAGGGTCAGGACTTGTATGGATACCCTTTTTTGTCAGAATCTTCATCTCAGCAGGAATCTATTTTTGTTAAGGCACCTACAGTAGAAGATGAATTGAGATTCTGGATAATTATATGGAGGGGGGGAATCCTTAAAATAACCTATCTTTAGGCCTTTTAAAGTTTAATTGCTAGTATATGGAATCATGTCTAGAATTAGTTTGAAAATTACTACCTAACCACTTAACTGTCCTGATTTGAAACAGACATTTCTATTTTTCCCCCCCAAAGAAAGTCCACATCACATCATTGTTGTAATCCAAAAGAAAGGTAATCAGAAGTCTGATAATTCTGTTTTTTGTTCTGATAACATTGTAGCTGTTGTAAGCTGAAGACAATGCTCCATGCCCTCAAGAGTAAGAGCTTTCCTCTAAGGGACTTTGATCTCCCAGGCATTGGTAGAAAATATTGCTGGGCTGAGGTGGGCATGTTTCCAAACAAGGCACTGGGCCCACAGCCTTTTATGGAAACCCATAGAATCCTTCTGAGGCCTACAGGCATTCTTAAAAATAGAGACAATGTTTTACAGAATGTCAACTTTCATTTCTTATAAAAAAATAATTCAATTCCCCTTTGAATAATTTTCATTTTTAATAACTATATAAATGTGTTGGTGGGTGTCAGATGGTTACACTCAGTCTTGGGGCCACATTCCAATTAAGTAGTGTAGCTTTATTCTGGCGGGACCTCATTGTCAATCCTCTGTATAATTCTGAGGAGAACCTCGAAGACAGGAACTGGGAGAAGATGATTCTGACAGTGTTAGTGACCTTTCTCACACGGCGTGCTCTGTTTGTGATATATTAGCCTGCTTCCATCTTTGTAATGTAGCTCTTGAGAAGAGAAGGTTTCCTCTCTTCTGGAACATTTGTTAGCAGCTTCTGAATGTTTGGCCACTCCTTATTCTCATTATTTCAATTCTTAGTCCAATTCAGAGGGTAACAATGGATGTGTAGATAGATTAGGAAGGGGCAGGTTGTTGACAGCTTTTTCTTTTATTGAAGTAGAACAGGGATCTCCAAACTTGGCAACTTTAAGAATTGTGGACTGGCTGAGGAAGTCCACAAGTCCTATAGTGGTTGAGTTTAGAGAGTCCTGAAGTAGAATCTAGAGCAGTGATGAAAGAACCTTTGGGCTCAAGTCAAAAATGTCATGTCAAAAATTCAGAAAATGCCCAATTTGACTCTACTGTCCCCCTTACAGAGAGAGGGAGGGAGGGAGGGAGGGAGAGAGAGGGAGGGGGGAGAGTAATGGATTAAATTAACTCCTTTAAATTTATTATTTAATAAATAAATATGGCTTAGGACCGGGGTATATACGAGACCGCCTTCTGCCACCGACAGCCTTCCACGGGCCAATACGCTCCCACAGAGAGGGGCTCCTCAGGGTGCCGTTGGCCAAACAATGCCGACTGGCGACACCCAGGGGGAGAGCCTTCTCTGTGGGAGCACCAGTCCTCTGGTTGATGCCCCTCATTTGAGCTGCCCCTAGAGGTTTGTATGATCCCCGACCTGCGTACCTTTCGCCACGCCCTGAAGACCCTTTTGTTCCAACAAGCTGGGCTGGCCTAATATGAATTTTATAATGGGTGTATGTTAGTTTTTAATTTGTGGGCCAAATTTTTATATATTCGATTTTAAATTGTTTTTAAATTTTGTAAATTTATGTGTGTTTTAATATGGCTGTACACTACCCTGAGTCCTTCGGGAGAAGGGTGGTATAGAAGTCCAATAAACAAACAAACAAACATAAGTCAATATTTTTTGAAATGCCTATCCAACCATCACATAAGGCCTGGAAACTTTGGAGATGTTCTTGTATGGCTTTGCAACTCTGAAAAGAGGAAAGTACTCCCCATTCCTGTGTATTTTTGGAGACCTTGGAGGCCGCATGAAAGCAGGGTCCTCTCATGTGACTTGCAAAGGGTCTGGAGGCCTGGTCTGTCACCAAAAAATGCTGTACTGTGTCATAGGTTTGCAATCTAGAGCAAAATCTGAGACTTGAGCTAGCAGCTTCCCTCTAGATAAGTGAGATGTTAGTTCATTATTATCCAGTAATAGTACAGATAGTCCTTGATTTAACAACCATTGGTTTAGTGACTGTTCAAAGTTAACAACAGCACTGAAAAAAGTGACTTGTGACCTTTTATCACATTTATGATTATTGTAGCAGCCCCATGGTCATGTGATCAAAATGATAACGTAACTGGTTCCTATTTATGATGGTTGCAATGTCCCAGTGTCATGGGATCACCTTTTGTGACCTTCTGACAAGCAAAGTTAATGGGGAAGCCAGATTTACTTAATAACCATGTTACTAACTGAACAACTGCAGTTCACTTTGGCAAGAAAGGTTGTAAAGGGGGGCAAAATTCAGTTAACAACTGTCTCACTTAGCAACAGAAAAGTTGGGCTCAACTATAGTTGTAAGTCGAGGCTTATCTGTAGTTTGAATAACAGAATTTAAATAAGAATCAACGTAAGAGACAAGAGAAAATCTTACCTTTAAGGAATATACTGTTCCAATTTTAAGGCTTTGCTGTAGGTCCAAACCTACAAGGATAATTTTCCCCTGTTGGAAATGGCATTGAGCAGATAAGCTGGGAAGATACATTCTTCTTTACATTATTGTCAGTTAGGGCTAGCTGAGGAATAAGAGATGTCAATGGGGAGACTTATTGTTTTAAGATTTATTTTGGAGATCCTTAACTGAGCATAAAATATGTCATTCGGGAGGAAAAGGACGATTGTATTCTCTCTGCCCTGAAGCATTAGTTTCTGTAGTAATTATTCTCCACTTTTGGCAGGACGCTGTAGCTTTAAGCAAGTAAGTGTAGCTGAATCAGAGGCTGGGGTACCTTTAAAAATTCTGGAAGGGAGCACTTGTGGTGATTTAACAAAAAAATATTGCTTCTAAATTAAATTCATCAAATACATTTCACTGTAAGATATTTTAAAGATACATGTTAAACTTAAGTTAAATTAGGAACCATGCAATTTCTTGCCCTGCAGAATCAAAACTTTTCTAAAGTTTATGGATTTTTCACATGTATGAGGCCATTTCTAAACTTCTGCACCAAAATTTATAACTAAAAGTGCATGTGAATGGATTTATCTTACATATATAATTGATAGGCAAGCTTCTGCTATGAACCACAGGATACTTCCTCGGAAGGAAACATTTTAGGGGCTAAGACTACACTGCCACAGACAAAAAACTGTGACAAAAATTTTACATAAATAATATCAATTTGTTATTTGAAGAGTATATGATGGAAAAATGGAAGATCAGTTGGGGAAAACAGAAACATTTAATTAATTTCTATTTGCACCCTTCCTACACCTTGATAATGTGCTTAGGACCATTAATTGTACTAGTGATACATTTGAAAAGTGTTGATTCTACTGGCAAGAATTAGAATGTAGTTAATTTGAAAGATGAAGTTAGTCTCCATCACTAGCACAAAGGCATATACGATAAACACTTAAATTGAAATTCCGAAGATCAGAAGGGATTAGGGGTATTTAGTATTTTCCAGATTGTACTTCGAAGCAAAAATTAAAGCACAGTCTTATGCTTCTACTTAAGCATGCCTTTGGGTGTTATGTTTCTACATTTCTGCATTGATATAAGGCATGTGATAGATCTACATTACATTTAATGTGGCTAGAATTTGCCCAAGTACAGCGTTAACGTGCTGAATGTCCAATAATTTCGGACAATAGCTATAGATGATGGATTCTGATGGATGGCTTGAAAAATTAAAGAAACAGTACCAAAATGTGCTGGTTAGGGGGAAAAAAGCAGTTTCAATGGATAAACGTATACTTTTGAGAAAGGGTTATTTTTTAAGGGAAAGAATTGGTCAAGCCATTCACTTTAGGTCTTGATGAATCAGAACTGGGCTGACATTACCATTTGTTGTTAACAGAAGAATTGGCCGATGTACCAACCAGACATTCTGCAGTCAATTGTACAAGGTAAATGAAGTAATCTGTACTGGAGCTCTGGCTAAAATCCATTGCTGGTTATTGAGGACAAAAGTCAATAATGGATTCTTTAACTAAATCTGGAAGTGAATGCTGGCAAGCATTTCTCTCTCCTTCACTCCCAACTAAGCAGCTGCATATTTTATATTGGAAGCACCAAGATGAAACTTGTTTGATTGGCTTGGTTGCCAGTATCGAAGGATGGTGATGAATGAATGTTGGGTAATAATGTCTTGGCAGAATGGCACTCACTGTCAAGCTGGCCAGAGGAGGGGGATTTATAGCAGGAGAGGAGAAAGGAGGAAGATCCAAGAGAATGAGAACAGCTATGAAACACTGAAAACAGTATTGTGCAAAAACCATAAGAGGCAGAGCAGAAAGAATTGTATGTATATATCTGTATGTGCATGCTCCTGCTGTTGTGGCCCATCGACTGCCAGCAGAGCTAGCAGCAGAGTTAGATGAGAAGGAGGTTGAGCCAGCTTTGGAGCCTTTGAAAGGCTCTGATAAGAAACAGCATCAGAGATAGAGGCAGAGCCGGGGCCTTCCATCCTCCCTCAGGTGGAGAGACAGCTGTCTTCGGGGCCTGAGCTGAATGAAGGGGAGGAACAGATGGGGCCCATCCCAGATGCACATATGCATAGAGAGGAGAGGAGAGCAAAGGAAAGCAATAAGCCCAATCTCAGGGAAAAGCAGACATAGACGCTAGCCAGCCCCTCCCTGGCTGGGAAATAAATAGTAGGGGTTTGGGAGTGGTTAGTTGTCGCAGACAACCATTCATTTTCTAGTATACAGCAAGCAATTCGGATTCCTTGGCCAGAATCAGGTTTGTTGGGACTAATTACGTTTGGTTTTTGTTTATCCACGTGAATAAAAGACTGTTCCTGTCCTGTTTTGAAAAGGGGTTTGTTTTACTTGCAAATAAGCAGCTTATCATTAGTTGCTAGGTCATAACACCTGTAGGGCAAAAGCAGAAGCAGAGAGGGCAAAATTGCAAAATCTTGGGGTAGACAATAGAACATACAAGACTGAGCCAGGGGAGGACAACTTAGAATAGAGCTTTAGAGAACGCAAAGCAAAGCAAGAGAAGCAGAGAGTGTGCTATGTCTACAGGCTTGTGTAACAGAAATTACATAGGTGGGGCAAAAAATGTAAAACCCCTGAAATCCTCAAGGAAGATATTGACTTCCTCTGTAGTTACCTGCACATGGGATCAAGGCCCTTAATCAAGGCACATAGACAGGTTTTCTCCATGACAATCTGTTCCTAACCTGTTTTTTTTCAAATCTTTCAGTGGAGCATGTATAGTCCACTGTAACTGGGTCTATCCAGTTGCTGGTCACACTCTTCTTCTTTTTTCTCCCATCTTTCCCACCATGAGAGCCTTCTCCAGAGAATTAGATCATTGCATAATGTGTCCAAAATAGGATAATTTGAGCCCAGTCATTTGTGCCTCAAATGAGGTCTTCAATGGTCTTTATTGGACCTCAATGGTCCAATGATCCATTGATTTGTTTTTTTAACTGTCTATGGCAGGGGTGTCAAACTCACGATGACATGTTGTCATCACATGATGTATCACAACTTTTTCCCCCAGGGATGGGCATGGCCAGAGCGTGATGCATCTGGTCCGCGGGCCATGAGTTTGACACCCGTAGTCTATGGTATTCTCAGAAGTCTTCTACAACACAAAAATTCAAAAGTGTCAGTCTTCCTCCTATCCTGCTTCTTTAAAGCCTATGTTTTGCAGATAGGCCCTAATAGATTTTGTATGTGATGTTTACCAATCTTTAGGAGAATAATTTGTCTTTCAAGGTGGAAATTTGGGACAGCTTTTCTCTCAACAATTTATTTAGACTAAAGACTGCTTTGTCTTAATACTATGAGCAAATCAGAAACATTCTATTGTACAATCACTTAAATTAGATTTCGTAAGCTATCCAGAGTCTGTTGGGTGGCTATCTTAAATTTAATGAAATAAATAAATATTAGCATTGATTGAGCCTAGGATAATAGGTTAGATTCCAGACATTCAAAAGAAAGACATAAATTGAATGCACGATAAGACAGGATAGCTGACTAAAGTAGGGATGAAAGAGTTAGTGGTCCTATTTAAAAATGCTTGTAATTGAAAGGGAAGGGCAATGTTGCTTCCTATGAAGAGACTGGTATTAAGATTCAGTATTAAAAAAAACCTACTTTAAGGCCCAGTAAAAGTATAGATACACATCTCTTTGTACCATCTTGGATTCATTGAAACAGCACGGAATGAATTTATTCATTGATTCATTCATTTGATTTCTATAGCTGCCCAATTCAATCAAGCGACTTTGAATGGCTTATAAATTCTAAAATTCTATATTAAAAAAATTAGAAACACATTAAAATAATAAAAACATCCATGTTGATTAATGTTGATTAAACAACTAATAATAAAGCCAAGTAACAGGGCCCATAACATATTCTGAGCCCCAGGCCTGGATACATAGCCAAGTTTTTAAAGCTTTGCAAAAAGTCAACAGGGTATGTCTGCCAAGGTAGTTCAAACACAATAGTGAGGCTGGGCCAATTTCTTTCATGAAATATTTCACTTCTTTTCAAAGAAAGTGTTTTTAAATACTGTGTTTCCCCGAAAATAAGACCTTGTCTTATATATTTTTGAACTCTGAAATAAGCGCTTAGCCTTATTGCCATGTGCTCAAAAGCCCGATTGGGCTTATTATCAGGGGAAGTCTTATTTTGGGGGAAACAGGGTAGTCTAACTAATTTCAGCAGGTTTTCGAGGAGAAGAATACAAATGGAACAATTCTTCACAACCCTTCTTTAAAGAGATTATTGCTTTTGTATAGAACTGCATTAAATGGTGCTATGTCCTTGGTGATTTAGACTTATATTACTGTTTGTGTAGGTGCCATTCAATCTTTTAATGATACCTGTAGAAAGCATTGATTGGTATATGATTAAAAAACATTTCAGACCTAAGATTTTAGCCCGAGCATTTATATCCTCTGATGTTATCTCAAAAACACGAATCATAAATTGGGAAACTCACAAGCTGATGAAATGAAAGTTGAATACTGTACATGCATATGTCAATCAAATTTATTTGCCTAGTGATTAACCTGGTGGTTTTCTGTGATAATAAATTCTTATCGTATCTTCATTAACGGCCACTCCCTTGAAGGATGCAGCATTTTTGCTGTATTGATTGCAGATCAGAGGTGGGTTTCAGCAAGTTCTGACCAGTTCTGGAGAACCGGTAGCAGAAATTTTGAGTAGTTCGGAGAACCGGTAGTAAAAATTCTGACTGGCCCCACCCCCATCTATTCTCTGCCTCCCAAGTCCCAGCTGATTGGGAGAAAATGTGGATTTTGCAGTAACCTTCCCCTGGATTGGGGAGGGAATGGAGATTTTACAGTATCCTTCCCCTGCCACGCCCACCAAGCCATGCCCACCAAGCCACACCCATAGAACCGGTAGTAAAAAAATTTGAAACCCACCACTGTTGCGGATACACCAGGCTATAGAAAATCTGTGCAGCATTGCTCACAATTTTGTTTTTTCCAAAACAAAATACAGTTTGTGTATAGTGGCATCATTAACACAGGGAAACTGCTGCACTTCATTGTACATTCACCATGGTACATTAAAAGCGTTCTCCCAGTAGTAAAATTGACCTATTCTTCTGTAAAATGAGGGGCCCATTGGCAGTTCTTTGGCAAGTTAAACAGAGAAACTACTTAATGAAAGGAAAAGTCTTAACGTGGGAAAAGAAAGTAAATGTGACAAGTGCAAAGGAAGATATCAGAGGATTTGTGACTGTAATGCCATGAAGTTGCATTATATCATATATAAATATGTATATGTGAGTGTGCATTTTTTTTCCCTGATGGGATTCATTTTCCTGATGGGAACTATTTTGATTAAAAACAAAACAAAACTAAAGCACTCGCAGGATTTCCTCTGAAAATGCTGCATAAAATCCAAGCATCTTTCACTGTCTAGATTGCTCATTTCCTTTTTGTGGTAAACCCTTTATTTTTAAAGCAACCTAATATAACATAGCCCTGAAACTCAGGCTAGCAATCATGAGTTGGGCCAGTGCTAGAAAAACTCTTACTTTTGACAAAACAAACTTAGTAAGGTGAAACCAGTTACTTAAGAATATTTTTGTCAGTTGACTGTTTCGGGTACATAAAAATAGATGCTTCTTCTCTTTGTGTCATATAATCACTCTTCATTTCCCCTGTTTTGTCTGCTGTTGCCACTGGGTTCTATACAAGAAGCAGGTTAATCTTACTGATTATTTTTTGTAAGATATCGGCCTCCATCTCTGAATTACAAGGCACGTACTCCCCCTCTCCCCATTATACCTAGCAGCAGATGTTGGAAGAACAGTTGGGTGCAGAGGCATAACTCATCAAATCACCTGTGAGCTCAGAATGATTTCATTGAGCAATTGGCAAGAGCTGGTCTTGGAATTAATCAGTAGTGTCACACACAGGTGCGAGCCAGCAGTCTCTGCAGAAAGCGAGAAGGAGCTACTTTGTTTAGAAATGCTAAAAATGCTTCTTAGGAACTGTAATCTAGGATAAAGCTGACTCCTTATACATCAAATTTTATATATTTGTTTTTAAATTGTTCTTAAATTTTGTGGTTTATATGTGTTTTAATATGGCTGAGTCCTTTGGGAGAAGGGCGGTATAGAAGTTCAATAAAATCTAAAATCTAAATCTGTGAACCATGTATAAGAAAGGATTCTGTCTATTCTGAAATTAGATGATTGACAACCTCTTGTGATAGATTGCCTAACCATATAATGGTAAAAGCAAAAATCTACTGATTGGCTATTTGAAAGAAATCTGGTAGATGTCATAATACCATCACTTGCCTCCTGATATCATTGCACAAGTGATGCAAATATTTCCATTGATTGTGTCATGACATAAATGCTGTACAATTTGTAACTCGTGCCATTTGACACCTGTTCTCTTTGGCCTCCTTCCTCTGTGTTAACCCAATGGCAGGTAGGATTTCATTTGAAAGGCATACTTAGGTCCTCATTTTTGGTTTGGATGTGAGTAGCAGATTTTTCTTAACGGAATTTGTAATTCTGGGAGTGGTCATTTCTTTGGTTGATTACTAACTTTACTTGCTGTTGCTTCTGTGCTTGTCTTTTATTCTAATTACTTTACATTCTCAAAGTTATATCTAAGGATGCTTCTAGTCACTCAACGAATGATATCCTCATACTTAACCTAAGTCTGATGTTTGCCTATATTTCAAATTTAGGGAAGTCAAATGAAGCCCATTGAGAATGAAGGCATTATGGAAGTGTAGACAAAGCACTTCAGAATAGAGAACTCCAAAACATTGAAAGGGGAACATCTCATAGTTCCGAGAGAGGAATGATCAAGTAAATTTATCTCTGCAAAAGCGGAACTGATGACTATGTCAAAGATTCAAGGATTTGGTGAGTAGATCCATTCTTTGGAATCTCTCCAGATAAAAAGAGAATGAGAGATTGCTGACATGTGCTCCAGATAACTGCTCCCTGCAAGGAGACAATAGGACAGCAGTCTAGTAGAGTGTGAGCTCTCAGCCATCTTTGTCATAACTATGGTTGCTGCCTTTTAAAGGACACTAGGTCCTTCAACTTTCACTTTGTAATCACTTTTCAAAATTGCTTATTAACCACTTTTAAGCTATTAGACACCTTTAGAATGACAAGTTTAAAAATCTTGAACCAAAGAAACTTTAATCGGATGCTTAAGAATTTAAAGCATTTGTAATAAACAGCAAGAAGTTAAATAAGATTTTGATTTTGGAAAGTTACAAGCAGATTAAAGTCCAGATAAATTTGGAATATAAAAACAGTATAGTATAATATAGTAAAACAATATCTTACAGTAATATTTTTATATTAATTATAGTTATATTTTTATATAATCATATAATTATAAAAAGCTTCTTGTGGGAAATAGATCCTGTTTTGATTTTTGAAAAATGTAAAGATGAATGTTATGAGTTTAAAAACTGGACACTAGAGGGGATTAAATACTTTAGACAGAGGGAATAAACAAAGGATATACAAGAAAAACTGGCAAATGTTTTAAAAATCAAAAGGGAAATAGAAATGATAAACCAGGAAAGTGATCCGGATTATTTTTTTCTTACTGGTTTTATAAAAGAAGCTTGTTAAAGACCTGAAGAACTGTCTGATGGGCTAAAGAAAAAAACCCTGTGACAATATTTGAATGAACTAAAGATTAAGACTGTTAGAAGAAAAACGAAGGAATATGAACTTAATTTATTTGATCAAAGTTAAAACAAAATATGTTGTTACTTCTGGCAACCTCTTTCTGCTGACACCAGGACAGAAAAGACCATGTTTTATGGATCTGGCTACCAATAAGAGATGGGTATGGGATAAAGAGATGTTTGTAATCTTAAGGTGAAGATCCACTAAATTTGTTTATGCTTGTGATGAAGATTGGAAGTCACTTTCTTCCCACATATTTCTTTCTGATTTCTTATTCTTACTTTCTTCTATTCCTTTTTCCTTGCCCTTTTCATTCTTTCTATTTTCATCTCTTTAAGTTTAGTTTGCATTAGATTTTACTACCGTGTTTCCCTGAAAATAAGCCCCTGTCTTATATTTTTTTGAACCCCGAAATAAGCGCTTGGCCTTATTTTCGGGGAGGTCTTATTATTTTGGGACGCGTGGAGCAAGACAGGGATCCTCTTGCCATCTCACCTGATTTCCAGTTCTGTCTCCCTAACCCTAACCAGAGGAAATGGCGGGGACTGGCTGCACATGCGGTTAAATATTTTTGGGGAGGGCTTATTTTCAGGGGAGGGTTTATTATCCGGGGAGGTTCTTATTTTTGGGGAAACACGGTGTGTGTGTGTGTGTGTATGTGTGTGTGTGTGTGTGTACATGCATACACATACACATACATATACACATACACACACATATAAATCCTGCCCAATTTTTGTTGAATTTCTAGCTGTGTAAACCTATGTGACTGTCTGACATGTACCTTCTTGAATTGAAATGTTGGAATGCAAGGATAATTTCTTTTTACAAGATTTCCCCTATCCACAAGATACTTTATTAAAAAGTCTGCTCTTATTTCTAGTAAAAATAAATTATACTGATTGATTATCTGCCATCAAGTTGTTGACTCCTAGCAAACATATAGATAGGTTTTCTCCCTGACAACCCGTTCCCCCTTTTTAAGGTCTTGTAATGATGGCTCATTATCCTTATAACTGAGTCCATTCACTTTATGGAATGGTTGGTCGTTTGCCTCTTGTCTTTCCTTCTACCTTTCCCAGCATTAGAGCTTTCTCCAGACAGCTGGATCTGTGTTTTTGTTTTCAAAACTTACAGCTTCTGAGCCTCAGCTGGTGATTCCCCAAGACATTGTTCCCACCAAAGTCACTGAAGGCCTCAAATACATCAATGCATCTAAGGGGCTTCTTTTTAATAGTTCTATGAACATATTTTCAACAGTTTACAGGAACACATTGGAGATCCCAACATTTAGTAATATGCTGATCTATGACAATAATAAAGATTTGATTGATCATGCAGGAGCCTTTGTTTCAATGTTCCTTTTTTCATGTATTATTATAAATGCTAGGAAGCTTAGCTCAGACTAATAAAATAATATGGAAGATGCTCAATTAGACAATTGAAAGTATGCCATGTTTAACATTGAAAAACTGCTGCATTGTGAGCCAGCTTAAAGTCATTTTTCAATGAATTCCAGTTCCTCTCTTGGACAAGAGAGTCAGATTTTGTGGGGAGACCCTTGCATGTTTTGCAACTATAAATTAAATTTAAGAACAGCTATGCACATCTTCAACTGATGTTCCTTTAAACGTGGAATATTTTACTTTAACTCCAATTTAGAATATTCCACAGTTACACCACTTTTTTGTGTACTGCATTATTAAATTGCAGCAACTAACTTTCTTTGGGAGCATAGCTGGTAATGATATCCTTTCACATATGATGGATGATTAATATAACCCTACAGTTCAGAAAAGAGCTTGTATTAATCTCCATTTTTTGCAGTGAGTTCTGATGCTTATTTATAGCAACTCCTCTGTTAGGGATTTGGTATTCTGTTTGCTTTCCACTGTGTTTTCACAATATTTTTTTTTTTTAATAAAAAGAGTTATCCCTTATGAAGTCGGATACTGATATGGCCTGCCATTTTACTGATGCTATCCCAATGTGGCTTGTTTTGGGGATTAGAGAGGCTGATCTGGAGAGTTCTTCAGCTCATTTCATGTCTTAGGATCTTGTTCATCTTAAATATATAGGTTTCTGGAATGAGAAGCAGGTGACAGAATTCACAAGTTTATTCTCTGTAGCATACGCATCCTGCTGTGTGACTTTTATACGGAACTATAATGCAAAAAACACATATGGATGGGTCAAGATGGAGTTGAATGGAGTAATGTATTAACCTTTTTCATACTGATCTTTTAAATTGTCCCCCCCCCTTGGTATATGGAGGAAAAATTCCTTGTTTTGATTCAAAAATACCAGTGATGTCTGTTAAAAAATGTTGCCCAAGACCCAGAGCTGCTAGTAATTTAAGGAGTAATAATGCTGTGTCTGAGTTTTTTCACATAAATTCAATTAAGGGGAATTATAAACACAGTGGCAGGTCTGTTTTATTTACAGTTGCAAATGAAACGCTGGCTTCACACTGATCATTTATAGAGAATGAGGTGTTATGTAATATTGCACGAAAGAAAGAGTATGAGTGCTTCTGTACTTTATCCCAACTGCTTGCTTGTTTGCTTGTTTGCCTGCCTGCCTACCTACCTTCGTACCTACCTACTTACCTACCTACCTACCTACCTACCTACCTACCTACCTACTTACTTACTTACTTACTTACTTACTTACTTACTTACTTACTTACTGTGCCTTTGAGTCAATCTGATTCCTGGCAACAATCTGGACTATTTCCTGCAGTTTTCTTGGCAAGATTTCAGACGTGAAGTTTGGCCCAAGATGACCCAGTTGGCTTTATGCTAAGGTGGGACTAGAGCTCACAGTCTCCTAGTTTCCAGTCTGATGCATTTAGTGCTACAAATAGTCCTTGACTTACAACCACAATTGGATCAGAATTTCTGTGGATAAGCAAGGCAGTTAAGTAAATCATGGGTGATTTTACAAACTTTTTTGCCAAAGTTGTTGAGTGAGTTCATGCGGTTGTTAAGTGGATCTGGCTTTCCTCATTAACTTTTCTTGTTTGAAGCCAGCGTGGAACATCGCAAACTGCGATCATATAACCTTAGGATGCTGCAAATGTCATAAATACATGGCAGTTGCCAAGCAACCCCCAATTTTAATCACGTGCAGGAATATACTTGAGATGCTGTGATAGTCATAAGTGTGAGGGCAGGTTGTATGTCACTTTTTTCAGTGACTTTTCATTGACTTTTCATTTGAACGGTAGCTAAACATCTATATATATAAAAGCAAAAAGCACTCACGCTGTTATCACAAAATCTCCAGAACCGTAAAACCTACAAACTTGAAATTTGCCACGTATGTTCCTCTTGGCTTCTAGGTACTCACTAAGAAAGGATTTTTTGAAATAACCATCAGAGCATTATTATTTCCTATATTATGATTAACATGCTCTGATGCTAAGGAGTTCTACTCCCCCGCCCCACCTGAAAAGAAATCTGTTCCAAATGCAAAACACAAGCAGAAGAGAAGAGTTTCACTATCAGTTTTACTTTCACAGCAGCAAGCAGCTTTAATACAGAACACTTGAGCTAAGCCACGGCTAGGCTTCTTCCTGTCTCCTTCTCGCTCACACAGCAAATATTGTTTCACTTTCCAAACAGCCCTCTGATGCTAAGGAGTTCTACTCCCCTTCCCTACCTGAAAAGAAATCTGTTCCACGTTCTCATGCTAAGGAGTTCTACTCCCCCTCCCCATCTGAAAAGAAATCTGTTCCAAATGCAAAACACAAGCTGAAGAGAGGAGTTTCACTTTCAGTTTTACTTTCACAGCAGCAACCATGGGATAGGATAGGTGAGGCTTCTGTGGGGAAAGCCTGAAGGAGAGAAGGTGATAGAATAGGGGAGGCTTCTGTGGGGCAAGGCTGAGGGAGAGAACGGGATAGGATAGGAGATGTTTCTGTGGGGCAAGACTGAGGGAGAGAAGGGGATAGGATAGGAGATGTTTCTATGGGGCAAGACTTAGGGAAAGAAGGGTATAGGATAGGGAAAGCTTCTGTGGGGCAAGCCTGAGGGAGAGAAGGTGATAGGATAGGAGAGGCCTCTGTGCGACAAGCCTGAGGGAGAGAAAGGGATAGGATAGGATAGGGTTCTGTGGGGCAAGGCTGAGGGAGAGAAGAGGAGAAGAGAGGCCGATCGTAACTACTCATTAATTTTCAAGCTGTAAGTGTTGGGAATTGGGAAATGATTTATGGAAATCATTGGGAATTTCATAGTCTCAGGTTATCACCACTCTATAACTTACGGTGGAAATTTCAGTCCCAGTTGTAGTTTTTAAGCCAAGGACTACCTGTGTCACTGATTTTTTAAGGGAAAAGTACAATCTCACCAACCCTTGCTTTGAGTTTGCTTGCTCATAGTTTGCTCACTGATGGTTGGGAACATCACCTCCCTTGCACACACTCTCCTTCCCCATTCTTATTCTCGCATTCTTTCCAAACTTCATCCACTGAGAATTATTGAGAGAGAAGGGAGCTTATCTCTTCCTTTGCTGTTGGCAATCCAGTGAAAGATCATTGAATTTGGGGCAAAGAAAGAAAAGCCGCAAGGCCTTCCTTAGTCTCCACATCATTCGATTACTTTGCAAATTAATCTGGATCTATTCATCCCCATCCAGGTTATTAGCACAGCCAAGTATTGATATAACACAACCTTGCTTACATCCCTGGAAGATAAATTAAGAAACAAAAGTGTCTATATAATGGTTCACATTAAAGATGCTTTCAAGGAATGACATGGACAAACAATGAAAAAGCAATCAAACAAATAACAATGGATTCCTTATCATTAGAGCAATGGTCTGAGAAAGACTCCTCAGAGAATAGGAATTAGTAAGATTCTCGACGGAGTCAGAATTTCAGCTCAAGTGTCGTTAGTGGTCCAAGCCTGACATACTTTCCACATGTATGCCAACTGGCTCTCCCCAGTTGAATTTAAATTAAATTTAAATGCCCTGAGCCAGTTCTTATATCCAACAGTTGCTGGAACAATCTCAAAACTGCTGGGTCACTCCTTGTACCTCCAGCTTCTTTTTTCTCCACAGGGTCCGAAATGTAGACCTCATCTGGAATTTGAATTGAGGAGAGCAAAAAGTAAACTTTTGGAGTTGTAGCTGAGACATACCTCAGTGTATTGAACAGACAGTGCAGCTGCATATGCTTATCATCATGTCTGAAAATTAGAGAAAGTATTTGCTGGTTTATAGAAAGATAATTTCTCATTTCATAGATTCTGGAAAGTTATTTTCAAAAACTGCAAACAGTTTCTCCAGTTTTCAGAGAATAGCAGGCATATCATCCATAGCAGGAGTGGGTTCTAAATTTTTTTACTACTGGTTCTGTGGGCGTGGCTTATGTTGTGGGCGTGGTTTGATGGTCATGTGACAAAGAATTCTTTAGGATTTAGCAGAGGTACTGGTCTATCAGGCTTTTAACTGCTTGCAGAGCCGTACCGGTCTACCCATTTGTTCTTGGAGCATACTGGTCTACCTATCTGTTTTTGGAGTGCACTGGTCTACCACCACACTGCCTTTTACCGCTGATCAGCTGTAGGGCGGCCCTTTGAAGTGCCCAGCAAGAATTTAAACAGTTTTTTGCCACTCTGCCACCACCGAGAGCATTGGAAACTGCTTTCAGTCAGTTTGGCCTCAATTGCCAATCTACCACCACCAAGCGGTTTACAAGGAGTGGATCAGTTCTAGCTGATTAGTTGGGAGGCTTCTTGGATTTTCAATTTAAAGCTAAGGTGTCTTGTTTTTTCCCCCTCTTCTTTGTCAAATGAGCCAATCAGCTTCTAGCTAATCAGCTGAGACTCAGGAGGCAGCGAATAGATTGGGGGTGGGGCCAGGCAGAGGTGGTATTTACCGGTTCTCCGAACTACTCAAAATTTCCACTACCGGTTCACAAAAACTGGGGAGAACCGGTAGCAACCCACCACTGATCCATAGCATGTACTGCAGGTTTCCTTCAACTGTTGGGAGTCTTGTAAACTTGGGAATATGTTTAATATATATGTCATCCTGTAGCAATGTTCTTGATCCCCTTCAAAAGGCTCTAAAACAAATCTTGCACAAATTTGCAAATCCAGAGATAATTCCTCAGGAATCTGAAGGGTTGAGAATGGATCCATGGCTTTCATCCATTTGTGGAATTGTATCTGACTTTTACCCTCTTACAGGAAGCTACCTGCTTTAGCCCAAATTAGATCAGCATTGACCCTGTATCTTCTGGAGCACAGGTGGTTGACACAGGAAAATTTATGGAAGGAACAAAAATTGAGTCATTAAGCTGCAAAAAGGGCTGTATATTGAAGCCCTTATTTCTCGCTAAACAAATAATAATCTCATTTGCTTGTAATAAAAGAGGCGGATTGGGAAGATCAGAGCTGAAAAGCAGTCTCAGTCATGGGAGTTCAATTAAGAATTATGTTAATACATGGATTAGTAATTCCCCAAATGCTTTTGTTTAAGCAGTGGCAAAACAAGTGGCAGCAGAAAATACCTAAATTAAGTTTCCTTTCACAAACTCTGGAAATGTGTACTTTTTACATCCTGCTCCTACCCTCCCCATCTTTTAATTTGGGCACAGTGTTTGGGTTTTTCGTATTAACTTATTTATGCTTTTAGTTTATTTAATTTTTTTTTAAATGATTGTAAACAGCCCAGAATTACCTTGAAGTAAGTTGGGCGGCCAATCAAATAATTTTTATGAGCAAACAAATAATTTTTTGAAATTAGATTTACATTCTGGTTTTTCTTTAAGAGCAGAAGAAGATATGCTAGCATTCCCTCTTCCACTTTTCTCCATAACAACCTGATATGATAGGTTGGACTGGGAAATAGGCGGAGGCCTAATGAATTTTATATTCCTATAAACATTGTTAGAGCCTTAGAAAAAAAATGTTTTGGGGTGGAAGCCCCTTTAGTTATATAGAGACACGTTGAGGATCCTATGTGCTGTAATGTCATCATTACACCCCCCTACTCCTAAACAAACTTTCTTGGCTTACTGTTGCTTTGATAACATAAGTAACCATATTCTGACCGTGGTCAAAAGCCAGATAGAAATTTTGAATGTGAAAATTTTCTTCCGTGATATTGTCCTTAGAACCTGATAGTGCGTATGTTTGTAGAGAAAAGCTAAAGTTCAAGACTCGAAGAATAGATTTCTTCTCTGGCTTAATCTTGAAGATGAATCCCAAGATAATAGATACAGCTGGAAGAAAAGAAGGATGATCTGTTAGTATCTCACAGAGGATCATCCACCAGGGTTCCACTTTCCCTGAACTTTGTCCAGTGCTGTAATACTGTTTGTTTTAAATCCTAGGCCTTATATTGTCTTAGAGAGCAGAATGCTTCTTGTGCCAAGGGAAAGTTAGGTGGGGGCCCTCCTCTGAACACTGAAAGAGCATCTACTCACCTCTTCAGCTTATTATGCAGTGCCAAGGTCAGCATGCCTTTGGGATGGATTATTTCATTTTGATTCTAATAATAGAGGTGATTATTAGGTTGCTGGGAGATCCTCTGGATAATAGGCGAAGTACAAATGTTTTAGGTAATTAAATGAAATATGTTATATGAAAGAAGCAGGTGAGAAGACGCATATTGGCAGAAGGGTTGCTTTTTTCGGCCTTTAAAGGGTTTAGAGGGACTGGGGAAAGTAAGATAACAGAATAACTACAATTAATTTACTGCCTCGTCTATCTACTTACAACTGTCTATTTTTTGATATGGTTGCACTCTCCCAGAGAATGAATGTGAGTGGGATCCAATTGGGGATTTAACAGATTAACAGAGTTGGAAGGGACCTTGTAGGTCATCTAGTCCAACCCACTGCCTAAGCAGGAAACCCTACATCTGCCTCTACCGAGGATCGAACTCACAACCTCCTGATTGTGAGGAAAGAGCTCCACCTCTAGGCCACAGCAGGATGTTGATGACCTGGAGAATATGAACATTTGTAGGCTCCACTGCTGCTTTAGAGGGAAATGAAATTAATTATCAGAAAGGATATAACTATTGATTACTTCAAAGGTTTCAGTTCTCTGATCCTTTTTAGAAGAATCTTGTAAATTCAATAGTTTGCCTTAACTTTCACCTCAATTTTGTCTACATTGGATAACTGATGCCCTTTTAACTGCTCTTAGGTACTCTTATTATTTTCCAGATTGACTGCTTATGGTTTTTCATTGCACCCTTTTTTTCATGTTAGTCCTTTAGAAATGGAGTCAACTGGCTTTTAAGGCATCTTGAGAACACTTTCTCCTTAAAGGCATTCTAAAAATGTTCAAAATGCATAAAATAATACCGAAGCCTGAAAATAATATTTCTGTAGTTACTGCACGCTAGAGGCATTTGAGGAATTTTTTTTCATAGAAACAAGTCACTCTGAATTCAACCCTGACAATTAAATGTCATTTCTCTGTATACTTTCTGATGGTATTTTTCTACCCGAAGCAGCTGAACTTTTAAAGGAGAAGGGAGTGGGAGACACTTCAATAGATTGATAAATGTATTTACCTCTGGAGATCATTGCAGTTGCACTTCCATGTGGGGAAAAAAAAAAAAAGATGTGGTGTGAATGTAATCTGGGGAGAAAAGTGGATATAAATCATGAGCTCAGAACTGATTAGAAGACAAGAAAGTCCTATGGCAGTGGCGCCTTTGCTCTTATACAGCCAGGCTATTGAGAGACTGGTTAACTTGTGGAGCCAAATTTACTGCTATCCATCATATTCTTATGTTGAGCATGATTGTGAAGTTGAGTTGTGCTGAGCTGACTGGTGTGGGAACAAATTTGTTGCTTTGCCTTAAATGATTAGATGCTAAAAAGTGTGGGAAAGCATGGAATCAGGAAAAAGCAGAAGGGACTCATACCAGCGTGTTTTCTTTTTAAAAGATAAACGGCTGATGGTTTCCATCTGCTTATCAAATAAATAGGTTTATTGGAATACCATGTACTTTTGTAGTCAGCTTTGTATATCATATTCTGTTTTAGCTTTCTAAACGGAGCCATCATTTTATAAAAGACCCTTGTATCCTGCCACTCAAACAGCCAATTTAGATTATTTTTACAGCTAAATATAAAACATAAACAGAAGCTGGGCCCTATGGTTCTACATTACCTGGTGAAATGATAAATGGATGACTTTAGTTCATAGAATGCACTTTCCAGAGAAATAAATTGCAAACCAACTTAATAATGTCTCGTAGCAGGTTTGCTATTGCATGTATCTGAAGGTTTTAGTCCTAGCAGGATTTATTAAAGCAAATTACTGGGGTGGAAAGTATTATGAATTACTTGACAGTTGCTGTAATGAATGAACTTCCTTTTTAGGAATCACATAATCCCCATGTTGTTTTGTAACCTGAGACATGGGTTTATTTCAAGGAGGAAGTGCACAGGTTTACCTAATCCATGGAAGGTCATGGGGGATAGAAATTCTGAGAGCTGCATCGTAATCTATCATGGAAAAAAAAATCTGTCTTGAAAACATCATTGGAGCAATTTATGTTGGGCAACACACATAAAGTAGCATAGTGTGGAAAAAAGTGGGAAAAATGGAGAAAAGGTTGTTCCCAAATGAAGTGGTTGGCTGTATAATCTTTGGGTAATAAATACTTCTTCATAAGTATTATGACTTAATAGAGCAGACACTTAAAGTCTTTTGCTGTGTATATTCATAATTCTTATGCAGTACATAGGTATGTTCGAGTCTAGGGAGATTTTCAGTTATCCAGGTCATGGTTGTCCCAAAGGTACTTTTTCAGGAGGCAGCTGGACTATCTTGGTTTTTTTTTCTTCTTTGAAGATGTTTTGCTTCTCATCCAAGAAGTTTCTTCAGCTCTGATTGAATGGTGGGGAATGGAAGGATTTATACACCTTGTAGACACCATTTGCATTCTAAAAGAAAAAGCACCTTTGGGATAGGTGTGTTCGCTATTTCAACTTCTAGTGGTATCTGTTACCTTTGTTTGTTTTAAAAAAGGGTAGAATTAATTTTTTTTTTTTAAAAAAAATGATTTATATGCCGCCCTTCTCCGGAGACTCAGGGTGGCTTACAATGAGTTAAGCAATAGCCTTCATACTTTTGTATATTTATACAAAGTCAGCTTATTGCCCCCACAAACTGGGTCCTCAATTTACCTACCTTAGAAAGGATGGAAGGCTGAGTCAACCTTGAGCCTGGTGAGATTCGAACTTACAGTAATTGCAGACAGCTGGTGTTAATCACAATGCTATTAGTCTGCTGAGCCACCAGGCCCAGCATAGGAATAGTTTTTATTCCTATTCATAGCCTTCAGAATCAATCTGTAAATGCTGGTTACTGATCAATGTTTCTCAGATTAATTTTCATTAAAAATAAATAAATGATAATTTAGTACCAGGTAAGCTATTTTTGTGAAATCATTAATAACTGAAGTAGTCAAGCATTCTAACTCTAGTTCAATTAATTGTTGTAGCTGTTTGAAGGATATTTTTGTCACAATATGGTAGATCAATCATTACCAGCTTTTAAATTGGACAAATGATCTTGCTAATCTTTTTTTATTCTACCTTTATTTTTCAGATTGAATACATTTGTAGCATTATCTGTGATAAAGTGATATATTAGGTACTGGGACCGGAATTTCTGTTGCAAAATGATACAGTCGTAAATTGCATTATCATGTAATTGCCCCAGTTAGCGATGGCAGTTCTGGTACTTCCAGTTGTTGTCATTAAGTGAACCTCATGCTGTCGTTAAGGACAATGTCATGATCACCATTTTCAACTTCCTGCTGGCTTCCCCATTGACTTTGCTTGTTGGAAATGGCAGTGAAAGTTGCAAATGGCATGTGGGTATGGGTCACTGCAATGTCATAATTGCAAGCTGGTTGCTGAATGCCCAGCTTGCTATCATGTGACTATAAAGGTGTTGCAACAGCCACAATTTATGTGGACCACTCGTAAAACTACTTGTTCAGTGCCGTTGTAAGTTCAAATGGTCACGGAATGAGTTGTCCTTAAGCAAGGACAACCTATGTACCCTGTACAATCTAGCCAACTTGGTAACTGAAACCGTTAACACATTCGACCAGCTTGGGCCTTGGGGGCAGAGTGGTAAAAGGTTGCTCAAATATTCTGCTTTACCTTTTAATCTGAAAATATGCTGGTTATCTTTGAAATATCCAATTTTCTCCATTCTCCATTCATTCTTCATATTCATTCAGTAACTGAGTTTAAACATGCTTGGGATAAGCACATGTCCATTGTCAGACAAAATGTTAAAAAATTAAATGAAATGAAAAAATAAAACTCCAAGGACAGAATCGATAAACCATTAGGTTTATTTCTGCCATCAGTTTTCTATGTTTCTATGTTTCTCCTTTTTAGTTAAAAACACCAACAGGCCACCTAGATCCTTTTTTGAAATGTTGGAAGCAGATTTGCTGTGGGGTTTTTTTTTTGGAGGTGGCCTCTTTTTGTAAGTTAAAAGTTAAAGAATACCCTCCCTGCAGATGCTTTTCTCATAAGTATTTGCGGGGGTGGGTGGAGAGGAGTAGGAATGCAATCAAACATGGTGGCAGGATATATTTTACTATCATAAAGAGAATTTTCTTGTTGATAGGAGTATCAGAGTTCAGTAAGGATCTGAATGAGAGCAGTTTCTCAAGAAATGAGTCTGATAAATCACAGCCATATTTCTTAACTAAAAGTTTTCCAGCTACATACAACTATCCATCAGTTGTTGACATCAGAGTGGATAGCTACAGGGCATAACATGTCAAAATTACTTTATTTAGCTCTGTAAATCTACACTTTATCTCAGTGATTGCTATGCCCGGTATAGTGAAGAACACATTTGCTCTGAATTAGTCCTCTCCTGATGTTGGCCGATACTCACAAAAGTCATCATGAAATTTCTTCACTCATAGCACACATCAATCTTAACATTCCTGAGATGTAACCCAAGAGTAGACCTTTGCAACAGCACTGTCATGCATGATGTTCTGATTTCTGGTATCTTGCAAATTATTAAAGACATCTGGAAAAACTCTGCAGAATAAGTTAAGTCAGTCTGTAGTGATTGCAACAGATAGATTCCCAAATATTAGAGAATAGCCCAGTCATAAAAGCATCCAAAACATTTCCATTTGAGATTTCAGAGCTATAGCTTCTATTATCTCATCCTTCTTTCACAGGTGAATGATCCCATTTAGCACCTTCTGGCTCTCTCTGAAGCAGAAATCAATGAGCTTGAGAATCTCATAGCATTTTGTTGCTCACAATCATGTTGGACTGATTATACATGGAGAGAGTAAACACTATCTTTGATCAAAGAAACATAGAAAACGGATGGCAGACCCTAGTGATCCATCAAGTCTGCCCTTTAAGTTTGTAATTTTTTTAATTATTAATTTTTGTTGGGTGATGGATACATGTTTATCCCAAGCATGTTTAAACTCATTTACTGATAATTGATTAGAGGTGGTATTCAGCAGGTTCTGACCAATTCTGGAGAACTGGTAGTGGAAATTTTGAGCAGTTTGGAGAACCGGTAAATACCACCTCTGATTGGCCCCGCCCCCATCTCTTCTCTGCCTGGAGTGGGGTGGGAATGGAGATTTTACAGTATCCTTCCCCTGCCACGCCCACCAAGCCATGCCCACAGAACCGATAGTAAAATTTTTTGAATCCCATCACTGTAATTGATCCACTACCTCTGCTGGAAGTTGGTTCCAAGCTTCCACTACTCTTTCTATGAAGTAATACTTTTGTAAAGATATTGTACAACTTCAAGAATGCCTCAGTTACAGACATAGCTAAAGTATTCAATGCCACACCTGCTCAGAGTTACAGTATATTTATTTTCAGTTATCTCTGTTGTATGCTTTTTACTTCCAAGACATTAGTGTTGACCTATAAGAAACAATGGTTTGGGCTGTAAGCGTTTGGAATGCTTCTACATTTTCAGTTGACCAACCCAGGATTGGAAGTGATTTTGCTCATGGCGTCACCAATGGCCAGTGCTAAGAGATAGATACTCAATCAAAGGTCCTTTTAGTCATGCTCTCTGGGCTTTAGAAAGAGTGTCAAGCATCTTAAATAATTCAATTAAGTAATGAAGTAATGAAGTACTAAGTACTCCTTAGTACTTAGCTCAGGACACTGGCCTTTGGCTCATCCTGATTCCAGTGCTCCTGTCTTCTGTAATAGCTGCTGATTTTCATAGACATAGGGATCAATGGCTATTAGCCTTGATAGCTGCTTAATTGCCTCTGAAAGCCATCTGCTAGGAGACTAGTGGGTTTCCTTGTACTGTTGGTTGGCCATTTTGAGAATAGGCTGTTGAACTAGATGGGCCCAATCCAGTTGGCACTGCTTACATTCTTAGGATTTTTAATTTGGGGTATTTTTATTGTGATGACCGTGCAATCACAGGATGAATAGCAGTGCATTAATACATATTCTTCTTTTTCATTTTTTTAGAAATGTTAACTATGTTTTTCTACAAGCATTTCTCTCCCCCTTCCCTGCCCCATGTAGTTCATAATAAATGCAAATGCAGCAAATCCTCCAACCAGAATTGTCATATTTAAAATGTTTCCCCGGAAGAAAATGTTAGTGGTGCCCCACTTTCGTGAGATGATAGGTTCAGAGAGCAGTCATGATCCTAGTATTCTGGGAATACAGGGAGTCCTCAACTTAACAACCACAAATGGGACTTGAATCTCATTTGTTTAGCAAAGTGATCATTAAGAGAGACACCCGTATGATCGCTTCACTCAATGACTGCAATTCCTACTCTCCCCGGTTGTGGTTCTTAACAGACGGAGCAAAAGAGCTGCCCGTGGAAGGAGAGAAGGCAGCTGCCCATTGTCCATGGAAGGGAATCCCTGTGAGAGACTGCAAAAACAAAGTTCGGATTGTTGGGATCCAAGCTTCATTTCTGAAACCCTCCAGAAGAGTTTCAAGTGCCTGAAGAAAAGGGGCTCAGACCTTTGGGAACGGACCTTCATTTCTGCAGCCCTTCAGAGGATTCCTCTCCCTTCATGAAAATCTCCACTTCATTTCACCAGCCCAGGGCAGAGGTTCCTCTCCCCTCCATATGCAGAAGGGTAATCCTGAGCTGGGCTGAGGAGATGAGTCATGGATTGGAAAGATTCCCGTTTTATTTCTGCAACCCAACAAAGTATTTCTTCCCACCCCTCCTTGCTCACCCCTCCATGCATGGAGGGGAGGGGAAAACCTTTGGCAGACCACAAC
Organism: Pantherophis guttatus; assembly: GCF_059756535.1. Taxonomy (NCBI): domain Eukaryota; kingdom Metazoa; phylum Chordata; class Lepidosauria; order Squamata; family Colubridae; genus Pantherophis; species Pantherophis guttatus. The sequence continues at coordinate 126,743,341 of NC_142063.1, read as the reverse complement.
AGCTTTCTGGGGAAGCCGACAGAAAAGATTGCAAATGGTGATCACAGAATCGCGGGGTGCCTGGGAACTGGTCATAAGTGAGAACAGGTTATCAATCACCCAGATCATGACCATAGAGAAGCAGCAAAATGTTTTACGACAGCTGGAAATGCTTTATGGACTGTAGATCAACGTTTCTGACCCATCATAACTTTGAACGGTTGTTATAATTATAAGTCATGAATGGCCATAAGTCAAGGACTACCTGTTGCCTACCCAGTGGTGAAATCCAATTTTTTTTACTACCAATTCTGCGGGCGTGGCATGGTGGGCATGGTGTGGCTTGGTGGGTGGGCAGGGGAAGGATACTGCAAAATCTCCATTCCCACCCCACTCTGGGGCTAGCCAGAGGTGGCATTTGCCAGTTCTCTGAACTACTCAAAATTTCCGCTACCGGTTCTCCAGAACCTGTCAGAACCTGCTGGATTTCACCCCTGTGCCTACCTCTTGAAGACAACCTGCTCCAGCACTTCTGGTCTTCCGAAATTTAGTTAAAATGGAGCTCTCTGTGGGGCATTTAGAGATGAATGGAAGATCTACAATCATCTGTTATTATGGTACCTTATTGTCTGATTGTTGTTTTTCTTATGTATTATTATAAGTGTTACAACATTGGTCTTGTCTGTATTTTGTTATTGTTGGTCATTGGGAGCATAGAAGGATTTATTGGCATACCGGTTAAATAAATAAATCAGTAAATAAAAATGATTAAACAAAATATAAATATGACAATTCTATAAACATAAGATCAAAGTATCATGAGACAGAATAGCTTCTCAGATCCCTCTGCCCTTCATTGTGTCTCAGTATAACATATGGAAAGGTCAAGTTGCCATGGTCATATGACGCCATGTGTGTTAGAATCTTTTGGCATGTACAGTTATCTTATTATTTTCCTACTGCCCAATGTTCTGTTAAGCAGTACCTTAGCAAGATGTTCTGATTATATTATTAAAGCAATTATCATTTTAGATTCTCTGGGGGAGGTCTCTTGTTGTACTGCTAAGAGATGGTACCGTGTATTAGCAAGGTGTAGTTTTTCTACCAGGCTTGAGTTTACAGTTCAATGAAAATGCAGTCTGTGGATTAATGTCTGAATTTCCAATGAATGGAGGAGCTGATTTAAACGATCACTTTTAAACATATTGGCCTGAAGTTCTTTTATGGTAAACAAGAACTCATCCATGTCTGTTTCTGATTTATTTTCATGCTATCATCTTCTGCAGCTTTGAACATTGATGTTAAACAGTACACAAGGCTGACAAATGAGCATCCTTTGCTGTTAATGGATGATTCTTTGTAAAAGGACAGGTTTTAAGTGGTCCTGCAAATAAATGTTCTTTATCTGATTTGCTTTTGTTATGTTGAGATGAAAAACATGCTTCCTGGCAATGCTTCAGTTCAGAGAGTTTAGACTTGACTCCATTTAATAACATGTAAAAAAAGCCCCTGGGATTAAGTTGCTCTCAGAACGATGGTAGTTCTGGAGACTTTTACTTATGCATGGTCTGTATCAGTGCAGAAATAACTCATCTTTGAATACCCATATATTGTCTTATGTACTTTTTTTTTATCCTTTTAGAATGCCATTTTTGGTTTTTGGTTGAAAGCATTTCTGGATTCTTTGAATTTATCTTCCTAGTTATAATGCCCCTGTGGCTTATTTTTCCCACAGTTACAATCTCATATCTGTGGGGACCCAGATCTCATATCTATTGTAAGTCTTAAACTTCTGGAAAAGGTACTTTAAATTTATTGTTAAATAATAGGTATGGAGGAGGATTGCATGTGTAGGGTCTTAGGACATGCCTAATTCACACTTCTTCAGCTAATATGTTGATCCAGATAGTTATATTCTTTTGGATTGCATAATGCTGTTCTCAAAAAACTGCATAGCTTAAAAATAAATATTATTCCTCATAATCAAATGTCATTCTGGAAATATATTTGTTGATGGATCAAAAAGAAGAAAATGGAAATTGTTCTGTACTAAAGTTGTATTACAGAAATCCTGTAATACAACTTCTTAGTTGTAACAATACAATACAGAATCCTATAACACAGATTTTGTTAATCCTTCATATTCATTGGAAAAGCTTATTGGATGTTCATGATTATGTTTGTAAAACATACGAACATAAAAACAAAACCCTGTTTGTAAATTAAGAACGGTTGTATATAAAATGGCATATAACAAGTGAAGTGATTTACAATACTATATAGGGCAAATTCCTGTTCTGCCCCAGCTTCGGATTCCCAGAGAATGTGACACACACCAAACTTCGCAAACGCTGTTTAATTCCAAACAAACCCCTTTCAAGAATGCAGGCTTCCTGTGCAAAGGGTCCTTATCAAAGTTATTAAGCACAAAGTCCGACAAAGGTTGGCAATCAGCCCAGAAAACCAGATATGAGAAGTCGCTCGCTCTCCAAGATGCTCTGTAGTAATGGGACGTTGTTTTTAGCAAGAAAGCACTAGCTGCGTGTGACTTAAATAGGCTAAGGGAGTGGCCAATTATCTTCAAGCCCTACTCTCGAGTAGACCTCCTCCTCCTGAATAGCCACTCCTGCCTTTTGGCAACCCTGCGTGACCGAGCATTGAGGAGAGGCTCCTCCACTTCGCTCTCTCCACTGGAAGGAGCCTCTGGAGGTTCTGAAGGCCCTGGCTGAGTCTCTGCCTCTGGCATCACATCCTCTTAGGCCTCCTCGCTGTCCGACGCGAGCGCCAGCTGCGCAGGCTGCTGGCGCGACACCACACCAACCTCCTCGTCGTCGGGATCAGCCACGATCCACACAGGCCGCTGGTGGGCCACAACAATTCCTTATGAAGAAGAACGGAAAGGTTTTGTAATCGTTTTTAAAACTGCAGATTGCTTTCTGTATGAAACAGAAAAAGACTGGAAGAAGACTGATTTGTCTATTCTGATTTCTCCTTTTCTCCTTCTCTCTATGAAGTGGTGAGAAAATCACATACATCTTGTTACAGAATTTTTAAAAGAGGTGAGGCTGGTAGAAATTTAAAGCTACTGTGGGAGGTCTGGTTTCTTTGTAGCTTCTGCAAGAGCAAAGGGGGTCTGCATTAGTTAAACTGTTGTGGTTTTTTATGCATGGATGTTTTGTTTGCCATATTTAGCAAACTGTTTTTAATTAAACGATTTATTATTTAAACTCCAGTAACTCTTGTCAGCTTTTTGGTATAAGCTAAATGGTGTTGTCACAAAATTCTACAAGAGGAGGGTTGTTTTGCATTTTGTTTTTGCTTAGATTACCAAGTAACATTTAGAAAGATGATCTAACTTGATACAGAGATTTTCAAAACTACAAACTTCATCAAATCGCCCCCCAGGGATGGATTCCATTGTGAAGTATTTGTAATCCAAACTTTACATTTTTCAACTCCTGGGTACTAAGCAGTATTATGTTTGCTTATGCACACTTTTAAATTGAAAGTAGACTTAGCGAGTTGTGTCTTCATTGATGCTCATTGTTTGACCACAAAGAAGCACATCTCAGCTTAGTATTCAGAATGGAGATGTGTTTATCTACTGTATATAGAGACAGAAAAAGAGAGAGAGCACAAATACATTTTGGTAGGTTAGTTCAATTTAGAAGTTAGTTCCAAGCACTTTCTACAAAGTCATACACAAGATGAAGCAGAACTTTTAAATGGACCATCTTTAGTGCTTATTTAACATTTCATATAAATGTTAATTGGGGTTTTATTTATGCTATCTTTCTTTCTTTCTTTCTCTTTCTTTCTTTCTTTCTTTCTTTCTTTCTTTCTTTCTTTCTTTCTTTCTTTCTTTCTAATATACATAGCTGCCTATCTCACAAGCAAATCACTCTGGGCAGCATGCAACAAAACTAAAACAATAAATATCTAAAACCATTGTCATTAACAAATATTAAGACAGCTAGAAGCAAGAACAATAGATGAAAGGATATTAATAGTTAAGGGAGCCACCCCACTAGTTCACCCACTTTTTGGCAGAAGATGAATCAAAAAGAAGACAACAGTGGCAACATATGATTCCAATATGTAATGAGATGTTTACATTACATATAAGCATGGCCAGTGTAATCTTGGGGGGAGGGAAACAAGATGGAAACTCAGGAAAAGGAATGGCTTTTTATGCAAGGTTGACTCACTTGGCTTTCTCCTCTTTTCTCTTTGGCCTTTTACAGCTGTGAAATAACTTTCCAGCTCATTGCTTCCAATGTCAGGGAAATAAATTACACCACTTCCAGGGCTGACACAGTTCTTGCTCTTTGTTGTGAACCACTCTTTTTGCCCTTGGAAAGGAAGGTGTGAGAAATAGTACCGGACCTTGTGATACCATACCAAGGACCATAGGATCGTACCCTTACTTTATTTTAATTTTAAAAAATTATGCAATACTCAAGAATTCTGGTTGATGTTATCCCTTGAATCTTTGGTTGTGGTGCACAACTGAGAAGATTCCCCCCTGCCCCCCCAAATATATTCTCTCATCAAGTTTGTGCTGGACAAGATCGCTTAAAACAGTCACTCTTGTATTGTCACAAATTCTGAAGAACTGATATCTTAAAGTTGGATGTCTTCTTCCACTTGTTTATCAGTGTCACCTCTAGTATGCTTAGAAAGTTGATCCTCAGCATTATAGCTTAATAGCACTAAGAATAGCTAAGAGAGTTGCTAGGAATACTGGTGATTCTTGAATTCAAATTCTAGAATACATGAATGATTTTTTAAAATACTGTTGCTTAGTGGTGTGTTACCTCATCTGAAAACTGGGAACATCAGCAACAGGCCTTTAATCAAGTACTATTTTGTATAGTATTGGATATATAATTCCAAGAGTTTTTACTCATCCAATCCAATTTAACAAACTGGGCATGATCCTGTCAGCCAAAGAGTATTGATTAGCGGGATCTAGAAGATGGGCCTTATCTGCTGTAGCCCCTGCACTGCGGAATATTTTCCCCTTGGAGATTAGAATGACCCCAATCCTGTTGGCTTTTTGCAAAGCTTTAAAAATTTGGCTATTTACTGCTCAGAATGTGAAAAGTCATTTAACTTTACTATTAGTTGATTAACCATCACTGCTGCTATTTGTACTTATTTAGTTTGTAGATGTTTCTATTGTTTTATTGTTTTTTTTCTAAATTGTTTTAATTGTTTTATAATTTTAGAATGGTAAACTGCCCAGAATCACTTGGGCAGCTATAGAAATTGAATGAATTAACAAATAAATATAATGATTCTCTAAAACTTACAGTAGTTGTAAATGATATTTTGTGAGAAAGAAACATCTGTAGTTTTTGTGAGTGATACAGGAGGCAGGAAAATCAAACTGTGCATGGAATCTTTACAACGGCTCCCTTCCTTAGCATTCACAGTGAGAGAGCTGACCGCTCAGAAAACCAGGTTCTAAATGGTTTAGAGCTTTAAATGTTAAAACTAATGTTTTAAATTGTGCTGAGAAAGTGGTTGGCAAACAGTTCAAAACTTTCAGCCAGGCACCGTGTACTAATTAATAGTCTAGGTGTTGCTTGTTGTCACAATTGATATCTCTGAACATGCTTCAGGGATAGCTTCATATAGACCATGTTTAGAGTAATTTAACAGAGTACGCATGATGGTTGCTAGTTGGAGCAAATCAGGAAGACTTTGTCTGTTTATTTATTAGATTTACATCCTACCTTTCATCCAAGAGCACAAAGCATTATACTGTGCTGTCTCGTCTTATTTTCCACCACAGTCACCTTGTGATAGAGAGTGGACTGAGAGAGTGATGGGTCCAGAGTTACCCATTGAGCTTCCATGGTTATGGATAGACTGGAAATGGGAATTTCTTATTCTTAGCCCAGTCCCTTCATCACTACATCTCTCTCACTTGTAGCCAGCACATTAACAGAAGAGATGTTTTTCAACTCAGCTACCCCTGAAATTGGAGAAAGAAACATTAATAACCTATGCTATGCTGATTATATTATCCTGACAGCTGCAAATACATAGGATCTGCAAGCCCTAGTACTAAAAATCAAAAAGGACAGTGAAGAAATAGGACTAAAATTAAGTATCGAGAACACCAAATGAATAACAACAAGTAGAACAACCAGCCTTCAAACTGACAGTGGAGATATTGAAGTAGTGGAGAGATTCTGCCTTTTAGGATCAACCATCAAAAGTAAAGGAACAAGCAGTAAAGAAATAAGTTGTAGACAAGCACTTGGTAGAACAGCCATAAAAGCCTTGGAAAAGATATTGAAATACTGTGATGTGTCTATACCTACAAAGATCAAAATCATACAAGCCAGGGTATTCCCTGGGACACTCTGTGGAAGTGAAAGCTTGACCTTAAAGAAGCAGGATAACAAGAGTAATTGATGCCTTTGAATGTTGGTATTGAAGACTCATGAGAATATCATGTGAGAAGCCAAGAAAATAATCAAATTGTTATCAAACAAGTAAATTAGCCCAGAAGTCTCACTCAAGGCACAAATGAGGAGGCTCAAACTATCCCACTTTAGACACATTTATGCAAAGACCCAGCTCTCTGAAAAAGACTCTAATCCTGGAAAAGATGGAACAGCCAGCATCAAGGCCTCAATTATAGTGATGACTGTACTGATGGGAGACTTGAGAGAATAGATTAGGGATAGATCATCACAGAGAAAATCTATATAGTCATTAACAGTTGAAGTTGAAGACGTGACAGCACATAACCAGTCATTCAAATCCAGAAGGTTTAGTTGCTGATCAAGGAAAGTTCTCAAATAAGAACTTTTGTTTTATGGAGAAGTATAACGCCATACCATATTGACTCAACCCCAATTTTACATGGCTTTCTCTTAGCTAAACAGCATTTCCATGTTATCTCGATTTAATTTCAAGATAATTAATTTAATGAATGAATGGGCATATGTGCAAGTTAAGCATCATAAACCGATGCCTAGTGTCAGGTATATTCCTCCAACCACCTTCTGGGCATAATGTCTGAGAATGGAGTGAAACTGTAAAATTCAGTGACCTAAAACCTAATTCTGCAAAGTGATTAAGGAGGATGCCATTGCTGATAATATTGCAATTTGCCACAAGATTGATGAGAATTAATAAGGCAATACTACTTCTATTCAAGTTCCAGTGTAGTCACCAACAATATAGTCACCTATAGTAATCTTACATCTATCTCTTTTCTGGTAGATACCATATTTTTCAGAGTATAAGATGCTCCGAACTATAAGATGCACCTACCTTTTTTGGTGAGGAAAACAAGAAAAAGAAATCTGCCTCTGCCTCGCAGCAATTTTGCCTCGTTGCAGCAAACATCAAATAGCCTGCTTTACTTTCATTTTCATTTTCAACATAGCTTGATTAGCATAAGAAAAAAAAAAGCTGCTCCCAGCAATTTACCTCAGCAAGCAGCAGAGGCCCTCACAAAACAGCTGAGAGCAAAACAGCTGAGAGTTGGGAGGCCGATCCAGTCAACTTGTGCTCATTAGGCTGTGCTGAAGCTGAAATGAGCTGTTTCTTCTTGCTGCTTGCTGCAAGGAGGTAAACTGCTGGGAGGCAGAGGCCAAAGGGTGGGGGCCAGTGAGTGGGTGGGGCTAGATTTGGTGTATAAGACGCATCTAAATGTTTACCCCCTTTTAGGTGGGAAAAAGATACGTCTTATACTCCGAAAAATATGGTAGTTGAAAGTGGTCTGAAAAAATCAGGATGCTCCAAATGTGTTTGGAATTGTACAGTCACCATCTTTGCCAAAAAGATACATCTGAAAAAGACTATCATCAGCTACCTCATCTGGTGAAGGGAAAGTGATACTGGGAAAAACTATAATATAGTTGATATGGATAAATAGTGGGAATGAGAGAAGAGAGTACAGTATAGAAAACATGATCGGGTTATTTAAAAACCTAAGAAAGAATGATAATGGTGATCTTTTGGTGAGTACCTGATAAGAAAAAGTCTGTTTTGAATATGTTATATAAGCCCAAGTTCATTCATGCATAGAGATGATGAATGCATTAATTCATTCACAAGAATGAATTAAAAAGCTGTTTGATTTAAAGTATTATGATGAAATAGATAATTAATTAAGGCTATAAGGGTAATAAGATGTTCTTAGTGAAGGACAGACCATCATATGATAATGTCAAGAGTGGGTCTTGTGAAAAAAATGGATACAAGAAATTAAAGTAAAAGAATAATTGCAGGATGGGAAATGATAAGTTGTGTAGGAAAAAAGTGTTAGAACATAATATCCAGTTGGATGAAAGAAAAGTGAATGAAAGGGGTGAGCTACTTGAAAGAGAGTGAAAACAATAATGTTATGAAGGGCCATTAGAAGCGTGTGGAGCTATTCTAATAATAAGTTATTAAAAAAAATACGGTAGAAGCAAAAGGCTTGAGAAAAAACTGCATATGTGAGAATGATTATTGCAAAAAAATATATAAAACAATTCCTATAAATGTTAACATTCAAGAAAAAGAAAAACAAGAATGGATGCTAGGAGAATGTTGAAAAATTGTAAGGCTGCTTGTATAGATGGTGTAACCGTAAAAAGTAAAAAAAAAATGGATGAGGCTTGGTTACAGAGTGACTACTACTGTATATGCAACTTGTTTGAAATTTATGTGAAGATTGTGTCAGTGTATGGTGATTAAAACAATATTGTTATACTCCTATACCAAAGCATACAGTAACAAGAGTGAATGAAAAACTACAGTGGAATTTCTTGATAGCTATGTGTAGAAAACTATTTGGCAATTGGAGCAAAGTGAGAAAAATTTGAAAAGTGCAATGTAGCTTTATATTAAGTTGGGGGTGTGCTCTTTAACAAGTCAGAGAGAAGTGCAATGTGTGAAAGAAATTTATTATATGGTTGAGTTGAGATTGAGATTGAAAGAAAGTGTATGATATGAGTCAGCTGGAGTTCGATAGTGTTCAAATTCAAACAAACACAAATAAATAAGCAAACAAGCAAACAAGCAAACAAATAAAGCAAATAGGCCTCGAGTTATGGAAAATTTTCCATGAACATTGAATTAAGGATTAGTTGCTCTACGTGATAAGTGTGTCCCATGGAAGTAAAACGTGTGAGAATCAATGGAATGCTTAGTTCAACATTAAGCAGGGAAAAAAAGCAAAGGTGTTCTTAGATTGTTTAATATCTGTTTGGATAAATGTTTTAGGGAATGCTTCTGATGAAATTAGAGGTTTGCTGGCTAGAGTTCTGAATGTGCATGTACTTTTATTTATATGAAGACAATCCCATGCTTAAGCTGAGAACCCAAATGATTTGTATGATGCGCTGAGGAACATGGGTTTGAAAATTGATATGGTCCAAGACCAAGGTAGTTAGGTTTGAGAAGAAAAGGGAGTGGATGATGGGAAGGTGAAATCTGGATTAAGTAGACGAATGTTGGTGTCTTGGTAAAATGTCTACTAAAGATTGAGAAATGGATGAAGACATTTTAAGTCATGGAAACGTTGGTAGAAAAGTAGTGGATAGTACATCATTTGATGCAAGGAATAAATATCTGCAAAGAAGTGAAACTGACTGAATAATATCATACTTATGTATTTTTCATAACATGGAAGTAACAATTTGTACCTCAGGAGAAACATAAAAGTTGAGCGCAGTGGAAATGTACTTAAGAAGTATGCCTAGTTTTTTTTTTTAAATAGGATCAGGAATGAATGTGGATTGAAAACAGAAGTGAAATAGCAACACAAGAGATGATCAATGATGTCGTTTGGTCATATAGAATGAATAAGGATTGAAATACAAGACAAACCTAAGGAGAAAGAATCAATAGACAAAGATGGACAAGATGATATAAAATATGTGAGAGGGAGGGAGGGAGGGAGGGAGGGAGGGAGAGAAATTTAAAAAATAAAGGTGATATTCTGTGTACAGATGGGGTTATAAAGAAGAATGGTTTGCAAAGAGATAACAATGTAAGGAAATAGAGTGACTAATATCAACACCAACTAAAAATAGATGTGCTTCCTTCTCCTTATCTCATGCCTTCTTTGCCCTACTATTTCTTATTCCTTTTCTGTGGTTTGCATAACCTTGCTTATTCTGACAAGGAATAGCATGATTGGTGTGTATGTATGTATACTGTTCTTTGAATGGCAGCACTAGTAGCTTATTCCTTAGGCTTAATTTTTAATATTTATGTATAAGAATAGACTACAGGAAAGATGGTCTTTATTAAGGAAATGCCTGACTGAATAAATGGATAGTACAGTAAGAACTATTGACGCAAATCATTTAATGTGACAGGGAAATGGGGGCTGGGATAAATACCTATATAAATTCTCAAGGCTGAAAGTACTAGAGCACCAGTGGGTGGTACGTGCAATTTTCTTTTCCAGCCCCTTATATTTTAGAGTGGCACGAGGGGAAAAAACAAACAAACAACCAGGCATTTTATTTGAAGAAGAAAAATATGTTGCTTGTTTTTTATTGACATCTGTAGTTCTTCTTTCATGTTGCCACTTTTCCAGCAGTACTAAAATAGCATGTCCCTTAAAAAATATGTTTCATTTTATTCAGTTTGGATGCTGCCCAACTCTGACTAACTCTGGGCAGTTCACAACAATAAAATAACATAAAACATAGTGTGGTATCTTCACCTACTGGTGTTAATTTATGTTGTACTGTAGTTGAGGGAATTAGAGTTGTATAATATCTGCAAGGAAACAAACTTAGAGAAGATGACTAGCAAATCTGAATTTATCTTCCCTTTAAAACCAATTAGAAAAATGTTTCTAGTTGAATAAATTGCAAATGTACTCTTTGCCCAATTAAGCTGTCTTTCTTATAAAATTTTGTATACTGTTTGGGTATTTTATTTATTTGTATGATTAACAGATATGTTTCCCATTTCAAGATAATTAACGAAAATCATAGAATGAGAAAACAAAGCAACAATAAAAACAATAGAAATGACAAAAAGGGGAATTAGGGGAAAACTAATTAGCAAGTCTGTAGCTAAACTCTATGAATTAGTGCCTATTGATTAAAAGGCAATGAACTATTTTTTTTGTTTTGTTTCAGAGTATAAGGAGATATATGACATTATTTCAAGCATTACTGGAGATTATTTAAAGTTACCAAATTCCCTGAGATCTAGCAAAATGTAAACATTTTGCTAGAAACAGCAATGCAAATGAAAAGAATATGTGGTGTTGCATTCCTTCAGATAAGACAAATCGGCCTTTACATTAACTGACTGTGCAGGAATCCTGAAACTGAAAATAGGATTAGTTTCTTTCTTCAAGGAAAAAGAAAAGAGGACTCAGGGGAAAACCACTGTGTGAATTTTTGCCTCCATAGAGACAATTAATTTTTACAGCATGTAATCATATTACCGCACAGTAGGAAATCTTGGTAGTTCCATGAGAGGCAACCATTTGTCTCTTTCTCTGTTTGTATTGTCATTGAAGTTGAGATAAAGAGCTTTTTCTGGAGGTAAAAAGTTTTATGAAATTTTCTCAAGGAAGCGTACTCTGGAAAATTGCCAGATGGACATGAGTGTTACGATGATGTTTATAAAATTGGATTGCAGAGCACAGGTTAATAGGTTAATCAAACCAGCTAAATTTGCGCACAGATGATACATAGCTTGAAATGCTAACTATTTGAAGACCAAGAGGAAGATGCTATCACTTTAAGGTTCCTGAAGCACATTGTCTGTTGCTGATATAGGAAAGCAGCTGGACATGTTTGATTGGATGTAAGAAGAGAAATTCTGAATATTTAAGAGAGGAAAAAAATATGTCCCATATGCTAAATTGTATTTTGAATTTCATTTATGAATGTTTGTATATTGGTTGTATATCTTAGCACAGTGATGGCAAACCTTTTTGGCACCAAGTACTGAAAAGGGAGCGCGCACGCAACACCAAGTGCCAAAAAGGGAGCAATTCATGTGGGCACACAGTTCATGTGTGAATGAGTGTGCTCGTCAGGGCTGTGATCAGGAAGAGGAGCTGCCCAGGGGGCATGTGCGCACCAGATAAGGTACTTCCGGTTTCTGGCACGCACATGCATGCCGGCTAGCAAATCTTCCAGTTAATGCCATGCATGCACACATACCGATCAGCTGGTGGCCTGCATGCTCACGACGCGCATGCTCATGTGCAAGTATGTCCAGCCAGATGCTTCCAGCCCCAGAGGAGGAATCCCCAGTTCTGCATTGGGGGGGAGGAAGTGTTTATCTTGGACTTTTGAGATGGGAGGGGCCAGAATGAGGGGCAGCACCAATGAGAATTCTCCCTGCTTGAGTGTCATCAGTCTTTGGGCAGAGTCCTTTGGGACTTCATCTGAAGGAAGAGAGACAGTTCTGCAGAGAGAGAGAAGCGGAGAAAGTGGGATCTTGGCCTGAATAACCAACTTGGGCTTCTTCTCTGCGCAAAACTTTCTCCTCCAATGGGTGAAGTCAAGGGAGACTCTTCCCCGAGACCAATGACGCTGCAGAAGGGAGAATTTCCATTGATCCTCTTTTCTGGACACTCCCAATTCAGAAGTTCGACGAAGCCCCATTCCCAGCTCACAGACCAGCCCTTCTGGTTTCTGGCATTGCCGCACACACAAAGGCCAGCTGATCGTCGTGTGTGCATGTGCACCAGAAACCCAGAAGAGGAATGGGCGACGTGCATGCCAGGTGACACGGCTCCATGTGCCACTTGGAGCACACGTACCATAGATTCACCATCACAGTCTTAGCATTCTCTGAGAAGATAAAAAAGAGATTGCTCTGTGTTATTTCTGTAACAGAGACTAACCACGGTATATTTTCAGAAGGTCTTCCTAGACCAATATATTAATAGATCTTCTGAACCACTTGCAGCTATTATAGTACAATATACTGTACATGGTAAAAGGAAGTAACTCTTGGCCATTTTCAGGTTTAATCAAAGATATTTTATCATTAGCTCATTTTGCAATATCATTTTTTCTTATTTTATAATAATTTGTTAGTCTTCATTTAAAGAATAAGCAATTCCATAAAAGAAAAAGGGAGAAAAGACAAAGCGGCCAGAAAATTAAATATCAGTAAATAAACAAAAGATTTACTATTATCATAAAATGTAGAAATCATTATTTTGTTCACTACAGTTAATATAATTTTAATATTTACGTTATAATTTAACATAGTTGCATCCTGAACCTCGCTTATAGATGTTAACTAGGCTGTTTTACAAATGTATTTTAACTCTGTCTTAAATTTTATTTTATTTCTATTAGATAGAATACACAGATATGCGCGCGCACACACACACACATTCATTCATTCATTCATTCATTCACAGTGCACTCTGCTTGTATTGGTCTCTGACGGCGGTAATGAATTGTAATCCATTATTTAATTGATTACATAATTAATTAAAAGAACCCTAAAATCATTATACTGTATAGTTTTGTGAAATATTTGTAAATCATTACAAAACTCTAAAAGGTAATGTTTATTTTGATGTCACCCCTATTTATCATTATCTAAAACAAATGAATATCACCTTATAAAAGGAGAAACAAAATTCTAAAACCAAGCACTGAATAATATTTTTCCTTTCCCCCCCCCCTCTTTTTCCCCAAGCCATTTTGACTTCAATGGGCACTGCAATGATTTCAGCCTACATGCCTTATGAGAGGACTATTTGATTTCCATAAAAATGTAGGTCGTAGTACACAGTGAAGCTTTTTAAAAATAACACAGTTGCATTTTAACTGATACTGTACAATGCATATCTGAGCATTTTTAAACACCACTTGGAATCCTGACTTACCCACCCTCAGTTTATATACATTTATATATATATCAGTCTCCACTTCCCTATCATTTTTGTAGTTTAAGCTGTGGTTTCTTTTGCAGTCATTTCCTCCCCCACCTCTTTTTTTTTTTTTAGTAGTAGCCAAATTTAGAGTAAGAACTATGAGGAGAAAAGTGTTACTATTTTTCTAGTGTTTCTGTTCTGTCTTGGCTCCTAAGAAGTAAACAGAAAAGATGGTATATTGCAGGATGTGAAAATTCAGGACTAAGATCATCTTGGTGGTTGACCTACTCCCTTCTCTAAGCCTGTCCAGTAACACAGCTCTTTTTGAGGTATTATCTCATTGCTACCACTTACTTGATAAGTATTGAATAAACTGAGATGCTTCTTTTCCTCTTCTAAGAAAATTGATGGGGTCAATATCCTTTAGACTTCACAACTGATGCTCTAGTTTATGTTGTATATCAGAAATTCTCTTCTCCCCCTCCCCCCCTCTCCCGCTTGGCTAGGACCATATAACAATAGAAAAAATGTTTCCTCTTTACTGTTTTAGAATAATTCATCTTTTGTAAATGGATGAAGAGCAGCTTTATTTGCCTCCCTTCTGCAACCTTTCCATTTTACCCCAATACATTTTGAGATTATATATAGCTCTTAATATGTACATTATTTTTCTCTTGGGTATTAATTCACTTTTGAACAAAGTTGGTATTATAATATATAATCTAATTAAGCTAATATTATCAGAAGCTTTATGGGCTACTGATTAATGTACAGTATTTAATTTTTATTGCTGTATCGTTTTATTATTTTGAATGCTCAAACTACATTTTTAATCAATTCAGAGAGCTTGGCCTAGCTACTGTGTAGATTAGAAATGAAACAAATAATTCTAAATATTTAAACATCTCATTCAGAATTTGAAAATGCAGGCACATTTAGATGCCAAGCCATTGTATTAATATTCTGTGACTTGGTGCCTTCTAGCCCCCATCAAACAACCCTCAAAGATAGCAAAATTCCAGACAAAGATGAATAGCGTTATTTCACATATGTACTTTAATAATCATCCAAAAATTGATAAGTCCTTAATATTCTTGGCATCTCAGGAGATCTTGTTGAGAAAAAAAAAACCACATTTTGAATTTAATTTTGGGCTCTTGCTATGAGGGGCTGCTTGAATGGTATTGGTACTGCATGGCCAATCCATGTTTTCACTTACATATTGGCATTTAAATGTTGCTGAGTACCTTTACCATATTTCTTACAGTGAACCTGCTCAAAATTGCTGTATTTAAATGATGGTTCACTAGTTTAGGGAGAAAGCAGATTGATGCACCAGTTGTTAAATCCTTCAGCCAGTGAACTGCAACTACCAGCTGGTTACAATTGACATTCCCTTCTAGCTAGAATTTGAGAAATATAAAGTTAGTTAGTTTAGTTTAGTTAGTTTATTTGATTTGTATACCGCCCTACTCCCGAAGGACTCAGGGCGGTGAACAGCCAACAATAAAATACATAAATACACAAAATTTAAAAACCCGATAAAATCAAATTAAACTTTTTGGCCCAGACAAATTAAAATACCCCAATAATTTAAAAACAGATTAAAATTTACATATTTAAAAAGGGAAGAGATCAGGCCAAGCCCGCTTGATGGAATAAAAAGGTCTTCACAGCACGGCGGAAGGAGCGCAGATCCGGGATCCTCCGTATCTCCGGGGGGAGCTCATTCCAGATGGTAGGTGCCCCCACAGAGAAGGCTCTCCCCCTAGGGGCCACCAGTCGACACTGTTTGGCTGACGGCACCCGGAGGAGTCCCTCTCTATGAGAGCGTACTGGCCGGTGGGAGGCTATTGGTGGTAGTAAGCGGTCCCGTAAATAACCAGGCCCTAAGCCATGGAGCGCTTTAAAGGTGGTAACCAAAACCTTGAAGAGCACCCGGAAGACCACCGGGAGCCAGTGCAGCTCGCGCAGGAGAGGTGTTACATGGGAGCACCATGTCGCTCCCATTACCACCCGCGCGGCCGCACTCTGCGCCAGTTGGAGCCTCCGGGTGCTCCTCAAGGGGAGCCCCATGTAGAGAGCATTACAATAGTCCAGGCGGGAGGTGACGAGGGCATGAGTGACCGTGCGTAACGAGTCCCGATCCAGAAAGGGACGCAACTGGCGAATCAGGCGGACCTGATAAAAAATCCTCCTGGTCACGGCCGTCAAGTGCTCTTCTAAAGACAGCCGTGAATCCAGGAGGACGCCCAAGTTGCGAGCCCTCTCCGTGGGGGCCAATGATTCGCCCCCAATAGTCAGTGATGGCGTCAACTGTCTATATCGGGACGTCGGAAACCACAACCACTCGGTCTTGGATGGATTGAGCCTGAGCCTGTTCCTCCCCATCCAGATCCGTACGGCCTCCAGGCACCGGGACATCACTTCAAGGGCATCGTTGGGGTGATCCGGGGTGGAGATGTACAGCTGGGTGTCATCAGCGTACTGATGGTACTCCACCCCGAAACCACGGATGATCTCGCCCAGCGGCTTCACATAAATGTTGAACAGGAGAGGTGAGAGGACCGACCCTTGCGGCACCCCACATATGAGGGGCCTCTGGGTCGACCTCTGTCCCCCTGTCAACACAGACTGCGACCGGTCAGAGAGAAAGGAGGAGAACCACCGCAACACAGTGCCTCCCACCCCTAACTCTTCCAACCGGTGCAGCATGATACCATAGTCGATGGTATCAAAAGCTGCTGAGAGATCTAACAGGACCAGGACAGAGGAGCACCCCCTGTCCCGAGCCCTCCAGAGATCATCAACCAACGCGACCAATGCCGTTTCCGTGCTGTACCCGGGCCTGAAGCCCGACTGGAACGGATCCAGATACGTCGTTTCATCCAGGCGCTGGGGGAGCTGTTGCGCAACCACACTCTCAACAACCTTCGCCACAAAACGAAGGTTGGAGACCGGACGATAATTTACCAACATTGCCGGGTCCAGGGAAGGCTTCTTGAGGAGAGGCCTCACCACCGCCTCTTTCAAGGCGGCAGGAAAGACACCCTCACCCAGCGAAGCATTTATAATCCCCTGGAACCAGCCTCGTGTCACCTCCTGAGAAGCCAGCACTAACCAGGAGGGACACGGGTCCAATAAACAAGTGGTCGCGTTCAGTCTACCCAGAATCCTGTCCACGTCCTCAGGGGTCACAGGATCAAACTCATCCCAGATAACATTCTCAAGACCTGCCCCAGTCCCTCCCCCTGAGACTATCCAGTCGGAGTCCAGATCTTCCCGAATCTGAGCGATTTTGTCATACAGATATTGAACAAAATCCTCGGCTCTACCCTCCAAGGGGTCCTCCCGCGCTTCCTGGTGGAGCAGGGAGCGGGTCACCCTAAACAGGGCAGCCGGGTGATTATCTGATGACGCAATAAGAGCAGCAAAATAACTACATTTCGCTGCTTTTATCGCCACTAGGTAATTCCTAATATGAGATCTTACCAGTGTCTGGTCAGATTCAGAAAGACTGGCCCTCCAACTACTCTCTAGGCGTCTTTTCCGGCGCTTCAACTCCCTCAGCTCCTCAGTGAACCAAGGAGCTAAATGAGATCGGCGCCGTATATTGAGAAGGACAGATGGGCAGCAGACTATGCTTGAATTCAAGTGCAACAGCAGGTAAGGGAGAGAACCACTTTAGTGTAGTGATTCAGGTGCTAGTCTTGAAACTAGGAGACTCTGAGTTCTAGTCCCAGTTTAAGCATGAAAACAGCTGAGTAGCTTTGAGCAACTCACTCAGCCCAACCCACCTCATATTGTTGTTGTGGGGAAAACAGGAGGAAAAAGGAGTATTATCAGTGGTGGATTGCCCCCGGTCCGGACCGGTTCACATGAACCGGTAGTAAAACTGGCAGGAGGCTCTGCCCACCGCCCCGGATGTCATCATCAGTGATCTGTGCATGTGCAGAAGCTTCTGTGCATGCACAGAAGCAAGGTGCGTGCGTGAGCGAAGCGAGCGCGCACATGTGATGCCATTGCTAACCGGTAGTAAAGGTAAGTAGAACCCACCCCTGAGTATTATGTATATATGGAATAATAAGAAATAGAGTTGAGTTACTTATAAACTAATAAAAGTGGGATAAAAATCTAATATACAATTTATTATGTTTGAGAAGAGATTTTGAAGGCTGTTAAGTACAGCTAGAACATATATGTCTGTGCATCATACAAAAATTCGTCTGGCTGTCATCTGTCATTGGTGGATGCTTCAGACATGCTATATTTACCTAATAGTACCTATATTATTTAAATTCTATACTGTTTAAGAAAACAGCATTAATGTTGGTCAGGAGCTATTTCATATTAATGTTTAGTACGTTTTCTATTTTGCAATGTGAATCATTAGTGAAAGAGGTTAAGTTTATGCTTGAAGCCACATAAAAAAATAAATAATAAGAAATACCTCAGTTAGTGGAAAATGTTTCAATATCCTCAAAGATCATAGAGTTAATCTCTTTCCTGAAACATTGAGTAACCGGAAATCATGCCATAATTTTATATTTCTGAAAATAATCCTGATGTTTATGTGAACATTCTAGTCACAAACAGAGTTACAACTCCGATTAATAATAATGTTAAAATTGAATGCAGTTCTTAGGAGCCACTTAAGCATTACTAGGGACACAGGGTGATCAGTCTATTCTATTTCCAGCCTGTGGTTGCCAAATATAGAAAGCAGGACATTGCCACCCTTGTTCTATCTTGCATAAAGAATGTTTTTTTATGAGCACAGTGTTTGCTTTCCTATGAAAGCAGCATACTCTGTCCAATTTTTTGAGTCCCCCTAGTGCAGGGCAGTAATAATATATTTCATATTATTCACAAAATCCTGAGAATTGGTGATTTACTGTGCATATCAATTTATTTTTAATCATTCACGTTCCTTGATATAAACAGTTCTGGACTTTAGATATAAATGTGTGCCTTGATATATTTGTATTTTTAATTCACTTCATTTTGTCTATGAAGTCATGTTGTTTAAATATACTCCGATTTATGTGAAGGTTATTTGTGTTCTATGTTGGAGATTTGTTGAAATTTCACTGGAATGTAAAACGTGTGTCTATGTGTGACAGACATATCTAGAAGGGAAAGGGACAGACCAAGTCTTGCCTTCCTTGATACGGGATAAGACCTTCTACCTTGAGTAGAAGCCCAAGTAGGGGTTCTGATTCCATCAGTTTAAAGAGCCGTGGTGGTGCAGTGGTTAGAATGCAGTATTGCAAGCTAATTCTTCTCACTTCCAGCAGTTCAATCCTGACCACCTCAAGGTTGACTCAGTCTTCCATCCTCCCAAGGTCAGTAAAATGAGGACCAGATTGTTGGGCCAATATGCTGACTCTGTAAACCACTTAGAAAGGGCTGAAAAGCACTATGGAATTGTATATAAGTCGAAGTACTATTGTTTATTCCTTCTGATTATTTGATTTGGAGGAGAATTACTTACACCAGGACATATTTTCCTTTTGAAAGCACATTCACCATGTTTTGGTCACAGGTGTTTTTCTTGACAATCCAAGTTCTCTCAAGTTGACCAAGTGATGATTGTCAGATCAAGGAACATCATGAAATACAATCTCCCAGTTCACTGAAATAACACTGGAGGGATAATTCTCCAGAATCATGAAGGCGAAGGGAAATCTGCTTCAGCTCAGCGTAGTATGCTGACTTTATTTGCAATTACTGATGCCACTGAAACTCAACATTAGTACATTTGGACATTAAATCTTGGATGTTTATAGTGCTTAAAATATATAGACCTCTCATTTTGATCTGGTGAACTGTGATGTTGTTAATATTTAGTCCAGATTTATTAGAAATTAATGTATGTTTTCTCAATTTGTATCATGTTTGGAATTAATAAGCAGCCTATCTCAACTATTTTACTATGTGCCTAATGCTAATATTTACAGAGTAGTAAAAAAGGACCCCATTACACATACCATACATAATTTTATTCATGAATATTATATGGGCAAAAAGCCCAGGATATATCAAAAATCTCATAACTAAGTAAACAAATTATAAATTAGCATGAGATCAGGTTTGAAAAAATATTCTCTCTCTCTCTCTCTCTCTCTCTCTCTCTCTCTCTCTCTCTCTCTGAATCTTTAATTAATTTTCTTCCTTTCCCTAAGGATGTTTGTCTGTAATTTTGTTCTATTTGTTTGACCAATTCTATTTTATTTAAGGATTCCCTATTATGAAAGTAATTTTTTAGATTGAGTGCTCTTCTTACAGTGTTTCTTTACTTTGAAAAATACCCGTTTAGTAATTTCTTTACTTTTTCTTTTTCTAATTTATTATTTGTTAGAGTTCTTATTTATTCACTGAATTGACATATATTTGCTATTTGAATAAAATAAATTCTAGGAGATGGTGCCTTTTATGAAATTTACTTCGTTGTTGTTCTAAAAGGACTAAATACTGTTTGGGTTTTATTTTATGCTTGCTGATCAGGATGAGAAATTGTACTTGTCTCACAGTGGCTTCAAAACAAGTACTGTCTGAAAAGCATAATTTAAATAATAATACAAAATCCTGAGATGACTTTTTAAAAGGAGAAATAGGAATATAAGAAGAATTTGCAATGTAGTGTAAATTTATTTATCTAAATTTAAAAGCTCTCTGGTTGGTTGGCTGACTGATTTACAGGTGTTCAAAGAGTTTCAGAATGTCCTTGAAATAGGAACCATACAGATCTCAGTTTAATGATTATTAAAATAGGCTTTAGGGTTGTTAATAAATGAGAGGTATTTAATTATTGAGCAATAATGTCTAAGTATATTATTGAAAATGGCGGGAATATTGATAGAATCTGTCATTTATAATCCTCTTTCCTCATTCTGTATGTTTTTATTCTTTCCTGATAGCTGTTCTATGTGTTAAAAGCAGCCCAGTAAGTTGATGAAATAAAATTTTGCCTAGTGATCCTAATAGGCATGGGTTGTATACAGAGGTGTCATACATCCCGTAACAACCCGTTTGCCCAACACCAGAAATGTGAGCGCGTGTTCGTTCGTGCATGCGTGCGGCATCACAAAACATGGGAATTCGCTCGCGCATGCAGTCCGCACATGCATATAGCGTCACAAAACATGGAAATTTGCTTGTGTGCGCCATCCATGCATGCATCTGGCGTCAAACAACACAGCGATATAGGACGGGATTGAGCCCAGGTGGGTGGTTGGTCCCACCCGCAGGTCGCAACTACCGGTTCACCCGAACTGGTCCAAACTGGCAGCAGCCCACCACTGGTTGTATGGCAATAATACAGCCCCCTTGTGAAAGAGAAACTGTTTTATTGAGTATTTTTAAATGGTCAGAGCAGAGCTGCCCTTTATAGCAATTCTGTAACTTCTTCCTTTTTTAGTTAAACTGAATAAATTCTTGGTGAGTTTAGCAATTGCCTTCCTCTTTATCATCAGAAATCCCATATATTTTGTAGGAATCTTTTGCTGCTTCCTTGCATCCTGTAGTTGGCAAGTATTCCCTTTAATTATTGCTATTCCACTCTAATATTCATTGTGTCATGCAGAATAATATCACCAAAAATTATAGTCTCTCCTTGAAGGAGCTTGACTGTGTTAGAGAATTACACATAAGCAGAAAAGAGATAATCTATGATAGCAGATGCTTAGTTCTCATAGCTTGTTACCATATCTGGTCAAACAGATATTCTCAAGGATGTTGTAGTAATTAAAAAATATCTAACATCTTTTTGACCGGAGATTCTATTATTATTAGTACAGAACAATTAACATAGATATTAAATTAATGAGATTGCTGACAGACAGTGGCTTGATAATATTCACCTTTAGATATCTAGAAAGCAGCTGGAGGTAGAACGCCAAAGCCTCTGTAAATCATATGCATAATCTCACAGAGTGTATCTTTAGCATCTGGAGCTTGTTTGAAGCAGCCTGAGCTCTATGAAGGCTTACAAGGAATATCATGAGCCTGCAGGCAGGTTCTGGTCTGATTCGCACACAATATGCTAAACCCTAATCTGCTGTGTTTGGGGTTAACTTAACATGCCGCCTGAACTGAACCATTAATGAGGGTTCATTTTGTGTAAAATCAGCCAATTACGGCATATTTATTACACAAGTTAAACAGACTCAGGCTTAGTGTAAATGTGTGGGCCCCATCACTGACTGTTTCTGATAACTGTAAATTAAATAATTACATAAAAAAAAAACCCTGTGAACTTCTCTGTAAGGTTTAGCTGAAATTGAGTAGGGTGTTAATGCGAGAAAGAATGAAAAAATATATGGAAATGTTAAAGGAGCTGTGCTAGGTATGCTGCTTTGAACCGCTGAAGGAAAATGGAATATAAATCTAACAAATAAAGATAAATGTCTCCTTCAAGCTGGTTCAACTTCCGGTGTCTTTGTGAAAATACCCTATACTTTCTAAGCTGCAGAAGAGCTTGTTTGCTGTTATCTTCTCTCAGAGTGAATTACTATAGTTTGCTTGCCAGTCTAATCTCTAGCCTTGGTGGATCTCCATGCAAAAGTACTAATCAGACCAATCTCTGCTTAGCTTCTCAGCCCTTACAGGATCAGCCACGTTCTGTTAAGGCTTTAAGAGTGTAATGATGATTAAACAGAGGCCGAGATTTGCAAATATGACCAATCTGAATCCCAGGGAAAGCTGCTTTCTTAGAGAAATCCTTTATGTTTGTTTATGGTGAAGACTGGGGAGGGGGTGGGAATCCATTTAGAGACTAACAAGACAAAGCTCAAGTTAACTCTGAATTTCACTGTGGGTGCTCTGATAACTTTTATCAATTCTCATTGACCTATAGGGACTAGAGGCTAGTTTAGTTTCCTCATTAGATGCCTTAATTGTACTTGGTTGCAAGAAGAACGTGATTGTGAGCGCAATGCTAAAGGCAGGTTGGTGAAGAAAATGTCCCTACCCTCTTTCTGATTTAAAATGTGAGCATGGTAAAATGTGAGCTGCTTCTTTTTATTAATCCCGTGGTTGGTGACTGTCACGTGGAGTGAAAACAATGTATTTCACTCTTTTTATGTAGGCTGAATTCGGCCCCTTATTGAGCAGGTTAGCTCTGCCTCCTTTCTTTGATGTATTGGCATCATGTACTTGCTGTTGGGATCGTTCACTCTCATGCTGAGATGTTCTTCAGAGCTCCTGAGTATTGTTTAAAATGGAGAGGCAGATTTCATTTTTTTGTTACTGTCCTTTGAGCCCACTGAAGGCAGGTTTTGATGTCAGATACTCCTATAGTGGTATGTTTGGGTTTTCAGTATAGGATATTTATTTTCCTTTTCCAGGCTATGGGCATTCATAAACCTTGCTATAAAACCTTTGAAATTGTAAGCAAAATATTAGCTTTAAAGTCTTTAGTCAATGTTTGAGGTTGATTTCTTGAGCTCATCAAGATGTTTTCTGGTGTCCATGTGACTTCTAAAATGTTATGCAAAGTTGACATTTCTATTTTTGTTACATATTGAAAAAAACACCTTGGGCAAAGGAAGGGTCAAAGGTCTAGGGGGCTTGCTGTTGTTCAGTGTACCCTCAAAATTTGAAATTAATGCAAAGGTACAATATATATTTATCTTGCCCTGTATTATCTGGTCAAAATTGGAAGCCTGGGTCCATTCTTTTTCCAAAGCAACAAATGAAGGTATGATCTTGCTATGTCCCAATTTTTCTGTCCAGTTCCATAACCAGCCATTTCTTCACTTCTGACTCCTCTTGTCAGAAAATATGTTTCTAAATGCTGTAATTCAGATTTCAAAATTACACTGGAGTTTCTTATAACAAGCCTTTCTTATTTTAAGTCTCTGGTAGAATTTCAATCTTCATGGAAATGCTCTTTCAGATTATTTGGACAAATGACCTAGAAGAACTCTGTGTAAATCACCTGAGCCATTCAACTCCCTTAAAACATTAATAAAATACAGAGTGGGTTTCTCCAGCTCTCTAGTAATTGATGGGGTTCATTATGTCTTCATATAACTGCTTTTCTTTAATCTTATCTGTAATTACTATTGTGTAACTGTAGAAAAGCTGGAATGGAAATTGAAATGAATCTTCCTTCCTAGACTTCTATTTTTGGGTATGTTTAATCAATTCTTTTTTATTCTGGGATAAGATTCTAAGAGATTGGTTTTTAGTGCTTTGGTTAGGAAATGTATTGCTAGGTTTTATGGATATTAAAAAATATATGACGTATATGCACTCACAATGCTTTGTATTTTGTAGCATTCTTTTCGTTTCCAGACACAGATTGGTGATATTTTCAGGGTACAAAGTCTGATGAGTGGATTTCCTCATCTGTCATCCATCTCATGTTTCCTAGGCTTTTCTAAGTATCTACAGGTATCTTCAACTTACAACAGTTCGTTTAGTGACCATTCAAAGTTACAACAGCACTGAAAAATGTGTCTTATGATCATTTTTCATAGTTACTACCTTTGCAGCATCCCCATGATCATGTGATCAAAATTTAGATGCTTGGCAACTGACTCATAGTTATGACAGTTGAAGTGTCCCAGTGATCCCCTTTTGCAACCTTATGACAAGGAAAGTCAATGGGGAAACCAGATTCACTTAACAACCAGGCTACTAACTTATCAACTGCAGTGACTCACTTAACAACTGTGGCAAGAATGGGGCAAAACTCACTTAACAAATGTCTTACTTTACAATAGAAATTTTGGGCTCAATTATGGTCATAAGTCGGGGATTACCTGTATTTATATGGACATTTTAAAGATACTAGTTGCTTCTTGATATCTGTAGCCTGGTTGTTTCCCGTTCTACTAATCATCTTGTTCTGCTATTAGTATGTATTATAAATCAGCTCCTGAAAACCGTCCGTGATATAGACATTAATAAGAATCACATCTTGCATTAAACTGTAGGTTGTTTAATCTATGATATGTTAGATAAGCCACAGTTACCTGAGTTCACATAATATGCTTAGCCCAAAACAGCAAAGTTTAGCCATAGAAAAGCTTAGCATCAGAGGTGGGTTTCAGCAGGTTCTGACCAGTTCTGGAGAACCAGTAGCGGAAATTTTGAGTAGTTCGGAGAACCGGTAGTAAAAATTCTGACTGGCTCCGCCCCCATCTATTCTCTGCCTTCCAAGTCCCAGCTGATCAGGATAAAATGGAGATTTTACAGTATCCTTTCCCTGCCATGCCCAAGCCACGCCCACCAAGCCATGCCACGCCCACCAAGCCACACCCACAGAACCGGTAGTAAAATAATTTGAAACCCACCACTGCTTAGCATGATTTCTAAATCCAGGCATTCTCTACATATGCTTTTCTTGGCACATTCCTAATGCTGATAACTGCTGATTCTAATAATGAGTTCCAAATTGCCAGAAGCAGATAGCATAGTTTTAAAGAAAGTTGTGGGTCAAATAAATTATGACAGTTTAGAGATGTGATCATGGAAGAATTGAATAGACAAGGAGATGTGTAGCAAGAAAGAGATCCTGTGTTAATGTTTCTTTTTAAAGTTAGGCCTCCCCAAGTGTGGCAGAAATGAGTTACCTAGTTTTATAGGCATTTTATGGATGATATGAAATAGTGAAGCAGAAAAGAATGCCAGTATTTTGCAAAAGAGTTGTCTATACAGTTGTTCTGCTAAAAGTTGAAGTTACAAGAACACTGGAATGAAAGACTGAGGAACTGATCAGCGATATTAAAGAGTATCATAAGTGGTGCGTGCTGTTAAATTGAGGTGTTAATATCTTGAAGACTTTTGCTTTTAACATTTAAAGAACAATTAGTTTGGGTTCCAGAGTTTGGAACAATCCCTGGAAATTAAATTTGTTGATCAACTATAAGGTGCTGCTTTTCATATAAAATTTTAAAATATAGGTTTTCTGGACCATTGTGTACTTTTTGAAGTAGCATGTTATGTCATAATGTTAGAAAAACTGTACGCTGTGGTAGGGGTAAAATGCACTTACCTTCACTATCGGATTGGAAAGTTGAGCGCGCTCACGCTTGCTACACTTGTGTGCACAGAGCCTTCTGTGCATGGGCAAAGGGTCAAACACGGGACATGATGACGTCTGGGTGGGTGGGCGGAGCCTCCCGCCGCCAGCCCTACCGGATCGAGCGAGCTGGATAGATCCGGCTAGATTTCACCGCTGCTCTATGGAGTCCTTGGTGCTCTCTGAGCTTGTTTGCTTGCTTGCAGATATTTCATTACCTGGCCAGGTAATATCATCAGTGCACTGATCCTCACCACCACCACCAAGGATACCAGAGTTCAACGCAGAGCTTTTGTTGAGACTGTATTCTCATGGGATTGGTACAGTCAGTAAAACTTTCCAGTATGGTTTGTCTGGGATGCTGTGAAGTCTAGTGAGAGAGGAATTAGGTGAAAGTTTTGAAAAAGGAATAGTGCTTTTGGCAGGCATATATTCCATGCAGATGAAACAGCACATTAAGAGGTATTGCAGTATTCGGAGGGAGTGTGGGAGTGATGATGACTTCGTGATAACCTATGTTATGATAACCTTCTGGATAAGAAAATGGGCCTCTTTCCAGCTTTCCTCTTGTTTGCTATGGTTAATGTTAATTGGAGCCACCAATCCAGGAAGCAGGAAAAAGAAATAAAAGACGGGGGAAGGGAGTCTGATTATTGGGCGCATGGAAGATGAAATCCATTTTAGATTAAAATATAAGATTAAAATTGCCTTGGGTGATGAAATTCAAGTTAATAGTATCACAGATAGAAAAAAGCATTGTTCCGGTTTTCTGAATACCCGCAGGGACTGAAAAAGAGGACTGGCTTTGTATGTAACATTAGTGTTAGCAGATTTGATTGAACACAGGCTGAAGTCCATTTTTATGAGTTTATGGAAAGCTGATCATCATGATTGTATTTTCACAGAGGTGAGCAGCAAACTTCTTCAAAGCTAATGGTCATTTTTACTAGGTTCCCAAGAGCTAGGAGATACCAGTCCTCTGGAGAGCAGGAATACCGTGTTTCCCCCAAAATAAGACACAGTCTTATATTTTTTGGGGCTCCAAAATAAGCATAAGGGGTTATTTTTGGGGAAACATATCAGGGTGATCAGCCCAGCTGTTGCCCCACCCCTAGTGTATGCACAAAAGATGGCAAGCAGGCAGTGGCAGAGGCGGGGGGAGGCATGAGCTGTGTGGGCTGCAGGCAAGCCGAGAGACAGTGGGACGGAGTGGGCGGCCAGCCACGGGAAGCTCATCTTTGCAGCGCATTGGAATCACATGCCTCCTTTGCCTTTGCCTGCTGCTTGGAGAGATAATCAACTCATCTGTGTAGCACAGGCTGCAGCTGCTGCCGGACACCATCGGCCCCTGTACCTTTGCCGCCTCTGGTACTGGCCATGCCCTCCCCAGCTGATGATGACCTTAATTAGGACTTATTTTGGGAGTAGGGCTTATATTAGGAGCATGCTTAAAAATCAGGATAGGTTTTATTTTGGGAGTAGGTCTTATTTTCGGGGAAACACAGTACTAGCAACAACAACAAAAAGTCCTTGCCCACATATTACAAAATTTCTAATTTGATGATGAGGACCAGATTCTTGGATCAGATAGGACACTTGATAGGTGAATTTGAATCTTACCCTCTGGGCTTGCAAAGATAATCAGAATTGAGTTGGCTATTATGGGAAAAAGGATACCTTTTATTTTTATCTGAATTCTGTTCTGCGTAAATATGACAGTTCACCCTCTTTTTAGGAACTGAATATTTTGGATGAATATCCAATATTCCCATTTTGGGGTAAGGTACTTGAGGGTATAAAAATATATGTAAGGTTCCGGGAGATAAATTGTGATCAGGGTTGATTTCTGTCTGTTTAAGCTGCTTTTAAGTGGAGGTGACTATAATTACTTTACCAATTTAATTTTGCAATAATTTGCAATTCAATTGTTTTGAAAGATCTAAGCTGCTTAAGTACCTTATTATCTGAAGGCTGTGTTCTTCTAGGAAATATTTCTGCTTTTTTAAATATTAAATTGTGCAATGCTCCTGTATTTGCTGTTATGTTTTTTTTAAAAAAAATAGCTATTAACTTTCTTATGGTTGCATTCTGGCTATGGAATTATTTTGCTTTATTTTTACCTTTTTAGTGATTAGTGTCCTTAGTTACTGCTTCTAGGTTGTTGCAAATAAACAAGATATTGCTTGTACATTTCATAACACAATTTGAGTGACCTTTTCTCTGAAATAAAACAAGTTATGAATTGTGAAAAATAATTTTTGTATCCATAACTAATAATCTCAACAGGACTACAACCAGATACAATCGTCCATTAGAATAAGCTAGAATTTATGAGACTTACTGGAGAACAAACAACATGCTAGCACATACTTCTCCAGCTGTTCCCAGGATCTTAGGAAGAGCAAACATGGCTAAAAAAGTGTGAATAGATTCATCTTTGGTTGAATCATTGGATTACCAAAATCTAAGACATAGATCTTTGTTATTCTTGGGAGCAAATCAGAGCTAAAAGTCACTCTAGGTTTCTCACTCTGTTTTTTTCCCTCAAGAGGAACAAGCTAGAGTCATTGATTTGGGCATCAGAGAAAACAAACTATAGACAGAATCATTCATGATTTTTATTTTTATTTTTTAAATTGAGCATTCTGACAGGAAGAGCCACCAGGCGTGATTCTACACTGCCTGTTCCTGGAAATTCTGGCTTACTGTAAACTGTGAAGACAGCCTTTGAGTAATCACACCCACACATATGGGATTAGAGGAAGAAGAGTTCTAGGCTGGGATGGTGAGATCGCAGGCCCAGCTGGAATCTGGGGAATGCGTCATTTCAAAATTTAAAACACTGATTGGAAACAGGTGAAATCTTAGAATATTCATTACTACCTGAAATAAAGCAATTAATTGGAAGTATAAAAGATGTGTTCACCCATTATAGTCTTAGCCTGCTATTAATAATTGAAATATCCTGACGAAAATAATGAGGCACGTGGATTTCTGTGACAGTGGCCAAGAGCACAAGAATGTCCATTTTTTAATTATAGAAAATATTTTGTTTGTTATTTACAGGATCACCTAACTCAGACAATGTGACTCTTGGTGGGATGCAACAGAAACAAAGCAATAACACAGACAAATAACCATGTAGTGTTAATAAATCACAACCCATAAAATGTAATGTATAAATTGGTGACCAGTGGGATAATTAGACAACCCAAAGGGGACTCGGCTCAACTTAGAATAAAATGTGTGGAGAAAACTAGATTTTAATGGCTTTTTTCAAGGTAGGCAGAATTAGAGTCTATTGTATATCCGGGGTGTGTGTAAGGTGGTGACAACTAACTCATAAGTGTAAGGATTGAACATTATTACTTCAGCTTTTTAAAAAGAAATTCATCTCAGTGCATTCTGCTGAAGTGTGTCTCTAAGGGATTTCCCTTATTAAAAAGCAATGCCATCCAGTGATCTCATTGCTGTCTAGTAGAGCACATTGTCTGAATAAAGGGATTTCAGCAGAAACATTTAATTGAAATCCTGTTTGTCTTTTTAGGACCATATTATTGAGCAAGACTGTCTCTAGTGATAGATCATTTCAAACACTTGCATGTGTACTGCCCTACAAATTCAGAAGATCTTCCATTATTGACCTGCATTTGTGCATGGTTAGGAGCTGTAGTTTCATATTTGAGCAGATACCAAAAGAATGGAGTAGACATATCCCTTAACATTATGATTGGGATTAATCTGATATATAAAAATATTTCAGTTACATTTGATTCGTAAAGTTTTTATGGTTTTGCTTCATAATGTCGTTCAGTGATATGTGGCTAATTTAAGATTGTCAGTATTTTCATATATTATCTTGGAAATTCTTTCAGTACCTCTGAGGTAAAACATTTTTAAAAAATTAATTTATGTCATGCTTTATTCAATCTCAATTTACTTTAAAAGTGAGAAATGTAGAATGTGCAATTAACTGCATGAGAAGATATAAAAGGATTGTGCTACATTTATGAAATGTTATATTAATGTTTGCTAACTGAGAAAAAAACTGAGAAAACTAAGAATAGAAAAAGTATATAAGTTAAACCATCACTATTATACAATAAGGGAAGGAAAACTTAGTCTGGGTTTTATAATAGAACACATCTTTTTCATATGGGAAGATAAGAAAGTCAAGAGAACAACAATTGTGAATGTCAGAAAATGACCGTAGCCCAAGCAAATTAAAGGAACCATTACTTCTGCATATTCAATTTCATTTAGAACTGCAGACAACTTCCTTTGATAATAGTGTCTTGCTGATAACATGACATTATAATGCTGGTATTTTCCCCCCTGCTATCTTAATATTGTTGTTGCCAACAAAAACAGAGGCATGCTGCCTACCTTGTGCAACATGTATAATTTGAAAGCAGAACCACGCTGTGTGTGCACGTGTAGGACCAACCATGCCAGAACTACATAAGATTTCTTTGGAGGAAGAATAGAGTTCTACTGCTAGCTCCATCTGGCTGGGATATATTAATAGCTTCTTAGGGTCAGTTTAAGGGAAAGTTGTCCCAAAGGACAGTGCTCCCAGGCTGTGGAATCAGAAGATTGATTGGCCTTCAACTGAGGGTGGACTTTGTGCTAATCAGGCTGTTGGAATCTAACCTGAGATCTAGACTTGTACATGGTATATCAGAAAGACCTGGAGACACAGGGTGAAGAAATGTTGTATAGGGAACCTTCAGATAAGAAAAGACATAGCCTGCAGCTGCATAATAGGTGGAGAAAGAAGCTCAGAAGGGACCCTCCCTAGCTTCTTAAGTTGTAAAGGATATTGGGGGGGGGGTGTAAGAAAGATTTGTACTTTCAGACTTGTAAGATTCTGTTAATGTAGCTTAACAGTAAAGTAGAATTAACTCATCTGGTTGTGTTTCCTATTTAATGTACCTGGAAAGGCTAACAAGATCAAAAGGTACATCATATACCTACCTTTTTTCCTACTCAGAAAAAAGGAGAAAAAACAACATATGGTTTGAACTAAAGCCATGGGGGAGAAAGGCTACAGATTAAAAAAACTGACTTGTGAAAGGCAACTTAGAGACATTAAAATAAAGAGAAAATTAGAGAAAATAAAATAATTAAATGATTCAAGACTGGTAGAAGCAAAATAGAGCATATGTAAATCTTCTGCCTGGTACAAATTCCTCAGGATTGTGAGGAAGAGTGTGCAATTATTTTTTTGAAATCTTAGGAATTGATCTCTTTATGTTAAAATGCAAAAGGACCAAGAGAATTCCAAGGCTAGTGAGAAGCGAAACAATGGTAAAAGCTGTATAATGGGGGGTGGGGGCAAAAGGAGGCCAGTTACATCACATATTTTAGGACATTCTTCTTTTAAAAGATAAGAAATGAATATTTTTTGATCTGTATTATCTACATAATTTGTGCAAGGGTGTCCTAATCCACATGATGTCATCTTGGCTTCTCTTGGATAACGATGACTAACATGAGCAAACTGGTTTTTCTTCCCCATCTTATGTGTGGGCATGAGGGATGTGAAGCCAGGAACAAAATGACAATTTTTTTGACAGCTACCTGAAATCCAAAGTGTTTCTTTCCCAAACATAGTTCTCCATGAAGAAGATCTATGGAGATGAATGGGATGGAGCTACTAAAATTCCAGCAATTGAAACATTTTCAATTGAGAACCTGTATATTCCTGTGTACATTAAGACCATTTGCCCTCCTAATAGCTTGCTTAGGGTCTGGTGAGAAGGTTGGTCTCTTGGCTGATAAGAGATAAGCTTTCAATTAGTAGCTTATTTAATGGTCTCCTGAACCTTTATCAGCCTCAAATTAGATTCTTATATCATATAAGCGTTTCAGTAGACACAGGAACCAGACAGTGGTGAAATTCA
Organism: Pantherophis guttatus; assembly: GCF_059756535.1. Classification (NCBI taxonomy): domain Eukaryota; kingdom Metazoa; phylum Chordata; class Lepidosauria; order Squamata; family Colubridae; genus Pantherophis; species Pantherophis guttatus. Next base: position 126,711,591 of record NC_142063.1, on the reverse strand, counting down.
ATTTTTTTTACTACTGGTTCTGTGGGCATGGCTTGGTGGATGTGGTGTGACTTGGTGGGCATGGCTTGGTGGGCATGGCAGAGGAAGAATACTGCAAAATCTCCATTCCCTCCCCACTCCTGGGAGAAGGATATTGCAAAATCTCCATTCCCACCCCACTACAGGGGAAGGCTACTGCAAAATCCCCATTCCCTCCCCACTCCTGGGAGAAGGATATTGCAAAATCTCCATTCCCACCCCACTCTGGAGCCAGGCAGAGGTAGTACTTGCTGGTTCTCCAAACTACTCAAAATTTTTGCTACCAGTTTTCCAGAATCTGTCAGAACCTGCTGGATTTCACTCCTGGAACCAGACATTTTTGGACCATTTGGAGCTGAATATTGGTAAACAAAGAAATTTAAGGCAATGTTCAGTCCTGCTAATTTATGCGAGAATTATTTAATTTGAGTTTTTTAAACTGTAAGTTATTCAAGGAGTATTAACTTTAAACCTAAACATCTTCTCAAAGTTTTATAACAAAAAGTATGGAAGAAGTGGATTCTGTGTGACGTCATCAGTAAAATACCATTTCAATATCTATCAAAAAGTGCTAAATCTATAACATGTAGAACATTTCCCATTGTTGGGTAGCCCTATGCTTTAGCCAAGATGTCCTCTTCTTAAATTGAAATGATATAAGATTGGGGATGAAGGTTTTCACAAGAACTACTGGGCATGAAACTTTTGATCATGTGACAAAGCAGTTTGCCAAACTCCTGAAACAGAGCTGCCCTCAGCATCAACTAAAAGTTAGACTGAAATATTCCAATATCAAGGCATTTCTTGTGTCTAGGAGGGAAGAAGAGTGGAGATCTTCTAAAAGACAGACATTTCAGAAGGATGGAAGACTGTCACGTAAAATTCAAGTAGTGGTTTCAGTAATTAGAAATATTTCGTTTGTTGCAATTTAATGTGTTGTAGCTGAATGGAATTTATTTCCTCTTCTTTTGTATTACATGCCTGTGCAATTGGCTAATGATTTACACATTACATCCCCACGGCTTTGGAGTATTCATTATATGGTTCAACGTGACTGTTGAACAACAATTTTCTCCATGTGGCTCAGCATGTGGTTTGGACAAAGTTTAGTGTAACATATCAAGTCTTTGTTTTATTGGCTGTGTGAGGTAATTTGTAATAGTCACCGCAGCAGCTGCAAAATGAAAATGAAAGACTAGGCATTATGTGTTTGAAAAGGCCTAACAGAAGATGTAATTTAATGTACAATTCAGGACCTAAACTGAAGATCTCTCTCTGCTTAACTTCTAGAAAAGCATACATCTAAATTAGCTTCTTGCACCTTTAATTTTTCCTTCCTAGAATTTTTATCAATAGTTAAACTATTTGATGCACTTCCTTCATAACTGATCCAAGTCACCAAAGGGAAGTCCCGAAGATAAAGTGGCTGGGGTAAATTTGGAAAAATATTTTTCCAAAATATTTTCCAGATAATTTCTTATCTGCCCAGGAGGAAGAAACACACTGGGATTAATTGTGAGGAATTCATGTATTTAAATGTGTTCTGTGAACTAATCCCCATAAAAACAAAGCTTGTATAAGAGTTGAGATTAGTCCTTTGGTCGGGCTGGAGCAAAACAAATAGGAAGTTCTTGGATTATTTGTATGCCAAAGTTTTCTTCCTCTGAGTACCTTCACTTGCAAATTTCAGAAATTTGGTATGTATTATACAATATACTGTATGAAGGGTTTCTTTCTTTTTACACTGTTCACAGGATATATTTACCAGTAGCTGCTGTTTACTATCTGTTTATTACACTGAATTCTACAACGTGGAAGTTTTCTTTTCATTATACAATCTTTTTTTAAAAAAAGAGACTGATTTCCTGTAAATGCCAGAAAAGAATTAGGTTTCAAAACTGGCATTAACAGCATACAAGAAGTTTCCTGAAGTTTACTTTCATTTCTTTTACATAAAGCAAATTAGAATCATATAACCATCTAATTTGTAATGTTTTCATTCTTAAAAATATACCTTGAACAGTCTTTAAGAACTGTGAGCTCTTTGGCCTGCACATTCTTAATTGCAGCTAATTGAATTTTATAGTTGTAATCCCAGAGGCGTGATCTATATATAAGGAACAGCAGGTTTCAATTACAAGGACAGAGATTTTGGTTGAACATTAGGAAAATATTCCTAGTGGGAAGAACCATTCAGCAATGCAGCAGAATTCCTTTGTAGGTAGTGAACTCTGGAGATGTTTAAACCAACAGTAGGGGTGCTATAATAATGGATTCCTGCACTAGAGAAGTAATTGAACTAGTAGATATCCAAGGTACTTTCCAATTATTTGATTCAGTGATCCTATGAAGGAAATCTATTGACCAAATGCCATTTGTTTTCAGCATTTCCGAGAGTTCGACAGTTACATGATTAGTACAATGTCAGTTTTCAACAATCTCTCTCTCTCTCTTTCTTCGTCTTTTGCACTGACAGTGCAGATGGTATCTCATCTAGAGAGACAGAAATTAGTTGGCAAATGTCTGTACATCGGAGGACTGGAGCATTTAGTCAAAGACAGCCTGTTCTATTAGAATTATATTAGCCTGACAAGATATTAAGACTGAAAGTGTGCTAGTCAGTTAACATTTAAGGAATGTTTAGGAGTTTAAGGAAAGTGGCAGCAGTACCACTGGTGAATTTCAAAAATTTTTACTACTGGTTCTGTTGGCGTGGCTTGGTGGGCATGGCAGGGGAAGGATTACTGTAAAATGTCCATTTCCACCCCAATCCAGGGAAAGGTTACTGCAAAATCCCCATTTCTTCCCGATCAGTTGGGATTCGGGAGGCAAAGAATAGATGGGGGCAGGGCCAGTCAGAGGTGGTATTTACAGGTTCTCCGAACTACTCAAAATTTCTGCTACCAGTTCTCCAGAACTGGTCAGAACCTGCTGAAACCCACCTCTGAGCAGTACTCATACTTTATATATTCTCTGGTTTGAAAATATTCCATGAATTATATAGCTGTTGGTGGCAATTGTACCTCGAGCTAAACTGGATGTTCAAAAACAATAGGAGCTGGACAAACTAGAGTAAAATCCAGTTGCTGGTATATTGTATTCTCAAGCTTCATAGCCTCATTCTAGTGAGTGAGAGGGACAGATGATCGATAATTTACAACCTTATTGACTTTCTGAAAGCTATTAGATTAGAATTAGAATGAAAAAGAGAGGTACAGTGCAAATATTTTAAAATGAGAAATGCCAAACCATTCCCAAGTCAGGTTTTTTTTTTTCTTCCATCCAAAGCAAAGGCTACTCTTCTAATTTCTTTAGTAATTCAGATCTATCCTCCTCCTTATAACAAAAACAAATCTTTCCTCTCGCCAATAAATATTTCTCTACTAAAGGTCTCTGAAGAGTTGGGCCTGCCTTTGTTTGCACTTCAAGGCAGTTGCTGTCCCTGATCTTCTCTCCTGTTTACTTCCTCAGTGACTCAAATGCTGGATGCTTTTCCAGTTTTTGCAAAGAGCCAAATCAGATAATGACAACAACCTCAAATATAATCCCATTAAAAAACAAACAAATCTGAGTATGGGAATTGCAAGCAAAAGTAATAGGAAAGTGAGACGAAATACGTTCAAATTCTCACCATTGGAATGAAAAATGTTTTAGCTGGCATCAGTTTACTACTTTCTGGCCAGATTAAGCTGCAGTTTGTACCCAAGTCAGAAACTTTTTATGCATTTCTGCCAGCTGCCCCTCAGATGGGAGAGATATAGAGAGCCTGCTTAACTAAAGTACATTTGTAGAATTCTGTTTATAGGCAGGGCATGAAACTTTTAAATATACCAATCAACATGTTGTGTTTTACCTGAAAAACAGACTAGCAGACTTTTCACTTACAGTTTACTTGGCACTTGAAATGAAGTGATAAATTAATCAATGTACTGTTTTCAGGATCATAATCTATATTTATTTGCAGAGGACTTTACAGCCTTAGGGGCAGTGGCTTAAATCTGGTTTACCAAAGAAACATTGTGGGTGATTTTCCATTGCTATGATCTGTCCTTATGTTTCTGGCAAGGAAAGAGAAAGGGTGGATGAGGCACATTTTCCTTTAACTAAATAAAAACAGTTAGGAAAAGGGCGGCCTAGGAAATGCAAAGTTTATTATTGTTTGTTTGTTTATTTATTTATTGGTTCAATTTATATGCCGCCCTTCACCAGAGACTCAGGGCGGCTTACAATACGTTAAGCAATAGCCTTCATACTTTTGTATATACCTGCTTAGTAGGGCTTTCATCCCCCCCCCCCCAAGCAGTGTTCTTTTTTATACAAAGTCAGCTTATTGCCCCCACAATCCGGGTCCTCATTTTACCTACCTCAAAAGGATGGAAGGCTGAGTCAACCTTGAGCCTTGTGATATTCGAACTTGCAGTAATTGCAGGCAGCTGGTGTTACTTAACAGTACTTTAATCTGCTGCGCCACCAAGGCTTGGTGGGGATAATTGTTTATTACTAAGTACAGTATTATTTCTTATTGTTGTAACTGTTTACAAGTGTTCTCTGTAATTTGAAGGACAAAAACAATCTATTTTCCAATTAAAAGGATTGTCACCTCTTTTCTATTGATGTGGTACAGCTAACCATTTTCTTTCAAAGAAAGGGCCTTTTTGAAATGGATCCAGAAAAATCAAATTATTTGATATATGTTGACCAATTATTTGAAATCCAAGACAAATATCATGCCAGTTCATTTATTAATTGCTCAGTTGCTTGGGTAGCTGACATAATATTTGCTTGGCTTTGGTGTTCCAATTAGAGACAAATTTCTTTCTTATTAAAAGGGGCAAGACTGGAGTTCGTATTTCATTGGTAAAATTGGTTGTATCAAGCTTGCATAGTAAAGCTAAATTAAAATAATGCTCAGAATGATTATATTAACCTATTTAATTGAATTCCTTTTAATTAAATACACTTTTTTTCTCTGGCCTAGAACTTCTTTTTTTGAGGGAGGGGGGAGAGAGTTTTTGCCCAATATACCACACAGAGAACAAAACTCTCTCTAAAATTTTAATCTAATAGGTTACTTCTCCAGCCCTCTGTTGTTAATATGCAATAAGATTATAATTTCTGATGCTGTTGGTAATGCATAAGATATTAGTACTACACAGCTATGAGGGTTGAATGAAAGTACTGCATCCAGTGTTATATGTCACCAACAGATGGCATTATTAACATGGTAGAAGCTCTGACATGTTCTTTAGCAACTGTTCTTTAACTTCACTTGGTGGAAAGTTGCTATGGGAAAAGGTTGCTAGTTTTCTGGAAATAGAAAACTACAATTAATATTTAGCAGTCCACTGTAATGTGCAATATGTCAAAATTGAAATGTTCACTGCTAAAGCAGCCCCCCAATTAAAAGTGAAATTCACCACTAAATATAATTTGTTTATAGCAATGGCTGCGTTGCTGTGACTACTGTGTGTTGTTGGGCAAAACATTTAAAGATGGAGAAGCAAGAGGAGCTAATTTGTATGATCAACAACAAAGTGGATGACCCGTGACAGCAACCAGTGAGTTTCACACGAGAAAGGTTGATGAACTGATTAAGGACAATTGGCTGATCACTCACAGGGAAATTGCTGTCAAGATTGGCATTTCGGAGGAATGTGTGGGTCACATAATTGATGTTTGTCAATATTGGAAGATTTGTGCAAGATGGATTCTTCACATGCTGACAGCAGAGGTGAAAGCTTCAAGAGGTGAAATTTGCCAGCAGCTATTGTCAAGCTTTGAGAATGCTGGTGAGGAATTTCTTCACTGCATCATGACAGTCAACTAAATATGGCTTTTTGGTATAACTCAGAAATGAAGCTGCAGTCCATGGAATAGCTTCTAAAGCTTCATCTGATAAACAAACAAACAAGCAACCAACCAACATGGATTTCCTTGAACCTCTCATGACTATTAACATTACAACACGCTACAAATTCTGGGATCCTGCTGTTTTCTTTTTACATTGTGGTCAGTTATAGTTTTAGCTTTCTAGAAGTGTAGAGTAACAGAGGTATTGTGCAGAAGCTTCTGTTCTGAATCATTGTAATGCTAAAATGATGAAATACTGTATACATTGCAGCATCCCAACACATGCCTTACCTTTCTGTATTGTCATTGCAATGTCACATGCAGGTACATTAGGGGCGCAGTTTGTGTTTCAGGTGGGCATTTTGGCACTTGTCCCCTCTATGTAGATTCCTTTAGTGTTGTGGACAAATGATTGTTAGTATAAACTTCTAAAAACAATGTTTTGCAACAAAATGAGATACGATGCCTGATTCACATGAATGCATTCCTTTCTAATTAATCATTGTTCACTAAACTAGGAATGATGTATGCCTACCCCTTTTCTGCCTTGGTCTGTTCACTTCATATGATTGATATTCCTTTTGAAATCATTTTCCTGTAACATGCAAACTAGGAAACTAGCTTAAGGAGTTGGCGAAAACCAAGAGAGCACCGTGCATGTCACCAAGCTGAAATTTATCAAATCCAGTTGGGCAATTGAAAAGGAAAGCAAGAATGACTATAAATACATTATTCAGTCCTGGAATTTAGTGTCTAGATTGGAGCCCTGTTTGAAACAACTGTATGAAATATTCAACATGCAAAGAAGGCAAAGAAGAAAAAGTATGTTTTATTCTGTCCAAACCCTGTTTTGACAAAGGTGGTCTGAAGAGCAACTGTGGCTACATAATTTTGAATAGAACCAAATTTCTGTACATAATCAAGAATGTAATCAAGTTGTTTGATTGGTCTAGCACTTAATCGTTGTTAATTACATAACCTCCTGACCATCTAAATTTATCATGATGTTCCTTTTCTCATTGTTTCTATGATTTCCCTTTTTATATTGCCCTATTGATTTCCAGGTTTACCTAGTTACAAGAAATGTATAAAAAGCTATACTAAAATGCTGTAAGAGGAGGAAAGTGCTTGTACTAACCATCACCCAGTTTCAGAATTATTGCTTTTTACCCTGTCTGCAAATTTTCTGTACGCTATGGTTTGCCTATTAAGTAAATTTATGACTGTTATTAGTTGAGGTTTTCCTTAAATGCAAATACCTTTGCCCTACACTTTTTCCTCCCCTACTTTTCCACTATTTTCATTTTTCTTTGCATTTTATATTTTGATAAACTAATAAAATTTGTAACTTCAACAATAAAAGTTAAAAAAGAAATGCAAATAGTTTGGGGGTGTGTGTGGCATATTTTTGTTGGATCTTAGGTTGGATCAATCTTGCTACCTCTCAAACTTTTTAACTTTCTGTTACACATGGTGTCTGTAATCTTATTGGACTAAATCTTGTGTCCAATAGTGGCACCACGGAATATTGATTTATACAGTTGAAAATGTTATAGCTACCAGTTCACCAAATTTATTTCAAACAAGTCACAGGGCTTCTGAAAAGCTATCACAAATAAATACATTTTATCTTTAAATCATTGCTAAGTCTGTATCCTTCCAATGTTGACATAAGAAAAGAAGAATGCAGTTTTGTGCATATTGCCAAGATATATTGCCAAGAAAAAGGAGGAAAAAGGATAGAAAAACATTGCTGAAAAGGGATGGAGGGTGAAGTGCAAATGATCTTTATGTGGGGGAGGGTGGTGGAGCTGACATGGAATCCTGACCTCTTGCTTATTATTTCTGCTTGACTGTTTGTCAGCCCTCCAAGATAGACCAGACTAGAAAAACAGAGGTACTCTCTCGACTTACAGCAGTTTGTTTAGTGACCGTTCAAAGTTACAACGGCAATGAAAAATGTGACTTAGGACCATTTTTCAAGCTTACAACCTTTGCAGCATCCCCAGGATCAAGTGATCAAAATTCAGATGCTTCGCAACTGGTTCATATTTATGACGGTTGCTGTGTCCCAAGGTCATGTGATCACCTTTTGCGACCTTCTCATAAGCAAAGACAAGTTGAAGCCAGATTTACTTAACAATTGGATTACTAACACGTCAACTGCACTGATTCACTTAACAACTGTGGAAAGAAAGGTTGCAAAATTGGGCAAAACTTGCTTAACAAATGCCTCACTTAACAACGGAAATGTTGGGCTCAATTGTGGTTGTAAGCAGAGAACTACCTGTACTACTCTTATTATAAGGTTACAAGAATCTTGCAAGTTTGAATGCGCTTCCCCCCTCCCTTTAGCTTTGTGCAAACTAGGGAGCCTTGTCTGAAACACTTATTCAGATTACTGTTTTGCCCCAGGTTCAGATTTCTTTTCTTTGACTGTTGCCTTTGTAGTGGCTAGTCCTTTTTCTCATTACATTGTTCTTACCAGATGTTAGAGCTAAAAGCTTCTTCCCCTTGTAGTCCATAGACCATAATTATATGTGGTCTTCTTTTTACTTGGCAGTAATGGAGAGAAAATGGAGCATTAAAAAGGGAGAAAACCACACTAGTTCAAGATAAGCTAAAAAATGAAATCAGAATATGGTTTAAGCAGGCACCAGGTGTTAAATGATCACTTAGCTAATCAACTTTTTTCCAGTTGAAGATATGACATCTCCCTTGACTCTATTAAACCAGTCAAGCAAAGATAATAAAAACACTTGGAAATGTAAAATAAGGAGCTCTTTCAATGAAGAATTAACTTTTTTTGGTATTCCATTTGTCTCTTCAAGGCAGATGAGACCAGAATCAGAAACCGAATGGAAAGTTAGAATGAATGAGTTGAACAAGATTGTTTTGCATAGGTTTATGGAATTGGCTCACTTTAGGTTTACTCAAGATTTAATATTTGTTCCCCTATGATTATATAGGGGACAATTGGGGGTGGGGGGGGGGGAAAGGGAGATACAAAAATATATTTTCCCCAAATAAACATACCTTATTTGCTGATTTATTTATTTGTTTATTTATTTATTCAATTTATATACTGCCCTTCTCCTAGTGGACTCAGGGCGGTGCACAGCCAGAACTAAAATACATAACAATACAAAATTTAAAATTAATTAAAAGAATTATATACTTTGGCCCGAATTAAAACAATGCGAATTAAAACCCATTAACAGATTAAAACTAAACAATTAATAACAATTAAAAACTAAAAAAGGGGGCGGGGTTCACGCCAGCCCTGCTTGCTGGAAAAGAAGAGTTTTCAGGGCACGGCAAAAGACCCGGAGATCCGATATCCTTCTTATCTCCGGGGGCAAATTGTTCCAGAGGGCGGGAGCTGCCACAGAGAAGGCCCTCCCCCTGGGGGTCGCCAGCCGACATTGCCTGGCCGACGGCACCCTGAGGAGTCCCTCTCTGTGGGAGCGTACTGGTCGGTGGGAGGCTATCGGTGGCAGAAGGCGGTCCCGCAAATACCCAGAAACTAGAACTAGACTTAGTAATTCTAACTGAATTCTATAATACTTAGATTTTATTGGTTTCCTCCATAAAGCTGCTACTATTCCAGACTAGACTATTCAATTATCTCATCAAGTATTACCTATTATGATTGGAAGTTGATATTTAAATTTTCCTTTGTAGCTATTTGATTTTGTTACCCTTCATTGAGGTTACAGTGCTGTGGGTTGCACCACATAGGCCTTCAGTGTTGAATGGGCTTGTTTCTTCTCTGTCACAAGCCTATGGTTCCTCCATCCATTTAATTTTGGAACAGACAGAAAATGTCTTTACTATTGTCTATTTCTTTAAGTTCATTGTTTGTCCGTTGATGAAAGAGTGCTGTTGTTCAGCCAAGGTGCATTTATCCTTTGGAACAATTCTTGGTGGTTGGAAACGGCACTTCATACTTTTGAATGTCTGTGAGGTTCAGTGGGCACAGGTGATGTTTTGAAGAGTCCAAAGTCTTGTCCTTTTACGATATTTTCTTTCTTTCTTTTTCTGTTGAGACTTGTTTTGTCTTTCTCAATCTGCCCTAAGCTTGTTTTAGTGTTTATAGTGTAGTTGCTTCTGCCCTTAAATGTCGACACATTAGGAAGGCTTACTGAGAGGCAAAAACATATTGGTAAGGCAAGAGTTGGGAATGAAGACAACACTCTGATTGTTACAAGTTGCCTCCTTCGTGGTAAAAATAATAATTGCCTATGCAAAAACAAAAAAGTTTAATTACAAAAAAGAGATTTCTCTGGAAGGTATTTTATAAATACCTTGTAAGCGAAGTGGAGGGTATCTTTATAATTCATAGGTACAGTTTGTATTCTTTTCAAGAACATCCTTGCAATTAGTTTCATTATACATAGGAGTTTGGTCATATAATATGGTGTTTTTATGATAAGTTCACTTGTTCTTATATGTTGTTGACATGCAGATGAAATCCAGTTGCAGAAGTCTAATCTCTCCATGTTTCAAGTAGTTGTAATCTTATGGAAGTGTGCCTGGCATTCATGGGTTTGAGGTGTATGTAAGCCAATCCTAGAATATTACAACAATTAATTTTAAATTCTTAAGTTAAACAAATTCTTATTTTTTTTTCTAAACTGGAAAGAGATTTAATACATTACAAATGCTTTTCACTTTAGCACTGATGTTTTCATTTTCCTCCAGAAACTCTAAACTCTGGAAACACAGTTTATTTTTAAAATAAGAACAACAACAAAATGTGTAAACCTATACTTTCAAGATTTTGCATCAGTGGCATTATTCAGTGCTATAAAAGCTGTTAATAGTTCTTCAAAACTGAATGTTTTAGTGGGATAAAATAAAAATTTTAAAGCAATTTTGAAGTTTCAATTACATAGATCTCCAGAGGGACACAGCAGTGACATTGTGCTGATGCATTTATAATGAGATTATTTGACAGGAAAGGTGGGATTAATAACAGTTGGTGTAAAATATGTTTGCTTATTTACAGGGGGGGAAAAGCTTTTTTTTTAAAAAAAAAGCAGCCTCAAATTTAATACTGTGTGTCTCCTCATAAGTGCATTCAAATAATCAGAGATACTTATTCAAGACTATATTTTCCTGTACTTTCCAGAAAACAGCATTCAAAGTGAAGCCATTACTGTCAGAAACAAAGCTATGTAACAATCAGCAAAATAAGGAATACATTACTCTAGAAGTTGGTTACAGTCACATGAAAATGTATTTTCTCCAAACAATTCAAAGAAATGCTTAAGATGCTAGGAAGAAAAAGTAAATCACTGTCTTGGGATGGTTATTGAATTCAGACTGTCAGAAAAATGTTTTCCTGTCTCCTGTTACTTTCTCCCACCCCCCATAAATGGGATCTTGGTGGAGATTCATTCTCAATGTGTTCTAATCTGCACGCTGACTTTGATCATTTGCCATCTCCAAACTGGTTACATCAATCTTTTGTTGTAATGCAGCTTTCTTTTCAGAAGCCATAACAGGGATTTGGGCCAAGATTGTCCATCAGCATGGAATAAAATCCACATACCTTAAAATTGCCAAGGTTAAGAAACACTGATCTGTAGTATCAGAAGATTCTGAACCAATTGTACCTCCTCCTTGGTGAGATTCAGCAATAGCCTATTTTAATGATTCTTGAACGTGGCCATAAGGCATCTGCCTAGACTGTATAAGAAGCTTGGATTCATGTATTGTCCTTCACATACATTATTTGGAAACATTGAAAGCCGCTTACATTAACCCTAGCTGATCTGTGAAGTTCAAAATTTTCTACATTGTCTAACAGCAGGGCTGCAGTTTTTATTACAGAAGCTTTTAGCCAACCATACAGATGCCAAACATGAAATCTGCTGTATTTGGCATATTAAAATTACCTCTTTGGTAGTGAACATTAACTGGATGTTTTTATAAGAACCTTGGAAACAGAACTAATGGATTGAATGACTAATAGTGGTCAAATTTATAAATTCTGTACAAATTAATGTATCACAATTGGATCGTGCATAATTACAAATGGGAAGATGTTCAGAGATGTTTTTTCCTGTAAGATTAATGAGGTAAAACCATTTTCCTTTTTAAAAATCATAATAGGCTTCTGTTTGAAACCACTGTGACACATTTTAGAGCTGAGCTAGTGGCAAATAACACACTTAATAAATGTATTTGGCAAGTAGGTGTATTAGACAGATGGCTCTTGGTTTATAAGGTTGAGGGTGAACATTCTCCAAAGTTGTTGCAAGGAGACTTGGCTATATCCACTGTTACTAATTATAATGGTCCTTGTAATTAGCAGCCAGAGACTTATAGATGGATCTTTACTGAGTTGGTGTTAACAGTTCTGAGTTCATCTACACAAGAGTGAAACAGACTGGGTTGGAGTTTGAGGATCATAAGTGTCAAACAGCTGTTTAGTGCTTTAGGTTGTACGATCTGTAAAATTGCTCTCTTAACAGTTTGTTTTGAATACAGTATATGGAAGAAGAAAAGACACTCCTTTTATTTGACATGACAAAGTCTTTCTTAAGGATGACACTTAATTTTAACATGACTATATTGTATGAATAATAGGTACCAGCCTAATAACTATGGCAGTGTAGAATTGCTCCAGAATTCTGTAATGCCAATAAAGACAGCTTTATGAGCTTTGCTTGATGTTGCAGAAACTAATTTAGAGCTTTTCTAAGCAAATATTTTATTGTGTAACAAAGCTGTAGTTATTGTTTCTGGTGGAACTCTTGGAGGCGTCAGCCTAAAATATGTAGTTCCTGCAAAATTCAACCCTTTCCTTAGCTGGGTTTTCACTAGTTTGGAGTTCTGTTTGGAAAGTACATTATGGATTACATGGGCACTTATTGCTTGGTGCCAGTAATCATTGCTGATGAGTATCAGACTTTGAGTCTTATGTCAATTTGACTGTCTCATCACTACTCAGACATGGCAGGATATAAATTGTAAAATCCTTAACGTTTTCGTGTATAATGGTCTTCCATTAATGAGATTGGAGATTTACTTGAAGACTTTGGCTCAAAACTAAATATAGGCCTCACAGTCATGCATTAGGTTCTCATGGGAGTTTTTTTGACACGGTTTTTCTATTTCTATGGTAATAGGACAGCACCCAAAACAAGAGATTATAATTTCACTTGTTTTATTTGTTTACCACATCAGTAAAGACATAACCCTGATCAACTGAGGAGTCAAACAGGGCTATATCCTTGTCTCTTATTTGTCATGCGCAAGCAACCAGATCCATAACTGAAGAGTTCAATTAGCTACTGTATTTTATTGCTCATGCCTATTGCAGAATCTTCTCAAACTGGCAGTTTTCACCATGAAGCTAAAATGTGATAGTTTTCCTAAGAGATATGTGTTGGAAAAGGCCACAACTGACTTTTTTAGTATGGGTATGGTGAGGAAGATAGGGAGGAGAAGGAAGAGAGTTAAATTCAAGATATCCTGTTTTAGCAATTCCTGCCTATCATTCATTGTACATTTGAGGATTAATATTTTTGTCACTCCTGAGAGCAGTTAATAGGAGGAGGGAGCAGCTATAGCAAGTTGCTTTATATGTGAAATCAGAAAGTATAAAATTGAGTTACATTAAACAAATGTATGTTGAATACAGCATGCAATGCAGGATCATTTAGCTTTCCCAGTAATCACTAACAGTGTTGGCACATAGTAGTCAAAGTCCTTGTGCTTTCCCAGCTGACCAGAAAAAATTACCAATTCAAATACAAAGTAACACAGAAAGGCAAAAAAAGCCTTCCCCAGCATCCATATTACTCTCTGTGAGGGGGGCACACACAGTACTTGAGAGAAATAACCATTTGACAAAGGAATATTTAGATGCCAAGACAGTGCACAAGAGCCAGCGAACACCAATTATGGGAAATCAGATTTTTTTTAGTTTCTTGGTATTGCAGGTCTCCCCTCCCATTCCGTAGAAGAGTAGCTAACCATGCAGTTATTAAGGTATCCAAAAGACGAAAAGTGATAGGATGCCAGCCTGAGGACTAGCTTTCTAGGCTGCAGTGAAGTTGATCTTCTATATAGCTCTGATGTTGAAGGGAACATTTTACTTTCAGTGAGCAAGGAGTTTCATAGTTTAGAGGCCATCAACTTGTACTTTTTACTAAGAATATTTAGTATCTTTTCATGCACAGAGTCAGAATAAACAGAATCCTTGTATGAATTTGTTTGTTTATCTGTGCACCTTTGAGTCAGTGCAGGGGTGAAATTCAGCAGAGTCTGACAGGTTCTGGAGAATTGGTAGCGGAAATTTTGAGTAATCCGGAGAACCGGCAAACACCACCTCTGGCTGGCCCCAGAGTGAGGTGGGAATGGAGATTTTGCAGTATCCTTCCCCTGCCATGCCCACCAGGCCACGCCCACCAGGCCACACCACACCCACCACGCCACACCCACAGAACCAGTAGTAAAAAAAATTGAATTCCACCACTGAGTCACTGTTGTTTCCTAGCACCTGCCTGGACAAGTCCCTGTAGTTTTCTTGGCATGTTTTTTTGGGGGGGTGGGGGGATGGTTTTCCCTTATTTTCCTTCTAGGGCAAAAGAGAGAAGGCCTGGTCCAAGGTCAGCCAGCTGGCTTTGTGCTTAAGGAAGAACAGAGCTCACTATCTGGTTTCTAGCCTGATACCATAACACTACACCAGACTGGTTCTGTATGGATTTAAAATTATTCAAAAATATATACAATTGGGGGGAAAATGGAAATTGCTCATCATGCAAAAAACTGGTGCCTCTGTTATTATATCATCATCACTACTGTCATCTCCATCACTATTTGAATTTCTATAGAGATGGATTGATACTGACCAGAATAATGTAATCTAGTGCTACGTAAGACACCAAACTTGTTTTTTCTGTCATCTAACCATCAGGGTTAAATTGCAAAAAAATATATATTTTTGGTTTGATGGAGATAAGACTGCTTATTTTGATGTTTTTCTAAAAATAAACATAATTACACTAGTTTTTGAGCTTACTATAAAAATCAATTTTCAGATTCTTTGTGCTCCCTATTTTTTGAACCCAGGTGTGAAATATTAATATGTTTGTGCTTTGAAAGTATTTTATCATTTGTGAGTCTGCCAAATTTATATCCAGTTGTAATTGCTAATTGTTGACAGTTCCAGAAAGTAATTCCATATCAGTTCAATATGATGTCAGATGAGTGGTCAGAAAAAAAGGGTTATGGGTAATTCATAGATTTAAATATTAAATCCTCAACTTCATTTTTCATTCCTTTTGATGGCTGCTAAAATGGAGAGTTTTGTAGCACCTTTAATATTAATAAATCTATTATGGTATAATATTATACAGCTGATAGCATGCTTCATCAGTTGCAACGGTGATAATTTATAATAGATTGACTAGTTTCTAAGGTCCTACAAACTGTCAATCTCATACAGCAATAAAGAAATTTGAAGATCGGTAGGCCTGGGAATCACTGCAATTGCTATGAGAGGCTAACAAAGCTATTTCACTGGATCAAGTAACTAGTCCCTTGAGAGTTTTTTAGAGCTGTTCACAATTCTGTAATATTCTTCATGACGTTATTGTCCTTGATTATTGCTTTCTCATATAATAAGGGAACGTATCTCTGTAAACTATAAACAGGCTTTGTTGCGTTCTTCCAAAATCCAGAATTTCCAATAAAACCTGTGCCTGGCATAACAATGATGTGTGAATGCTTACATCAGCCAAATTGAGCTGCAAGCACAAAAATGTACTGTACATTATATAGGCAGTCCTCCACTTATGACCACAATTGAGCCCAAAAGTTGCTAAGTAAAATAGTTCTTAAATCAGGTTTGCCCCATTTTACAACCTTTCTTGCTATGATTTTTAAGCAAATGACTGCCGTTGCTAAGTTAGTAACACGATAATTAAATGGACTTGGCTTCTCCATTGACTTTGCTTGTCAGAAGGCTGCCAAAGGTGATCATATGACCTGAGGACACCGCAACCGTCATAAATATGAATCAATTGCCAAGCATCTGAATTTTGCTTACATGACCATGGGATGCTGCAATGCTCATAAGTGAAAAACAGTCAAGCACTGAAAAAGACTACATTTTTTTCAGTGCCGTTGTAACTAAATGAACTGTTGTAAGTTGAGGACTACCTGTAATGTACATGTACATTGCAAAATTAATATCAAATTAATCCCTCAAAGTTCTGTTGGAATAAGGTGGTCCAGTAGCAGTGATAACGAAGTTGGTGGAAAATTATCATTGCTAAAAAGTGTATCTTTCAGATGGCTTCCTTGAATCTTTTCTGGGCTTCAAAGTATAATTTGCTGCTAACACCAATTGTAGCTTGAGCAATACTAAGCAGGAGGGCAGACTATGGTTTCGGCCAAGCTTTCAAGAATTACTACAATGACAGCTTGTTAGTGTACATCATGGTAAATTGGATAGAAAGTACATTACTAACTTGGCTGATATTAAGAGTTAGCAGATAAGAAACCATTTCTATTTCTATAAATCACCATTGCAAGAATAAAAATGTAAGAGCCAATAAACAACTTAAGGTCCCAGTAAGTGGTATCCATAGGTTAGTAAGGGTGTTAAAAAAAAAAGCAAGATGGCACTTGCAGCTTTATTAAAGCTCCATCCCTTTGTATGTATAAAAAAGCAGTTGGGATTTGATCCGACCATTGTAACTGCCATGTTGACTTTGTATGCTTCCCCAAACCTTGAATGTAGTCTCCATAGCTCCTCCAAAATATGCCACTGAGTTGGGAACTTTGATATGATAGAAATTATTAAATACACAAGATGTTTCAAGTTCACTGTTTTAGATGAAGTTTTGTCCTCATTTTTTGGAGTGTGGCCATCTACCCTCAAGAAATATATACAAGGTTTGGTTTTTTTAGATGTATTGGAATTCCCACCAGTGTGTTGCATTTGTGAGATATGACTGACATACCACAGTTCGCCTGAGTGAAGAAAGAGGAGAAAAGAAGGCAAATCACATTACAGGCTGCCAACATTTGGCCATTGCCAAAGCAAGAATAGAATCAATATATCAATATAGGAAGGAAAGAAATCTGCGTCGATTTGGGTAAAATCCAATCAAACTAAAGGACAACACTCTGCATCTCATCCTTACTATTATGTTTAAAGGAATTGAGCCAACTTTGCAGAATGATTGTCATAAGATGTGACTAATGCATGGAAAGGGGGGCCATGAGAAATGCCTTCCTGGGCCTGGAGAAAATATAAACAATTGTGTTACTTTACCCTGTTTGGGGTACCCAGTTGCACAATACTCCCTGGGAAGAGAAAATATATTAAAGCTAGGAAAATCCCCCATGACTTATTTCTGTCTGCATTGTGATTGATTTAAAAACTGGAAGATGACATATCTTCTGCTTTCCACCGGTCACACACTGTCTGTCTGTCTGTCTGTCCGTCCGTCCATCTATCCTTCTGTCTTTTGTTTGCTTACTTTCTCTCCCTTTTGATGCTGGTTTCCTTCTTCTTTGTTCTCCTAGGCAGGAAGCCAAACTGAGGTAGAGGGAATGAGACTTCCACGAATGACCTGAAATTTTAAAGAACAAAACAAGTGACAAGCTTTGCAGATTCTTTTATGTGAAAGACACTAACGGCTGTCTTTTCCAGTCTACCCCTTTCTTGATGTTTGAGGTGTCCTTAGCACTCATGAAAGAAGAGCATTAGTCGCTTGGCTTTGGTTCAAAAGGAGGCTGTAAAATGGATTATTATCTTCATTTCATCCGTGCAAATTGGGAATTCTTCCAGTGATTTTGGTGGAATAATTCCAGGTTTAGATGGCAGAGAAGATCGATATAAACAATTCCTGAATTGCAACTCTCTGTCTTTGCATTGTTTTTTGATCATCCCTTTGACCGGGAAATGTTGATTGTGCCAACATTTGTAGGAGGTCTGAGAAGTGACCAGTAAGTGATCCTTCAGCAGGGATTGAATGTGAGGCCACGTTGGTGTGTGGTTGGAAAAGTTATCCAGCCTTTTCTCTCTTTACTCCCTTCATTCACCTTGAATGGATCCTGCAAGGGCTAATGCAAGGTAGATTTCTCTGGGGGAGATGAGCTAATGAACTTTTGATTTCCTTTAAAATGCCGGTCTTTAACGTCAAAGCAAATAGACGAGTTAAACATGAAGTACAGCTGAGATCTTCTCATTTTTACACTGTTAATGAATAGAAAAACATGAGGCTCATTTGAGCATGCAGATGCTTTTAGAAAACACTAATTGTTGTTGATATAAAATTATTAGTTAAATACCCTGTACTTAGTACACCCTGATACTTTGCATTGCCCTGCAAGCATTCAAAGCACTAAATATACGTGCTCCAGGCAAGCTTTTCCAATGAGCCTGGGTTGAAGGACTCCTCATACACCATATGCATTTCGTCATTAAATTTCAACTGTCTTCATCGTAAGGAGGACAATTTCATTTAGACGTAGTCTCCATTTCTCTTTTCCAAAAAGTCAACAGGAGTTTCTGGTATTTTTCAGTAATGCTTCTGCTGAAGAGCAGAGAGTCTTGGCTGGGTCCACACCTTGGGGCTAACTTAAGCAAGGAAACAAAGGATGACCTTTTAATGGATTGAGGGACTCAGTTGCTTAGTTCATTAATTGCTTCAACAACAAAAGAATAAAACAAACAGGGCAGTTAAGTATAGTCCATGCGGGTGGTTGAACCCTGGTTTCTTTGTTATGGTGAGCAGAAGAGACAAAGGCAAAGATAATGCAAATTGACCTCTTCATGCAACATAAAATCTAAATTGAGGGGTCCTCAGGGATCTCTGAGCTTGGTTCTTTTGTTGCAGATGCTTCATTACCCAAACTAGGCAACATCATCAGTGTAGTACTGATCATTAGTTTAATGAAAAGAAGGACTAGGGGAGACATGATAGCAGTGTTCCAATATCTCAGGGGTTGCCACAAAGAAGAGGGAGTCAAGCTATTCTCCAAAGCACCTGAGGGCAGGACAAGAAGCCATGGGTGGAAATTAATCAAGGAGAGAAGCTTAGAGCTAAGGATAAATTTCCTGACAGTTAGAACAATTAATCAGTGGAACAACTTGCCTCCAGAAGTTGTGAATGCTCCAACACTGGAAATTTTTAAGAAGATGTTGGATAATCATTTGTCGGAAGTGGTGTAGGGTTTCCTGCCTAAGCAGGGGGTTGGACTAGAAGACCTCCAAGGTCCCTTCCAACTCTGTTATTCTATTCTAGTTTGGATAATGAAATGCAAGAAAACCTCCAAGCTCAGAGAGCATCAAGGAGCTCTCATGTCAACCCTGAGCTACAATCTAAATTAGCACTGAGTTAGGGTAGGCAGCATTCTTACTGAGTTTGGGAGAGAGCTGTTTGCTTCCTTCATATTGCTGTGCATATAGTCTCTGTTTAGTGATTGCTTCAGTTAGCAACCATTTGCAATTATGACAGTGATGAAAAAGTATCTTTATGACCAATTCTCGCATTTAGGACCTTCACAGTTCTGAAAGCAAAGGAAAGCTGAATTAAGGTTGTAAGCACTGTTGTAGTTTCACTTAGTGACCATTTTCCTTAATGACCAAGTTGCCACTCCCAATTGTGGTCACTAAACGAGGACTGCCTATCTGTACAGTATTGAAGAAAAATAGAATATACTGAATATGGACATTCATTTGCACTCATTGATACTAGAAAATAGAAATAGTCCACAATTTGTTTTTTTTTTAAATCTGATTTCACTAAAAAGAACCTCTGAAGTGTGCGTGCCTATAAATATTTTCAGTACATAATGTGGGAAGTTCAAACTTAATGTAATTTTGGGCTTTAGCATAGGATATTTATGCACTGTCTCTTGAGAACATTTTTGTCTAAGAGTGACCTTATTGGAAAGCAACAAGCAGGTCTGCAGTTAATTAGAGATAATGCTGAACTCATTTTCAGAGCCCTACCAAAAGTGTTCTCTTTTTTATTTTTTTTCCTTACTAGTATTTTTATTTAACAATTTAAATTAACAGGAAGAAGGCAGATGGTAGACCTGGTTGCTGTCCTTTGTGAATAACCACAAAGCCACATATATTAATTCTGAGGGCCAGGTCAGGTTTAATAGCTTAGGAACAGACAGTCTGGGATGTGCAATTAACAGCTGAAAGAAAAATTAAACTAGTTCAGCTGGGTCAGTGATGGACACACACACACACACACACACACACACTTTAACTTTGGTCCCTTCAAGTCAGATTTAATTCCTGGTAACTTCATGGACCATGTCCTGTAGTTTTCTTTGGAGCAATATGGAACAGGTTTGCTCTTGTCTTCTCTCCTCGTGTATGTATGCATGTTTTGCTTTGTATGCCATCTATAAATCTGGAATTTCCTTATAGAATCCCATCCAAATCCTAGCAAATTTGAGTGCTGCTTAGTTTTAAAGATCAGTCAGTCAACTAGGTTCTTCCACTTAGATACTACGTCCATAATAAGAGGTAGATAGCCTTTAGGAGTCAAATAAGAGGTTTGGTTTAGGAAAACATCTCATTTTGTGTTCTCATTATCTTTTTCTCTGACACACATTGTTAGGACGGAGGCATTTATGAAGGTATCTTCAGACCTGACTTCCTGGATCCCTTACCTGTGAATGTGATTACTTCTGACCCCTTGAAGTAGCCATCCCCCCATCCTTTTCTCCCCACCCACCGCACCTCCACTACCACAGATGTGCCTAAAAGGTGTATGTGTGAGAGAAGAGTGCCATTTTATTAAAAGATTGTGGGAGTTATATGTGGTGAGTTAAAAATTATCTCTGATCTTCCAGCTTCCAATCCAGAAAGACAGTATCTCTTGGGAGGAAAGAGTTTCTAACTCACTAAAATACGATAATGAGAAATCTACTCCCTCCCACCCCACCGTCTCAGTCCTGTTTGATCCAGAGGTGGGTTCTATTTAACTTTACTACCGGTTCGCAATGGGACCGTGCGCACACGCTCACTTCACTCGTGCATGTGCTTCTGCACCTGTGCAGAGGCTTTTGCGCATGCGCAGAAATTTCCTGATGATGTCTGGGTCGGTGGGCAGAGCCTCCCGCCGGTTTTACTTCCGGTTCTTGCGAACCGGTCTGAACTGGGGGCAACCCACCACTGGTCTGATCCCAACAGATTCCATGAAGGCCAAGGTAGCTCAGTCCACTTTAAAAGAAAACTAACTCACTCACAACAGAAATGGACAATTTCAATAAGAATTACTTGAGGAACTTGCATTTAGGTGGTTGCTGATAGAAGCATGGTTTGTTGTTTATTTTATTGGTTTGGTGGATGAGAAAATTATTCGAGCTTCAGCCTTTGCCCTTCCTGCTCCCAAGACTTTTAACTACTCCCTGGGAAGCACCCAAAGGGAATTAGAAGAAATAAAAAGAGACTGAAAATTGCTGTCCGTTTGGAACCAAGGAAGGGAGAAATTCAAGCTGAAAAATACATGTTCTCTAGAAATCTATGGATATTTTGGACATGTAAGAAGGAAAGACTGAAAAGCAGGGATTGTGTTCAGTGAAGACCACTCTGAACTTGGCTTATTGTAAGTAGATCTTCCTGAATCAGTTTTGGATGTACAGAGGGCTAGTGAGGAGCTTTTCTTAAGAAATTAATTCAAGGGCAAGTGGTTTATTGTTTGGGATTTTGCTTCAGTAGAATTGTGATCGATACTAATCACACCCTTCGCTAAGCCTCGGATTGGGAATTTGTGTTCAGAAATGGAGCTCCATTCTTCAAAGCTGCTGTTAAAATGGAGGCTGGGTATTCCTGTCCCCCCCCTTCCCCCTGTTACTGCATCTGGAATGACATTTTTATCTGAGTAACGGCCAATTAGCAGATAAGCCTGAAAATGACAGTCCGTCTTTCAGCTCTTGGCCTCTAGACCCAACAAGGAGAAGGTTTAGTTTTCAAGGCAGGCAAGCAGGCAGCGTTGCCTGGGGAATTGTGAACTCCTCTGTGATACTTTAAATGCTTCCTCCAGGCAATCACTTTGCTACCTATGTATATTTGCCCAATATATCCCTAGCAGCCATGGGCAGCTTATTTTTTTAAAGGCAGCAATAAAGGCAGTCTGTGATAACTTCTAGTCTAAGAAAGGGCTGAGAAGCTGCAAAGGGACTCAGGCACAGAAAAAAATATGGGCAGTATTTTGCATTAATGCCTGGTGTAGTTCGAGGAGATGGAAGCACGCAAGGTTAGAGGGTGAGACCTGCCTGTCTGTGAACCGCTATTGAATTCACACAAGTATTTTGTGTATGTGGGGAAAATGTTCACACCTGAGAAAATTGGTGCATGGTTACAAACTTCATGATACGCACGCAGTTTCCTAGCCACTGTAGGCACTATATTACTTTTTAAAGAAATGCATGTGCATCTGTGTAATTATGTATTTTAAAGTATATAGATATATCTGGGTGTGAGTGTTCGGAAAAGGCAAAAGACATTTCCTTCAGAGAGACGTGATTAACTTACCATGCTTCTGAAGATATAGAGACGAATGCAGATATGACCTTGGAGAAGATATTCAGAGATCAGTAGCAAAAGATGAACTCAGTCTGCAATGCAAGATTGTTTGAAAAAGAAACTTAAAAGTTGCCCTACCTTGACTCTTTTTGGTATAAGAGAGAAAGAAGGGGAAGCTATCAATCTTTCAAGATTTTGTTATTATAGCCTATACCAACCTAGGAGAGAGTTCTAATATTTTTGGGGGGAAGGGAGTCTGTTTCCTGAGTTGACTTACCTTGCATAAGGTGATATCTTTAAAGTGTCCTCTTTTACAATAGGTATGTTGTATGTTTAGGATCTAAAGGTTAAATTTTTGCTGAATTGTATCATGTTTGAAATGTTTTTTTAAAAAAATGCATATGGCAAGTTAATTATTCTGGATAAGTAGTGTGTGCGAGGTTTCTAAAAAAAAAATAAAGATTGAGATCTATGCATATTGTTCAGCTGGGGTTCTTATAAGGAAATGCATATACTCTTTAAAACATCTTTGTTTTAGGAGAAACAACTTTGGATATTCAGAAGAAGTACAGGTAATCCTTGACTTACAACAGTTCATTTAGGGACCGTTCAAAGTTACAATGGCACTGAAAAATGTGACTTATGACCATTTTTCACAGTTATGACCTTTGCAGCATCTCCATGATCCTGTGATCAAAATACAGATGCTTGGCAGCTGGTTCATACTTACGACCATTGCTGAGTCCCAAGGTCATGTGATCATATTTTACAACCTTCTCTCAAGCAAAGTCAATGGGGAAGCCAGATTTACTTAACAACCGGGCTACTATCTTATCAATTGCAGTGATTCACTTAACAACTGTGGGAAGAAAGGTTGTAAAATGGGGCAAACCCCACTTAACAAATATTTCACTTAACAACAGGAATTTTGGCCTCAATTGTGACCATAGGTCTAGGACTACCTGTACAGCATAGTGTGGCACTGAGGTGAAAGGGCAGGTTCACTCAGCGGTGTTTATATGACCTGATTATATACTTTAGGGTTTGTTCCAGTATTCTATATGCAGATGATTTGCTTCTAGGATCACACATCATTTGTATTTCAAAAGTCTTGCACATGAATCTTAATGCATGGTTTGGATTGTGGCATCTTTGTAACAAAGGCAACAAAAGGACGGAAAGAAGGAAAAGGAAGATTTAGATTAAGAATGGTTGATAATCACCCACTCAATATAATTGGGAAATAGGTCTTCTGTGCATTTCCTTCCATTTAAAAATCTGAGTTTAAACAATTGTGTGTATATCAGGAAGAAAAAATAAATAAAGGTTTCATCTTATACATATCAGGTTTCTCCAAAACCTGGATGTTTCTCTTACTCCATGAAAGGTGTTTGGAAATCAACCTTGTTTAAAGGTAAAGATGTCTTTGAACTGGCTTGATTTCTGATGACTAGATGGATATATTAATGTAATTTTCTTGGCAACAGCATAGTTTGCCCTTGCTTTCTTTTGGGATGATTACTTTTACTTCCCTATCTAGACTGTAATCTTGTTACTTCTTGGATGTCTTGGCTCCTGGTACTAGCCAGGCAATAACTTTGCTTAGCTTCTGAGCCCAGACAAGGTTGGCCAAGTGACATTACTTATACTCAGCTATTTCACTAAAAATGGCATTTATGTTTTATTAATTTTATTAGTTTTAATTTTTTTTTCAGACTAGACTGATACTCCTTCACCGAGTGAATCTTTTTCCTATTTTTACCCATTGACATTTAAATCATTGCATCCCAGGTTTCTACATGAATGGAAAATAGCTATGGGAAATCTGTGTCTGAAAATCTCTCCTTGATCGTCTTCGTTAGGATTTCCTACTGTTTGTTTCAAAGTTTGTTAGATGTTTTGGGAACTTCACAGGGTTTTCCCCCTTCCCATCGCACAGCAAGTCCATATTACATCTCCACTGTATGGTTGTCTATTTAGGTAGCAGTTTGCAAACTTGCAAGCTTTGTAGTTTTTGCTGCTTTGTTGGAGGTGGCAAACTCTGTACAATGCACACTTTTTAACTTAACATGAAGGGAAAGCTTTGCATTGGCATAAGTAGTCTAGTCGTGCACAGAAAGCGCTTTATCTTTACTAGTCAGTCAGTTTGGAAGAGGGCTGTATTGTTTTTTGGAAAAGCTTTCAGAGAAATTATGCATGGTCAATTAATGAAGGCAGTCTGAGGTATTATTTGTCTATGAATGCACATGCCATTAGAATCAATAGCTGGCTGAAAAAAAAATAACGGTTATTAAGTGACTATAAGAAAGGACCAATGGATACAGATTCTCTTGCTTCCAAGGTTCTAGATGGAAGAAATGGAAGTGTCGGAGGGAGGAACTTATAGATCACTGGATAATCTAGCCATATTATGTTTGTTTTAACTAGCTTCCTCTGATTCCTTTCTGTAAAAAGTAGATTTACAAGAGGCTGAGGATCATAAAGTCCATTTTCAATTCAGGTAATATTCTTCTTCTCTAGCTCTGTCTCCTCACCTCCACTACTTTCACAATCGACTACATACAAAGTATAAATCGCAAAGTAGAACATTTTGGGGATTTCTCAAAGATTATAAGAACTTTTAAGTTTTTATTGTCTTATTTAGGCAGATCGAAATTATTTGCAATATCAGTAGGATCTACAATAAACTTAACTACACTAAAAGCAGATTGGTCTGTTGATGCTGAACATGAGATCTGGAGTGGGATTTGTAGGCAAAATATCAAGTTAGGGTAGTAAACTGTTGGGGACAAAACAATCAAGTTAATTTATTCAGTTTCTTTACATTTATTGCTCCATTTGATTTATATTCCACTTTTCTTCTAGGTGAACATGGCTTCAGACATTACAAACCTTCCTCCTGTTTCTTTTCTTTAGAAAACTGAGCTGAGAGTATGATTGGCTCCAAAGTAATAGAAATTTAAATAAATAATAAATAATAAATAAATAAACAAAGTCAAACAGGAAGTTTCCTTGGCTGTTCATGAACTTGAACTCAACTGTCCCCATCCCAGTCCAACACCTTAGCTTTCGCCACTGCTCCATACCGGCTTAAAGATGGGGCGTTCATTTTTTTTCTCAAAATGTTAGCCATAGCAACTCCCTTAGTATAATAGGTAACACATAAATAAGAAAGCTTGTTTAGGGTAAAAAAAAATACATTTTCTCTATTGCTCAATGTATATTGTTT
Organism: Pantherophis guttatus; assembly: GCF_059756535.1. NCBI lineage: Eukaryota > Metazoa > Chordata > Lepidosauria > Squamata > Colubridae > Pantherophis > Pantherophis guttatus. The sequence goes on along the minus strand of NC_142063.1, from coordinate 126,685,972 downwards.
AAAACCTTAGTGCCGATACTTTTTCTCATTTCCTAGCTATCAAAGGAAATACGGAGAGCTCTGATCAAAAATAACAATTCAAGGGCAAGTTGGTTGCTCAAGATTCCTATTTGTTATGCATTGCTCCTGGAAGTCATGCGTCCTAATATCTATCCTCTTCTGAAACAATGCGAGCCTTGTTTTAAGGACTAGCCAGGGTTATAGGTCTGTCTGTTTTGAAATGATGCAAATTGTGTAGAGGAGTTGGGGAGCTGGCAACCGGGAGAGCAAAACAAAGAGGAATCTTTGATCTAAGGGTCTTTTGAAAGTATGCTTGACCAGTTGCTGATAGAACTGCTGACTTGAAAGATAATTAGTATTGATCTGTATTCCATTTTTGAGATTGGGAACAAAGGCCCTTTTAAGAAGAATCATCCTCGTTGGAGATGTTCCCCAGTGCCCACTTATTTATATGTCTGGAGTCAAACGTGGAAAATAAAAATGGCTGCTTTGATTGAGATTAGCATGCACCATTTTTCTGATATCGGGGGCAATGTCTCCCTCTCCCTGTCTTCCTGCTGGCTCCTTTTCTGTCCCACAGAGATTACTCTGGGCGGCTGCTGTTAGTCACTGTTATTTATATAAAGATACGTAATGTGTTTTGGAGTGAGAGCTTGTCTGCAATGGCGCTTACACCAATTCAGATAGTAGAGAGTGGCAGGGATTGCTGTGAGTAATGACTCGCTGGTGACAGCTTTATTCTGCCAGTGATATGTCATTGTGCCTGGCTTTCAATTAATCATGCAACAACAGAAACATTGTATCTAGCAACTATGTTATATCCATTAAAAGTGGAAGGAGTTGTGGCTTTGTGAACACAAGTATCTTGGTTCCCTCACATTCTCTAATTGCTAAGTTTCAGTAGAGGATCCATTTCCTCTCTCCTTGCTCATTGACTGCCACTATGATCTGTTAGTGGAGCAGTCTTTCTATGACAGGCTTTAAATGATGTTAGACATGGAGTTACTTTACACTCACCTTGCTTTAATCATTTTCTTTTCCACTAAGTTGTGGTGTGAAGCAAGTGGAAGCAAAAATTAGAGTGAACTAGTGGTGGATTGGTTTTCCGTGATAGAGCATTTTATGAGCAACCTTGGCATTGTGGAACAAGAAGAACTGGATTGGTGTGAAACCCACCAACAATCAGATGTAGAAAACCATTGAACTGGCTTATGAGTTAAACTCCAAGGTAGAAATGTAGTGAAGAGCATGGTGATTTATGCTTGATCTGCTGAGATGATGAATAATTTCCTCAATGACATGTCATATCTTAAAAAGAATGAAGTAGGCTTTCACCAAATAGTTGTCATTTTCTGAAATAAGTTACTGACAAGCAGCACTTCAATCTGACTAAAAATTGACATGGGTAATCCTCTATTTTTGACCACAATTGGAACTGGAATTTCTGCGGTAAGTCGGTATAGTCTAAAGCAAGTCATCATGTGACCGGACCCGACTATTTTTACTGCGGTCATTAAATCATGGGGTCATGAAGTGAATCCAGTTTTCCCTATTGTCTTTGCTTGTCAGAAATTGACTAGAAAGTTCGCAAATTTCAATCAGATGACCGCAGAAGGCTACCACCAGTCATAAATCCAAGATGGTCACCAGGTACCTGAATTACAATCATGTGACTTCCGGGGTGATATGATAGTTGTAAATGCAAGGAGAGGTTGTAAATCATTTTTTCCAAGGCCATTGCAACTTTGAACCATTTTTTAAACAAAAAATGTCAAGGACTACCTGCATGTCCTTTTTCTAGCTAGGCAAGATTCAGTAATCCTGGAATAAAGCAAAGTAACCTCGGTTTTAATCTGTTTGCTTTTAGCCCTTGCTAGATTTTAAATTCTCATCCTTTGCTAAAGAAATAGTGGCATGCATATTTTTTTAAATGAGCTGAAACAAAAATCCTTTTGAACTGAATACCAATAGAGATTTGAATTTAACAATCCTTTGTATCTAGAGACTTTTTTTTTCTTAAAGAGAGGTTAATACTTGAGAACTTAATAAGCTGTCTTGACTATGAAACTTGGTAACTGTGCTTCCTCCTAGTTGTTTCCTCCTGGGGTGCTTCTTGGTTGATTTGAAATGACTTGTCTGCCCAGCCAAACATTTATACTCATTTGCCACAAATTTGGACTAAGACAAAGCATCATTTCTTCATGGCAGCAGTGTTGGTTTACTGTCTGATGTTCTGTTAAAAACAGCAATGTTTCCTGCAACTCAGCCTTTTCAAGCTGCTTTTGCTCACTTTTTAAATGTTATCTATTTCAGAACATGCCCAACAATACATATAAAGCAGTGTAAGTTAATATAGTAATATAATAGTAACAAAGTCCCTATCATTAATATAAGTCAGGCAAGGAGGTGTTTCTTGGACAACTATTTATTGTAATAGTAAAGAAAAATAAAGAAGGAAAAACATATGTTAGCTAACCTTGGCATCGTCTGTCACAGTGATGGCGAACATTTCGGGCCTGGCACGTCAAAAATCTGGAAAAGCCAAACTTTGCTGGCGTCTCTGTCTCTTTCTAGCTCTGTCTGTCTGTTTGTCTGTCTCTAACACACACTTAAAACACCAAACAAAAGAGAAAAAATATTCTCTATTCCTCCTCCAATCTTGGCTACCCTGAACAATGGCACTTAGTGAGAGCACCAAAGCTGGGTCTGAAGTACAGGCCTGTACCTCAACTTCAGCTTTATCACCATTGCGGCCATCCAAAAAGGCTGCCTCACACTATTCTCTAAGGTTGAGCCCAGCACTTCCTAGAATCTGCCCTATACTGCTTCTCTTCAGGTGGTGTTCTCTTACTGTTGATAGGCCTATGTTGCCTAGCTGAGAGTAATCCATGTTGCATGAGTCCTTCATTCATGAAGTAGCTTTGGAGAATGCTCTTCCATGGCCTCTGCAGCCTCTGAAAATTGCACAAATGCACACGGACTGTTCTCATGTGACTTCTGCAGGGTTTAGAGACTGCACAAGCAGCCCTCTCGTACAATCTCTGGAGAGTCCATTCTCACGCCACCTCCACAGCCTCCAAAAATTACACAAGAATGGGACATGCTTTAGAGAATAGTTGTTGTCATATGTTGGTGAATGCTACATGTCACGCAAAATGTGGTGAGTCATCTTCGACAAGTGTGTTACAGGTTCCCCATTGCTAATCTATTAGTTAATTTGAGTTGCACAAGTGGCGAGCTGGTGTGCACATACACAGCTCAACTTGCGCAAGCAGTGGGCCTGTTTCCCCCGCCCCCCTGCTGGGCTGCTAAGCCTTAAAGGTTGGGGAGCGTTGTTTTAGATTAAGAATTGAATAGATTATTTTTGGAAATTTCATTACATTTGAAAGTAATGAAAAAGAATCTGATTACGTTGTTTGGGATCTGGCAATGTCCCTATTTTTAAGAAAAGAAAACTAAAATCACGGATCCTTACAGTCAGTTCATTGGGATAAACAAGACAGGAACCTCATTCTCCATATACTTGCTGTATAAAATTTCTCCTACAAAAGAGATTATTTGGCTCTCTCTGCTATCTCTGCTGTTACAGAGAGTGTGTAAACTCTAAAATGTTATTTGTAATGTGAATGTTTGTGGGTTAATATTTATTTTACTGTTCATTAAATTCTGATGCTTAAATGGAGCATTGCATTGCATTTAAAAATCTTATGTGGCTAGAGTGACCGTAGTCAATTTGTGCTCCATGGGGAGCTAATGCCTTCTTGCAGCAATTGTGAGAATTAGTTCTTCCACTATCAGCAAGAAAATAAGAGGCTGGCAGATCTGACCTCTGCCAAAACAAGAGACAGATGGAAAAGAAAACTGTGTATGTTTCTCTCTCTCTCTCAAAAAAAAGGGGGCCCAGGCAATCTTAACTCAGGGTAAGCAAGAGGAGTAGGCCCAGAATTGTGAAACACAAGCAATTCTGGAATTCTTTCATTGGGGAGTTCTAAACTTTTATTAATAAAAAGTACAGATCAAGAGTTCTAGAATTCTTATGAGCTTGCCTAAATTGTTCCAGTCCAATCACCTTCCAGTTGAAATCTAACAACCATATTACTCTTGCCTTGGTGGCTTTCTGAGAAAGCCTTTTATAAAAGTTGTGATTTTTTAAAAGTTTAGTTTACCCTTTCTTGGTACTTTATTTAATGAAAGCATTTGTTATTTTGACTGTTCACTGCTTTTGGAAGTTCCACATTGGTCAGAGGTTTGGGATGAAGTATTAGTGGCTCCTTAAATTTGTGATTTGTTTCTACTGGGACCTGAAGACAGTTCATACAACTGATGTGAGTTAATTTGGCAAACTCTAGAATAATGTGGTTAGGCCTCCTGTTTTGGTAAATTAGCAGAACGCTGCTTCGAATAATGGAACATTTGTTTCCTATGATTTTAAAATTATACACATACACACAGTATACTGGATACTGCTCAATGGGATTAATTGTGATTCCTATATTGGAGATGAAATTCAACGGTTGTAACATTAGCCTGTAACGATTCAAACTTGTCCTCATATTTCTATAGTTTGGACTGAAATGATTCATATGAAATCATTTCTGCGCAAACTGAAATTCATATGGATTCTGAAATCCATTCTATGTGTTTCCTTTAGTTATAGCTTTAATATTTAGAATTTATCAAGATAAGCAATGTGGAATTTTGAAAGATGGAGGAGGCTTGCCAAAAACGAACAACCCATATAATATTAAAAAGAAGCAAATATACTTGAATTACTAGAGTTGAACAATGTCTGAATTACTTTATTCTTGACAAATGATTAAGGAACAAAACTTTCAAGCAAAGGATCAATGTTTCGAGGGCTCTTCTGTTTGTAATATGATTTTCCAGGCCTTTCCTCCCATTCCCCACTTTCCCCCCACCCTTTCCTTTCATTTGCAATCAATATTTTTTAAGTACTTATTAATGCCAACATACTTTTTGATATAATAACTGATGTATAAAATAATGAAACTATATTAAACACTTTACTGAAAATCTTTTCGATTGGTTTTTCTGAAGGATTGAAGTGTAATTCTTCCCTCCTGTTTTAAAGTGTGAAGATAATTGCTCTTTATCTGTTTGTATTTTGTGTGTGTGTGTGTGTGTGTGTGTGTGTGTGTGTGTGTGTGTGTGTGTGTGTGTATATATATATATATATATATATATATATATATATATATATATATATATATATATATATATATATATATATATATATATATATATATATATATATATATATAAATAATACTTTTTTAGTCAGGGTTTTTTCCTATGTAGATCAAGTTGTTCACTTGGCCATGGTGGGGTGATATCTCAAAATCACCACTTTCAGGCTTTTTTCAGACATTTTGTGTTGTTTGTTCTGAGACTTATGGGAGACTGGGATAGTACTATTTCTATCTTTTTAGATTTCATCGGCCAGCCACACCCATATTTTATAACTCCTCCCTGTAAAGGTCAAATATTTATTCTTTTTAATTCATAGGTTCAAATGTATAATACTTTTTTAGTCAGGGTTTTTTCCTATGTAGATCAAGTTGCCACCATGGCCAAGTGAACAACTTGATCTACATAGGAAAAAAACCTGACTAAAAAAGTATTATACATTTGAACCTATGAATTAAAAAGAATATATATATATGATACATAGATATAGCTAACCCACTATTATATCTGATCCCACCTGCTTCATAGCTTTGAAGTTTGTTAGATGTTTTCTGCTGGCCTTCACTCAGTTGGCCGCTAAGATTAAAGGGAATTTGGTTTGGTATGGAACACTTATGTTGTTTGGCTTTATTGACAATGTATTAAGAGTTTATTGCATTTTGCTAATTTTCAAAGAGCAATTGAAAGTTCACCTTATTATCATCTTCTCTGTTCCATTTTTTGGGGGGGGGGGATTTTTTTCCTTGCAATATAAAATTAAAATCCCACATTTCCACAAAATCGGAAATTGCTCAAGTTATTTCCTCAATTTGTGATTTTCCCCCCTTTTAATATGAAGCTCATGTTACAAAGGCACCCCAGGTGGACATGTTTAAATTAATCTTGTAATAATTGATTCAGGAGAGATTTGAAGGACGGAATTTGCATCCAAGCCATTATGAGAGCAAATCCTCTAAGGCCTAGCTGAACAGCTCAGCTCCTGAATAACTTAAAACTTTGAAATCAATTTGGCTGTCTGTGCAGGTGGGGCAGAAGGACAGGAAACAGTTCAGATTTGAGAATGATAACCTCTGTTTGTGAAGAATGAAGGGTAGCTGGCAGCCTTCAGTGATGGCTAGAGAAAAGGAAAGAAATATTATCAGCGTGTGTGTTCTCTGGAGTTATGACAGTGCAGCCCTCCATCTACAATTCTTTCCGATCATGTTTCCCTTTTGCAGCTATAGAAGGTGACTTTGTATAACATTTCTCCCCACTTTAGACATAGGGATTCTATTCATGTGCCTATAAATGGGCAGAATTAACTGCCCTAAAATGTCTTTAGACATAGCAAATCCATAACTGCATCATGTTGAGTGTGCAAATATTTTAAGTTGAGGTTGGTAGACACTTTTTTGTGCAGAAGTACAAAACAGAAGAGTGCTCTGCTAAAGCTACTTGAATTAAAGCTGAGATTCTAATTCAGGGAAATGAATACAGTGGTTAGTATTTTCTCAACTTGCCTCCCTGTGGGCTGCTTTTAGAGTGCATGTATGGAAAGTTTTTGGCAGTGAGCCAATTGCCACTTTGGAGACATTTGATGAAGTAGAGGGCTCATTTTCTGGAGCAACTATGTAATTTAGTCTTGATATATTGAAGGCCTTTAAAAGCCCAGTGAATGAAAATGTTGAAATCCTGATTGTATATTGCAACTCTACTGGGAATAATTCATTGCTAAGTACTTAAGCCAAAATTAGTGGAAATATTGAACTGGTGAGGGAAGACCTCAGCAGTATCACTGACCTTATATTGACAACACTTGAGAACAATTTTTAAAAATTAGAATGGAGAAGCTGAGCTATTCAATAGTTTCTTGAACAGAAGCAAAGGTTCTTTTCATACTAGATGTGTTAATCAAGTGACTTATACAAGAATGTGTCATAACTCTTTTGGGAAAGTAGAAGGTAATTAACGCTGTTGACTGTTCTCAGCCATCTACCTATTACATCAAGATAATTCTGTCCAATGAAGTGGATTCAAAATATATTGTAGCACAACAATTTTGCTAGTCTTTTAAATATTAAGAATTGGAAAGTAGTGGTTTTCAGCTATTGCATTTATAACACTTTTCAAATTATTTATAATTTCATTTTCTAGAGCCACACATCGTCACTAACTCTGGATGACTTGGGAAAATAAAAAGCAACCACCACCACCAAGTACAATATCAAAATGCAAAAGTAAAGTAAAAAGTGATAGCTACCAGAGCAGGAGAAGGAAACAAACATGTTGTATATATACAGAATCAACCCCATTGTGGACATACCCTCTGACCTAGTTCACAGCCTGAGCATTCAGGCTACATTTATTAGAATTTCAAATTGCAATTGTGTTCAAAGTATGTTATGTTTGTTTTTTTTTAAAAAAAAATTGATTTATATGCCACCCTTCTCCGGAGACTCAGGGCGGCTTACAATGCGTTAAGCAATAGCCTTCATACTTTTGTATATTTATACAAAGTCAGCTTATTGCCCCCACAAACTGGGTCCTGTTTCTAGCTACTACATGTTTAAAACAGGCACTCGTCACTTCCCGCCTGGACTACTGCAATGCTCTCTACATGGGGCTCCCCTTGAGGAGTACCCGGAGGCTCCAACTGGTGCAGAATGCGGCCGCGTGGGGGATTATGGGAGCGAGGGGTCGCTCCCATGTGACACCTCTCCTGCGTGAGCTGCATTGGCTTCCAGTGGTCTTCCGGGTGCGCTTCAAGGTGTTGGTTACCACCTTTAAAGCGCTCCATGGCATAGGACCTGGGTATTTGCGGGACCACCTTCTGCCGCCGATAGCCTCCCACCGACCAGTACGCTCCCACAGAGAGGGATTCCTCAGGGTGCCGTCGGCCAGGCAATGTCGGCTAGTGACCCCCAGGGGGAGGGCCTTCTCTGTGGGAGCTCCCGCCCTCTGGAACGATTTGCCCCCGGAGATAAGAAGGATATCGGATCTCCCGGTCTTTCGCCGTGCCCTGAAAACTCTTCTTTTCCAGCAAGCAGGGCTGGCGTGAACCCCGCCCCCTTTTTTAGTTTTTAATTGTTTAGTTTTAATTTGTTAATGGGTTTTAATTCGCATTGTTTTAATTAGGGCCAAAGTATATAATTCTTTTAATTAATTTTAAATTTTGTATTGTTATGTATTTTAGTTCTGGCTGTGCACCGCCCTGAGTCCACTAGGAGAAGGGCGGTATATAAATTGAATGAATGAATGAATGAATGAATGAATGAATGAATGAATAAATAAATAAATAAAACCAAGTAGTTCATAGACATATATTCTTTGGCGCTGCTTCTTTGTAGTATTGAGCATTTTATGAAAAGAAGCTGCCATAATCCCTAATGCTTCATCTGAGAAATTGCAGAAGTACATTTAATAGCAGCAATGGAGAATATGGAAACCAGAAAGGCTGTAGGATAATGCTGTTCTATTATTGGGAGGTTTATGTTTAATAAGCTTTGAGTTTTATCTAATCATTTCTGATTAGATTTTGTGACCAGTAGGAATTATTTCCATAAGCAAGCATTCATCAGGAAGAAGGAGCATAGTATTATATCAGAGCAGAACTCCTAATGCATCATGCCTCTTTCAAAAACAAATAAACGAACAAAAACTGGAAGCGGGTAGGCCTTCAAGAAGACAAATCCCTGATAAGTAAACAGAGACTAATGAAGCCATTCTAGCAACAGCTGTGCATTAAATGCAAGCACTATAAAGAAATATAGATTGATTTTAAACTCAAGTTTTAGAGTTTGTTGCAAAGAATCTAGCAATAGCACTTTGACTTATATACAGCTTCACAGTCCTTTGCAGCTATCTCTAAAAGGTTTACAGAGTCAGCGTATTGCTCCTCATTTTACCGACTTCAGAGGATGGAAGGCTGAGTCAACCTTGAGCCAGTGAGAATCGAACTGCCGAACTGCTGGCAACCAGCAGTCAGCAGAAGTAGCCTGCAGTAGTGCATTCTAACCACTGCACCACCACAGCTCTGTATATAGTTGAAAAGATGTCATCTGGGTTTCCTACTTGGCTGTTGAGAGTCAGTCCTTCCTTCCTTCCTTCCTTCCTTCCTTCCTTCCTTCCTTCCTTCCTTCCTTCCATCCATCCATCCATCCATCCATCCATCCAAGAAAATAAATGAAAATCACACTCTTTGGAGAGACTTACTTGGTTTCACCAGTGAAATAATTTTTTTTTAAAAAACGTACCATCCCAGGCATGTTGGATTCTATTTGGCAAATCAAGAGTTGATGTAGTCATTAAGTCTACTGTATTGGATTTCACAGAACCATGGACAGAGAATTGCAAATTTGCAAAGTATACTTTTTCATCTTTTCCTGCTAAAGGAATAAATGGTATCCATTAATAAAATGGGGCAAAGGAACTATGAAATACTGATTTTAAAAAAAAATTATGAAAAAGTTTCATACATTCTCAACCAGCCTTTACAACAATAACATAGTTTATAAGAAGTGTTAATGAATGCATTTGCTTTATGACATCATTACATTATTCCATATGGTTTGTGATTGGCATTGTCCCATGTAGAGAAGGCAAGCTAGACAATACATTTCTGAAATGCAAGGACAACAAAGAAGTTCTTTCTCTAAGGAAACCCTCGTTTGCACACGTACTTCTTTCTTCTAGAGATCTTTTAATTTGTAGGTTAGAGAGATCTTTTCTAGTTTTTAACAGGATTCAAAGCATTAGAACAAACTAGACATTGGCAGCAGCATTTGTTTATTGATAAAGATAAAAATACTAAAATAATATTGCATATAGCTAAGTTTTTCCCTTATCATCTAAGAAAATAGTAAACTTATTTTTTTTGTTGTTGTTGTTTCAAAATTTCTGGAAATGCTGCATTTCTTCAATAAACCATGATTCTGGCTTAATACTGTTGAACAAAACAAGAAATATATGTTATTGTCTATAACTGAACTAGAATGTAGAAATTGCTAAATAAGGCTGTTGACAGAAGATCATCCATTCACACACATACCCCAATTCTGTTCAATTGTGTCCGATTCTCAGAGACTTTCTGGATAAGTTCCTGTGGTTTTCTTGGCAAAGTTTTTTAGAAGTGGTTTGCCATTGCCTCCTTCCTAGGGCTGAGAGAGAGTGAACAACTGGTCCAAGATCACCTAATTGGCACTGTGTCTAAAGTAGACTTAATCTCATGGTCTCCAGGTTTCTAGCTTCTGTCTTAATCATTACACCAAACTGGCTTTAACCATTAGTATGGAGATAGATAGATAGATAGATAGATAGATAGATAGATAGATAGATAGATAGATAGATAGATAGATAGATATAGATACAAATACAAATACAGATATAGATATATAATTGCTATTGCTATTACTATTCATAACTTGAAAAAACAAATAAAATTAATGATAGCTATGGTAAATTGGAATCTCGCTAGGGTTTTGTAGATTACTTTGTAAAATGGCATTTACAAGCAGGTCCCAAAAAGATATGGCTAGCTAGGATGTTATTTGTTTTGTTTCATTTGAGAGAAAAATAAAACTAATGGCCCTGTTAATCCCAATTTCTGTTATGGTGGACACAAACACACTCAATGGACATATTGTACAGCTTCTTTAATTATTTCTGTCTTAGAATGGTTTATTTGATGGTTGTAAAAAAACAGCTCTTAACACTCTCAAAACATAATGAAATATTTAAACATGTGACTTCTAAATTTTATTGTACTTGCTGTCTCATTTCCAGGCTCATTTTGCTACTGTATTTTAAAGCACTCTTCTTGACCCTGAGGGCTATAAATGTTCATACTGAATGAAATATTAGATTGTCTAGGTTTTTATCTGTTTTGTGAACTTTTGAAAATTACTTTTTAGTTATAATTAACCCAGCTAAGGGGTTAGGCGATCAGAGAAAGAGAATTATTCATTTTGGTTAAAATAAATTTTAATAATTAATTAATGCATTAATAATAAAGATGTAATTAATTAAGATATAATAATTAAGATGTAAGTTTAAGATTTAAATTTTATGTGTAAATTTTATAATACAATCCAACCAAGTTGTGAAGGCCATCTCTGACCGTTTTAAGGGAAGAGCTATCCAGAGTCAGTTTTACAATCCTTTCTGTGGCATCATCTGTTTATCTGCAAGCATCTCGTGTGCAACACAACACACATGAGAAGATATAATTGCATGGTGCCATAGCTCATGTTATGTTCCAGAGATGGCATTTGTGCATATTTATTTATACACAATGGTTTCAGAGCATAATAAGGAATATGGAGAAATTGTAAATATTATGGTTGATTCCATTGATTTTAATTTTTTGGGTGGTGTTATTTTACTAAGCTTTGGCTTTGGGTCTTTGTGACAGTTTTATAGGCAAGACAGTATGTGCCTTGGTGGCAAGGGGAAGCAATTTTGATTTGCTTGTTTACTGGCTGTTTGTCTGCAGGGCTATTATGCAACTGTGTTTTTCCGAGGAAGATTCTCTCTGCTAAAATAATATCCAACCTATGTGCAATAAAGGATGTTGTGGAAAGGCGCCCCATTGGCATGTCAATGCAGAAAGCTAATGTAGTAGAGTGGTCATCTGTTGCTGGAGAATCTACATAGTAAAACTGTAGTGCTGAGTATGACTGGGGATTGGGGTGAGGAGAATAGGAAAGCAGTTGTTTTGTTTACTTGTTTTTAAATGTGGCTCAGAGAATAATTTCAGAAGGTGATGCTGTAAAAACTTGATAGGCTACAGTGAAGGCCTACCTTCACTTGAGCGTACTTTTAATATGAAGGCTTTAGCCCATGTGATTCAAAGTTTTTTATGAAATAGCTGTTTAAAAAGTATTACACTTGTAAATTTGGCTTTCATGCATATGCATCTTAATTTTCAGGGGCATATTATTTCCACGGGGTGACATATTGTAAATGAAAGTGTTGGAAGAAATATCCATCTGGTTCAGTTCCAAGCTGGGAGAAAGACACTGGAAACATGGAGGCTGATTGGAAAGATGGTTTATTGATGAAGCAGAACCACATGGGTTTGTGGGCAGCCAACAAAATGGAGGTTGGAGGGGTTATACCTTCTTTGGGCTTTGTATTTGAGCTTCCTGTTCCTATGCAAGAACGTGTATTCTATTGGCTATTGTCAGATTCCTATGGGGTCATGTAGGGGTTATGTAGGGGTCATAGCTGGCTCTATAGGCAAAAGAGGAAATGCAAATCTTAGATGCTTGTCTGAGCTAATTTGGTCAGCCTCTGGTTTATTGTTTATCTGAGCTCCCAGGTGAAGTTTGGATTGCTCTGGGGTGATGCAATGAAGGAGTTTGTGTTCTGAAAGGGTGTTGGGCAATTCCTATTGTGCAGTGGTGGGATTCAAAATTTTTTACTACCGGTTCTGTGGGCATAGGTTTGTGGGCGTGGCATGGCTTTGTGGGCGTGGCTTTGTGGATGTAGCAGGGGAAGGATACTGTAAAATCTCCATTCCCTCCCCACTCCAGAGGAAGGTTACTGCAAAATCCCCATTTCCTCCTGATCAGCTGGGACTCAGGAGGCAGAGAATAGATGGGGGTGGGGCCAGTCAGAGGTGGTATTTACCGGTTCTCCAAACTACTCAAAATTTCCACTACTGGTTCTCCGGAAGTGGTCAGAACCTGCTGAATACCACCTCTGCTATTGTAACTTAATGGCTTTGTCCTGTTTTGGATCTTGAGTGACGGGCTAATCCTACCATTCTGCCGTTGATCAGACTTTGCTACAGGGAGTTTCAAAATATCCTGCCTTGAATGGATTACCAAATCTGCATTTCTAAAAGGTGCCTCCTTAGTTTCTGCTTAGGGGCAGGGAGATTGGGGCTGCTTCCTGCCTCTAAAAAGCATGGTTCTCCATTTCTCATCTAGGGAAATATAATATTCTGCCGTTTTTAATATTTCTCAAAATATTTCATTCTTCTAGGAGTGGGGGCTTTCCACAAAACCTTTTGTCAACCCAGTGAAACAATCCAACTTAGATTCTATTAACTTTTGAAATAATAGTATACCAGCAAATATTATGTCTGATGTTTGTTACTCTAAAAGCTATCTAATTTTTCTCAGTTTCTGTTAAGCACTAGTATAGTCTAGTACTTATGAAAGGAGTAAAAATGGAATGTTGTGTTGATAAATTATAGTTAATTTCAGCAACTCTCTGAAGAATTTGAAATAATAACACCTGTGAAAGTCTTATCTGAACGTTTGTAACCTCCTTCCACATTTCATCTGAAGAAAGTGTATATATGTATACTCCAGGCTTTAACATAAAGCGACTTTAACATAAGTCACTGTTCTCCTCCCAGTTCATTTTAGGTTTGACAAAAAATTATGGCAAACTTAGAAGTGTGCCCAGTGCTTTGTATGCTTTGAATCCGGTGAATAAAATTAATACCCTGGAATAGATTTGGGTGTTTTAAAAAACAAATTACTTTAAATTTGGTATGAAAAAGCTTGACTTTTTCACATAGTTTACTCCGTATAGATTATATTTTAGCTCTGGTTTTATAGCCATGCACTTCTACATTGCAGGCAATGGTACTGTACATAAGTACAAACCTGATACCATATAATATGTGGAGGAATATAATGGATCACAGCCAGTAGTGGGTTCCACTTACCTTCACTACCAGTTCGGAATTGTGAGCACGCGCTTGGCACTTCTGCACATGCGCAGAACCTTCTGCGCATATGCAGAGCATCCGTGATGACGTCCAGGTGGGTGGGCGGAGCCACTACCGGTTTGCCTGAACTGGGGTGAAGTGGTAGAAACCCACCACTGATTACAGCAGCTCACATGGTGAAGGCTGCCCCCTTTCAGAAGAACATGTTATGTAAGCCAAAATGTTTAGATTTACTGTATATCACTGATGTTTCTAAAAGAATGGATAGTTAGAGGGGGCACAAAGTGTGGCCAGCCATTTACCTGAATGTGTTTATGCTCTGAAGTCAAAAAGATGAAGCCCACCAATTGTTGTAAGCAGCATTATATTAACCCTTTGTGATAACATTCATGCATCAGCCTTTGTGATAGCATGCATATATACAAGTGTGTACTTTGGCAGCTGTAATAAACAATGTAATGTGCATAGGTGTTAGGGTGCTGGACTGATACTGGAGAGACCCAGCTTCAAAGCTTACCAGTTAGCCCTCAAGCAGTAACTCACCCCAATTCACAGGATGGTTGTAAGAAAAAAATGGGAGAAAGAGGTACTGTGTACACTACATGCTTCTGAATGGAAAGAGAGGTTTTTTAAGGTAATATCCTAGGTGAGATTTTATTTGTTTTATTTGAGGATCTTTGGCTCATTGTTTCCTTGAATCTGGTATATATTATGCACTGTATTTGTTGATATTTTTCTGGGATAACTTTTTGAGATCTGTAGAAAAGTTGAGGCATTCTTAATGATTCCTGCTGCCATTGGGGTTGAGGGATGTTTATGGGTTTTTAATATATCCCGCCTGGAATCACCTATGTATTGGTTGGGCAGCCATATAAGTTTGTTAAATAAATTGGTAAGTGGTAAAATTTTCCGGTGGGTCTATAATTAAGTCCCAAGGGTGCTTTTTCAAGAGACAACTAACCTCAACTTTTTTTTTAAGATGTTTCGCTTCTCATCCAAGAAGCTTCTTCAGCTCAAGAAGTTGGATGAGAGGTGAAATGTCTTCAAAGAAAAAACAGGAACGTCCAGTTGCCTCTTGAAAATACACCTTTGGGAGAAACATGACCTGGATGACTGAGAATCTCCATAGACATCTACAGTATGATTAAGTGTAAATATAAATGTGACAATAAGGAAAGGGTATACACCATTGGAAAAATGCTGTCAAGACGAGAGTATTAATATTTTTCAAACTATATTCCTCCCCCTCCCCCTCACTGATACAGTGATTTCATAAACATATAGAATATTAGGCAGGGATAAATAAGCAATTGGACTGAAAGCTAACTTTTTTTTTAGCAAGGAACAAATTAGGAGGCTGGAACAGTTTGGCTGTATTTTAGTGCCTCTTGATCATACCCAATACCTTCTGAAATATTTTACAATAGAAGCTTTCCTGCATCTTCAACCCTATTGATTTACAGGTCAGTATTGAAACAATGTCATTGAGGTTTTATGGTAAGCTGTTTAATTGTGTAAAAGCTAAAGTGAGTTGTGGTTTGCAAATTAAATTGGAGATGGATTTTCTGTGTCTCTCTCTGACATTTAGGCCTCATTGCCTACTTGGTTTTGCTACATTCTTCCTGGATTCCTCTCCCCCCAAAAAAGAACACTTTTACATTTGGATTCTCTTGCTTTGTAAATTTCTGAAAAGCTGAAACAACTAGCATATTTCAGCAAATTGTGTTAGGAAAGTAAGTACAATCCTGAGAATCCTAGAGCCTCATACTGTTACACAACTTGTCTCCTCACCCCACCACCCTAGGGCCGTGATGGCGAACCTATGGTACACGTGCCACAACTGGCACACGGAGCCATATTGGTGGGCACGCAAGCGTTGCCCTAGCTCAGCTCCATCATGCATGCGTGCACTGGCCAATTGATTTTTGGGCCTTCTGGGCCCACTGAAAGTCGGCAAATGGGCTGTTTCCAGCCTCCGGAGGGTCTCCGGGGGGTGGGGAAGGCTGTTTTCGCCCTGCCCAGGCTCCTAGAAAGCCTCTGGATACCGGGGAGGGCAAAAAACGGGCCTATCGAGCCCACTGTGCCATCACTTGCCAAAAGCGGGGGGGAGCATGGAGGCTCGCGTGCGCATGCATGGGAGGGGCAGGGTGCATAGAGTTATGGGTGTGGGCACATGCGCGTGTGACCACCCTGCACTCCCTCAGCTTTTGGCATGCAATGGCAAAAAGGTTAGCCATCACTGCCCTAGGGCATACTCTGCCATCTTTTTTGACTTCTGTATTCTAGTGGCTGGGCCTGACCTGTGAAGCAGCATCCCAATTTTAGAAGAACATCTGATTATTACCCCAGAGATTTGAGCCAGGAAGTTAGGTGATTCTGCTGGTGATTTTTTGTTTGGTAGGGTTCTTGTTTTAACCAAGGTATTGTGGATTAAAGCAGAATTACGAGATTTCATTTCATTTTAAGTGAGAGGGAATAAGAGAACAGGGTTCTAATTCCTGTTTATTTACAAATACACATATATAAAAGTTTGGAACAAACTGGTGCCCAAAACAGTCAGTAACATCTCTTTCCTGTCAAGCTCTACTTCTGGTGACTTCATACAGCTGTCATACAGTTTCCTTGGCAACAGTAATGGTTTGCCATTGACTTTTCTAAGTGTTGTCCAATTACCCAGATTAGCTGGTGTAGTCTTTCATCGAAGTATGACTCATGCCCAACCCTGTTGTAAGGAGAGTAGCTGCATTTCAGGAGTGATCTAGTTAGCTTTGTCCACTTAGATCAGTGATGGCTAACTTTTTCCAGACCGAGTGCCCAAAGTGTGCGGGTGTGTGCGCCCGAACCCCAAAAATGCAATGTGCCCCCACATTTACCTCCACACATACGTGTGTGCCCCCTATGCATCCGTGTGTGCCCCCATGCATGCACCCTGCCCCCCGCACATGCATGAGCGCCCCCACATGTGCTCTGCCCCATGCATGTGCGCGTCCCCTGCATTCAGCCCCATGCATGTGTGTGCCCCCGCATGCACCCCACCCCCCACGTATACGCAGCAGAGACCCGAAGACAAGCTGACTGGCAGGAGGCACATGCGCATGCACAGCAGAGCTGAACTGGGGTGACGGCTCGTGTGCCATCAAAGAGGGTGCTGCGTGCCATCACGGACCTAGATCCTTCTGCCCAATTTCAGACTGGCTGTACACTGTTATTTAATCTTTCTTATTAGCCAGTAAGTATTATTTTCAAAGGATGGAGAGAAGAAGCTTCCAATCCTCAAGGAACTTTAAAGTTCTTTTGTGAAACTCTTGATCAGCTATCAGGGTTCTCATGCAAAACCATTGTAATTGATCCATTCATGCTGTTAATAGAGAAAGCCTTAATTATAGTATTGTACCGAGCTAGAAAAATTGTATCTCAGGTTTGTTGCTGGGGAAAAAAAGGAGTAGATATCCTCATCAAATCTTTCTTCTTCAGTTGCAGTGATTGTGTGTTGCAGGATGACACAGAAAGTATATTATTCATTTGCTGGATTTTTGGGTATGGAAAATAGTTCAAAGAAGACTGTGACTGGCAGAAACTGTTATCCTAATACTGTTGAAAGAAAAGGAGGAGTTCTGCAGTGCTGGGCAATCTTTCACTTGTGACCTTTCCAAGTGATAGATATTATGTATATTATCCAGAAGGTGAGAAATCTCTTCTCCGCTAATTAAGGACTGGATGTTTTCTATGCCGATGTGGAGTCCAGCAAGTAACATATCTGTGCTGGCTCTTTCCATTCTATCCTCCCCTTCTGCTGCTTGTCACCAGAGCACTTCTGAAGTTTTCCAATTATTAATGAGGCTACTGTTATTAATGAGGCAAAAAGGACAACTCTTGAAAATTGCCCTATGTAAGTAGGAGCTCGGACTACCAGTGGAATGACATGGTTGAATATAGCCTTATGACACCATCCTAAGCTGTGATTTACTTAAAACTTTAGCTTGCTCAGTAAATCCCAATATCTTTGCTTAGCATACCATGATAAGCCACAAATTGGAGTTTGGAATTCACGGTGGCCTGGTGACTAAATCATAGGCAAGCTACAATATTTGAACTCAGACTATGTATATGTATCTTATAAACATTGGATTTAAGATTGTCATGCTCTAATTATTACTGGGTTGTCTTCTTCCTGAAGATGTTATTTATTTGGAAAAAATTATAGTCCATAAAACTAGAGATTAGTATATAGGTTCCCTGTTCACAGGTTTCCCTACCATCATGAGAAATATATGTATTTTAGTCTGCTGATAAAGGCAATCCTCAGTTAACTATGGCAATTGGGACCGAAATTACCATCACTAAGTTATATGGTCATAAAGCATGAAGTCATGAAACGGTGCTGCTTAGCGATGGAAGTTCTGGCACTCCTGATTGCCATTGTTAAGCGAATCACTGCAGGATGTTAAGTGAGGATGTCATGTGGTTCAGTAGTGGGTTTCAAATCCCGTCACTACCAGTTCGCTTGTGGGCGTGCGCACATACATGTTGTTGTTGTTGTTGTTGTTGTTGTTGTTGTTATTATTATTATTATTATTATTATTATTATTATTATTATTATTATTTATTAAATTTATATCCCGCCCTTCTCCCCAAAGGGACTCAGGGCAGTGAATAGCTGAGAATTAAAATAACATACAATATAAAAGTTAAAATAATTAAAAATAAATTAAATTAAACAGCCGCCCCAATTTAAAACCCCTAGCAATACAATTAAAAAAACTAACCCCTAAAACCTATTCAGGCCAGGCTGGCTTGTTGAAATAAAAACGTCTTCAGGGCCTTACGGAAAGTGCAGAGATCCGGAAACAGCCGTATTCCAGGAGGTAGCTTGTTCCAGAGGGCGGGTGCTCCCACAGAGAAGGCTCTCCCCCTGGGGGCTGCCAGCTGACATTGCTTGACTGACGGCACCCTGAGGAGGCCCTCTCTGTGAGAGCGTATTGGCCGGTGGGAGGTTATCGGTAGCAGCAGGTGGTCTCGTAAATACCCTGGCCCTAAGCCATGGAGCGCTTTAAAGGTGAGAACCAACACCTTGAAGCGCACCCGGAAGACCACCGGGAGCCAGTGCAGCTCGCGCAGGAGAGGTGTTATATGGGAGCGCCATGTCGCTCCCATGATCACCCGTGTGGCCACATGTGCGTGACTCTTCTGCGTCCAGGGCGAACCAGTAGCAACACCACCACTGATGTGGTTGCTATTTGTGACCTTCTGCCAGCTTCACCATTGACTTTGCTTTTCAGAATAGCAATAGCACTTAGACTTATATACCGCTTCATGGTGCTTTGCAGGCCTCTCTAAGTAGTTTACAGAGTCAGCATATTGCCCCAAACAACCTGGGTTCTCATTTTATTGACCTCGGAAAGATGGAAAGCTCTGTCAGCCTCAAGCCAGTTGGGGTCGAACTCCTGGTAGTGAGCAGTGAGTTAGCTTGCAGTACTGCATTCTAACCACTGTGCCACCACAGCTCAGAAGCCGGCAATATACAATTGGGTTTTGGAGCAAAAATAATTATTTCAGAAGCAAAATAAAAACAAGACCTTTCACCTAGCCCAGCAAGTAAGCAAGACTTTGAATCTGCTTGCGTATCTGTTTATCCCATAACATTTGATAATAAAAATGACTCATAGCTCCTGATTAAATATAATAATTCAGAAAAATAACTTCATAGTCCTAGATGAAGTTTACTAGAAATCTGCAATGGGAAATAAATCTATCCTTATTCATAATGAATGTTACATTTTGGTGGAGTAATAAGAAAAATGATTGTTCATAACATGTCAACCTTATAACTAAAAGCTAATATTGAAGTGGATTTACCACTATTAGACTTGTTGCCTTTGGGGTGTGTTCTTGCATTAAATTTTCTATGCATCTTGTTTATTGGTAGCAAAACTCAGTAGTTTGACACAATATGCCAGTTATTCGAGGCATATTGATGTAAACCAGAAGCATTGAATTTTTTTTTATTTTGATGAACATCTTTTGATCAATGTCCGTGCAGAATAAAATATTAAACTTTTATTTATGAATTTTATACCTGGTTTAAAAACTCATAGTTATTGCTGAGCAACTTATTTCCCCCCCCCAACTTGTTCTCAGGGTTGGATTGCAAAAAAATGGAAATGTTTTAGGATGGGATGAGGGGGTGAAGTTTGCTTATAATTAGGAACAGGGTGGATTTGATTTAAATCGAGTTGATTTAAATCACAATTTAAATCATGATTTAAATTACTAGTGAAAAGGCTTGATTTAAATCAACTCAATTTAAATCATAATTTTTAAAGAGCAACTGTCATCTCTGCTACTCCTTTGACCCACTGTTGACTCACCGATAGTCCCAGTGTTGCAGAATATACAGCCTCATGCTACATAACTAAGCTCCATTTCATGCTGAATAAACTAAATTATTTATGTATCTTAAATAGAAAACTATCTTAGATAGATTTTTTACCTCAAAAGTTTTTTATTAAAATAAATTCGATAAAAATCAAAAAAATCTGATTTAAATCAAAAAAATCCGATTTAAATTAAAAAAATCTGATTTTTAAAAAAAAATTTTTTAAAAATCATTGATTTTTATCCACCCTGATTAGGAAGGAATTCCTTTTCTAAGGCATCCATTGAGGAAAAGAGCAGTCAAATGATGAAATTGTCCCTGATGATGACATTGTGCATATGCTGCAACTTTCTTGCAATTGATACCTGATGCACAAATGGTATTTGTGTGATTGCTTCATCACAGAAGTGTTGTCATTCTGATGTCATCATGGTTTGCTAGAAATGCTACTCTCCTAGCTGTCATGAACAACAACCTTCTGCATTCATCAATTGTAAATATACTGATGGTACTTTACACTGAAACTGCATATTTAAATATAACATAGTAAAACTCATACCTGCATCAGTTTAACCTTCAACTCACACAAGAAAGGATCAAGGTTATAAAAAAAAAGTTTCTGCACAGCATATATGGTAGATGAAAAACTCACCGGGAACAGTGATCAGTAAAGTGAGAAATGGCCAAACTTCCCCCGAGAAGGAGTGCTTACATTTTGGAGCCTTTATTTGAGCCTTAGTTTGAGATTAGGAAAATAAGATGTCTCCAAGGCCCTTGCAAAGACTGTTTCATAGAGTAATTTATTATTATTATTTATTATTCATATTTCTATGCCGCCCACTCTCTGAGGACTCTGGGTGGCTTACACCAAAGACAGTATACTAAATAGCATATTGCCCCCAACAATCTGGGTCCTCATTTTACCCACCTCGGAAGGATGGAAGGCTGAGTCAACCTTGAGCCGGTGAGATTTAATCTGCTGATCTGTTGAACTAGCAGTCAGTTGAAGTAGCTGCAGTACAGTAATGAGACCATATGAGAAAAAAAAAAAAAAGAAGTCCCTAGGAGCAACATTAAAGGAAGTTCAACATGATTTTAGGGCACCGTGCATTACTCCATGAATATGTTAAGTTGTTGTGTTGTTGTGATTTCTGCACTAAAAAATGTAAAGATTGGACCTGTGTTATGGATGAGGTGACATTTTTCATACTTAACAGACTGCAGAGTGTTTTAAAATGGTGGTCCCCAACCTTTCCAGCTTGGCGGATCGGCAAGGGGGGGAGAGGGGATGGTTCCGTGTGAGCAGCAGGCGCATGTGTGCTTGCCTGCTGCTTCGGCAGCCTGGTTCCAAATGGGCCACAGGCCTGGGGTTGTGGAACCCTATTTTAAAACGTAATGGAGAACTGGAGATATTTTTATCCTGTTCTTCAGCAAAGAATTATGACTAGAGTGTGTTACATTTTCCTTTGGACTCATCATGTTCATAATCCAAATTCTACTTGTGTATCTGACAACCCTAGAAACTGGCTTAAAGATACAGTTATCCACTCACATTTAAGATTACAGTTTTTGATGCTATAAATATAACTGCTGCTCAGAGTCACGTTCTCAGGGAGATGGGCAGCATATGAATTTAATAAATAAATAAATGAAATTGATGTATTTGGTGTAGGAATGTACAGAAAATGCAAATGTGTTTTATTTTGAACCTGAAAAAAATACATTGTTTTTTGGAAGCTTTGCTGGCCTGTTGTTATTAGATTCTTATCCCATCTTTATATGGGCAGCGAACATATTTAATAACTCCTTCCTCCTATTTTCTCCACAACAATTTTTATTGTTGTTTTGTTGGACTGAGAGAAAGGGACTGGCCCAAAGTCACCCATGCCTTAGGGAGGCCTAGAATTCCCAGTGTCCTCATTTCTGAACTAGCACCTGAACCACTACACCAAATCGCTCAGCCATTTGATTTGACATAAGTGAAATTTGGAACATTGGCAAGAGAGGTGGTAAAATGGGGCAAAATTCACTTAGCAACAGAAATTGTGGGCTCAATTGGGGTGCCTATATCCCCTTATAGAGCATTGCACTTGGCTTTTTTTCTGCATTTCCCAAATG
Organism: Pantherophis guttatus; assembly: GCF_059756535.1. Taxonomy (NCBI): domain Eukaryota; kingdom Metazoa; phylum Chordata; class Lepidosauria; order Squamata; family Colubridae; genus Pantherophis; species Pantherophis guttatus. Next base: position 126,663,608 of record NC_142063.1, on the reverse strand, counting down.
CTTCTGCCCAGAACCTGTGTGTTTTGGTGCGCAAAGGACACAAAGCTAGCTGTTCTGTGCATGGTGTGATTCAAGCATGGAATGTTTTTAACACCTCTCTGCTTTGGCACTTCATGTCTTATAATTCTTCTATGTAGCGAGACAAGTCATCATTTCAGAGAATAAAACTATCTTAGGGTGAATGCATTATATTTGCCATGGTTGGTAGGAAGAAGGGGTCTTTTTTTCTGTCTTTGCTTTTGTTTTACAATATAGCTTTGAAAGGGGCTGATAGGAGGAGCTGAAGAACATCTCAATTGGTGAAAAATGGACACAGGCAAACCACCCCTTCCCCCTTACCGGTGGTCTGTTTTTTATTAAGAAAAGGTTTCTTTTTTTAAAATCCTGTTCAGTTTTCTAGGTGAATCTGTCACTGCACCATGGCAAACCTATCAGGTTTTATAACATTTGTATTTCTTCAGGCAATGAAGGTTTTTTTAAAAAAACAAAAGTCCCTTCATTTCATTCTGCCCATTTGTCCAAATATATTTAGCTTTAATGTCTGGATTTAAACCACACAAAGCATCTTCTTTTGCTAGTCTTTATCCTTCCTTTCCTTCTTTCCCTCTCTTAATTTCAAAATGGAGCATACACTTTCCAATTATGGTTGAAGTCTTCCTATCCTATTGTTTTATTCATCATTGTTAAGCAGAATTTATTAAAAGAAAACTGATAGGTATATTGGAGAAGGACAGGAGAATAACTATTCTGCGTGTGAAATAGTGATTCAAAGCTCATAAGAGTCAGCTGAAATATATTTTTTTAAAAAAATTCTTCTAATTACTTCTCTGTGAATGCCAAATATTCTTGATGGGTTTTTTGTTCTTCATTTAAAGAAAATTTCTTCAGTCCTAGCAATTAATATGTTACCTTTACAGACAAAATTCTAATTTGTTAGCTTTGCTTTATTTCAATAAAGGAATCAGATTAGTATATATAGAGGAGCTTTGATGAAATAAATGGGACAGCCTTATAGACCTGAAAAATAAGAGTTTGCTAGTTTCATCTAGTAGCTAAAATGACAAAAATGGTGAAATTAGGGTGTATTTTTCTCCCTGTTTGGCCCACCAGTAAAATGCTCATGAGTAGAAGCATGGATGAGATGCCCTTTAAGGACTCTTCCAGCTATATGATTCTATGACCACAGGATGTTGCTTGCTCATATAAATGGAAATTGCAGGTCTTCATGGATCCACCCATAGAAAGAGAATTGATTGGTGCTTGTTTTCCTGGCATGGGTGGATTGGGTAAAGATGCAGGTGAGTCTGTGGGTCTGTGGAAGCCCCTGACTATACAGAAAGCCGCATTGTTAACGTAGCTTGAACTATGGACAATGGTTTTTTTAAAAAAAACTAGCTTTATTTCCAGCTGCGTTCAGCAAAGGAGGCAATATGTTTAAGGCTGCCACGTAGAATAGTTCAGTTTATACATGTTTGGCCTGCATGTGTTTGTGTATTGATGTAAATTTAGAAATGATTAATATAATTGAAATAGAAATGTGGTGTGGGAGACTGACAAAGTAACTATGAGCCTGTCTTCTCAGGCTGCTTCTGGGATAACTTCAAGGTCCCCCCTCCCTTTTTGGATCATTCTTACTGTTAAATTGGATTTGGACTAGCTATTCTTCCAAAAAGTGTGTCTTCAGATAGAAAATAGCCCTAAAACAGCTTACCAAATGGAATACTACTAGTGCAGCAATAGCAATAGCAATAGCTATAGCACTTGGACCTATATACCACTTCATAATGTCTTATAGCACTCTAAGGAGTTCACAATGTCAGTGGAATTGCCCCCAACAATCTGGGTCCTCATTTTATCAACCTCGGAAGAATGGAAGGCCATGTCAACTTTGAACTGGTCAAGATCAAACTCCCGGCAGTGGTGCAGAGTCAGTCTGCAACACTTCATTTTAACCACTGCACCACCATGGCTCCTTAGTGTAAGTTGATCTAGAGAATAATTCCTGGTTCTTGAATGTTGAAATGGGAGACTTCAAGTACAGTAAACAGACACGGTTTGTCAATACATTTTGCTTAATCATCTCTAAGATTCCTAGTTGATTTTCCGCATTAAAACAGTCTCGTACTTTGAGGAGCGTATAAATGAAGAAGCATTGTGTTTCAGCTACCACCCCCTCTCCCTAAAGAAATCCTATAGAATTTCCATATTTATCTAGTATATTTGTTTGTAGCTATACGGTATTTGTGTGTTGCATTTGAGAATTTCATTGTCTTGAGCCTTGCATTGACAAAGCACTGTTACGCACACTGCTTCTCTGGATTACTAAGTATGTACAGAAATACTGAGGACTTTGAATGAAGGCTGCAGATGGCACACGTCAGTAAGGAGTTAATCTTGATGGTCCAAATGTCCCCTTTTGATTCTGTGTTGATGTCATTTAAGAGCAGCACAACAGCTTTTGAATATGGTCTTTTTCAACTTAGGAGAAACTTCAGCATTAAAAACAAAATCTGAAAGGGCATAATTTCAACCTCTAGCTATGAATTCTTGTCAATCTCAGAAAATTCAGCTTGCCCTGAGTAGTAGAGAGGAACAATTTTTTCATAACGTAATTGTGTCAGGGATCAATTTCACTTGTATAAGTAGTCCCACCTGAATTTGCTTGACAACTAATTTCTGCAGTGTTATTAATTCATTTTGTAAAATATAGCAAGAGTTTATACCTGCAGGTTGGACCTAATCACTTTCCTGAAAGAATTACTGCCATATTCAAAAACTGCTCCATAGAACCAGTCAATTAAACAGTCCTATCTTCATGTTTTGAACCTGAAAACACGAACTTAACTTTGAATGCAGAATTTTTTCTCATTAAAGGAATGCTTCAAAGGAAACATTGTGGTTAGCAGAAGCATATTACTTATTTAGCTTTTCTGTATTATTAATGAGCACATGGCAGTGGTGGGTTGCTACCAGTTTGCCCTGGATCAGGCGAACTGGTAGCGGCAGGAGGCTCCGCTCACCTGCCCGGACACTTCTGTGCATGTGCAGAAGTGATGCACATGCAAGCACAAGCAAACTGGTAGCAAACTAAATTGATACCAACTACTGGCACATAGGCTATAGAGCCCTGACAGGGAGCCCTACAGAACAGCAGTGTGTCATTGTTCCTATAACTGTCCCCAGTCTTCTGAAGCTGATGCTTTAGAGATATGTTGTTTGCTGTCCTTGAATCCTGAGAACATCAAAGATACTGAACTTAGTGGCATTCATTGACTAAAACAAAAATAAAGTAGAAAGAAGAGTGTTTTGGTGTAATTTCAAAGTCCTAATAGGAGAGAGTTACTAAATGTGAAACTTTGGTGGAGAATTAGTGAATACAATTATATTGATAGCAAAGTAAATCATCTTTTTACAGAGGTTCTAACTTCTGCAATATTTTCATGGAAGGATCAGTTATCACTCTCTGGGGGTTGAGGAACTAATCTGGTCTTGGGCTAGATGTGTCTGTTTCCCATGGGGACAAATATTTTGTGTAATCCAGGAGAATCCAATGTGTAAATGCTTTTACAGTATATTTCTTTTCAGTCTGTCCTGATGATAGCACAGAAATAAGATATGGCAATAAGGGAAAAGTAGAAAAAACCATTTCTGTTGTTTGGACTGGAACAACTTTTGTCTTCTGTGATTTTTTTTGTCAGGATTCAGGCATCCCCTTGGCTTGAAGGGAAAAGAGATTTGACTTTTTTTATAGAAGTATTTTTCAAAAATGGTGTTTAAAATAAATAAGCTATGCTTTTTTGTTGAATTAATGTAAGTGGTTGGATATGTGATCTTGGCTGTTCACACTCCAGTTATCTAAGCATTTTGGTGAAGTTGGAAAGATATATTCAAACAGGTTCAAATTAATGTAATTATGCTTATAAAATTATTTGTCATATACTGGTCATGAACGTTATAGTTCTTTTATGAGAAACACTGAATAGATGAGCAGTATTTAAAGATTATTGTAATTATATTTTTAAGATGGATAGAATTAATTAATATATAATTTGGATATTCTTAGCAAAATGGAAAAGAAAATGACTTTCTCCAGAGAGAATGGGAAATTATATGCAGCATAAAATTCTACTGTACAAGATCACAAATTATAAAGAAAACTTGACAGCCCCAGATTACAAAATCGTAACATTAAAAAATGAGATATAAATATTCTGGGTGTGAGATAAAATAAATAATTAAAAAGAATACAAGAAATTACTATTAAAAGTCGCTTCAGAAGGAACAATAGATCTTAAATTACTGACAATAATATCCATGCAAATGGTGGTGTTGATTAAGAAGGAAAATTAAAGGGAATGCTGAATTGATAATTAGTGGTTTAAATTATTCAGTGTACTTAATAATGATGGAATATTTTTATTTTTTCCACTAGTTGAACTTTTGGTATAATTGGACATTTATTTATTGGTAAACATTATAAGTATGTTAAAAATGAATAATCAGTGTGAGTACTGTTCTGAGAATTTTTATACAATTTGCACAATAACTAAATTGGTGTATTCCATTAAGCCAGATTTATTATAACGATGGTTTGTTGAATGAATCACAGTGGGAGTTATACAATACACAAAGTCCAAACCAGGTTATATCCTAGTTTTGTTGATAAATTGTAGACTACTTTTCCTGTTGCAACTTTTAAAAAAGGATGTCCAAAATGCCTCAAGGGAAAAGACCATTTTCTGCATTTAATTTCAGTTTCTTCAACGGTGTTTTAATCTCAGATGTCTGTTATTCCTTTTGGGAATAACAGAATTTTTTGATCACTTTCAACACCATTCAAACTTGTCACCAGTTTTAATCTCAGATGTCTGTTATACCTATTCCTAACTACTTTTCATAAGATCTATCTAAAATAAATAGAACTGTGGGCAAATAAAAAGAATATAAGAAAGGAAATGAAGAAGAGCAGATGTGTGATTGAAAAAATAAGGTGAAGAAAGGTGCCTTCAAAATGCTCTGTGAAAGTCAAAATCCATGGTACTATTCTCATAGTAGGAGACTGAGCATTCCAAAGATAGAGAATAATGCTTGAAAATAAGGCAGATATTTGTTCCCCTAGTTTTGCAAATGGGAGTGATGGCTTTTTAGGGTGGGTTTAGCTCTCAGTCATATCTGAAAGTGATCATAATTAATATAGAAAAGAATAACCAGTTAATTAGCTTGGCTATACATTTTTAATCTCACTGTTCTGACTTTTTTCCATCTTTATATTGATCAAAGTATTTATTTATTTATTAGATTTTTATCTCAGCTTTGTTGTTTTATAAATAACTCAAGACAGTGAACATACCTAACATTGCTTCCTCCTCCTATTTTCCCTGCAATTTTCCCCTGCTTTGTTCTTAGACTGTTTGGAAGTAGAGCAAAACGTCAAGAAGGTGGCTTATGATGATGAGTTATTACCTTATTGTATCATCATTCATCATCATTTTAGCCATTGTCTACCCACTGCAGGATGATGGTCTGTTCCGCATGCTTCCAACCAATATGGTCTTGAGCTTTCTTTTGCCAATTGGGCCCACAATATTTGCTGATGTTGTCGATCCATCTTCTTTTGGGTCTCTTTCATGGACACTTTTTATTATACCACCATTATTTTACAATTGCTTTCCCTTGATTTACAACCCACTTCAAACCACAGGAATTTCTTGCTTAATTTTAGTGGTTGGTAGCATCAGCCTTGAGTTCCTGTGGTGCCTTGTTATATAGGCATTTTCTTTGATACAGCTTTCAGAGGCAGTAGACCTTCACATGGAGAACTTCTCATTTATTAAGGTGTGTGGACAAAATTTGAACAACCTAGGTTACTCTCCACCCTCATCTGAATTCTATTTAAAGCAAATTGGTGATGATTATAACAGTAATGTGAAGAATCTCCAGGGTTAGGATTTTTTTTTTAATGAAAAAGCAAGTCATTTGGAATATATGGCAAAACTGAATCATATATCTTTAAAAAAAATGTTCCAACTAAGTATCATTTCTTGTTGCCTTTTAAAAAGAAATCTAATTGTCTTTGTTACTGGCACATATATTCAGCTGAATAGTGTATAGATTTTATCTATACACTATTCAGCTGAATAGTGTATAGATTTCAGCGCACAGCGCTGAAAAAGGAAGCTTAAGAAGGTAAGTAGAATAGCGAGCGGGGGGAACAGCTGTGCCGTCTGATTTAGATTTGTAGGATTTCCTGCTTTCTAGCGAATATAAATTGTGCGGCACAGCTGATTGTTGGAAATACTGGTTCATCCAAACCGGTAGCATTTTTTTTACCTCCGGTTCACATGACCCAGTAGCTTTTATTTCTACCAGTTCTCCCAACACGGTCTGAACCGGTAGCATTTCACCCCTGTTCGGACTTCCTGTTAAGGAAAACTGCAGTTTCCTTAACCATAGTTTTAGTAAATCACTATTGGCTATATTCATCCAACATGATAAACTATAAATGGTGATTTGCAAACCTTAGGAGCTTGGTTTAGACAACACCCAAATAAGCCCTGTTCTAAATTAATTGATGTATAAATTTGGTGTGTATGATTAACTAAAGTTTGAATGATTTTCCAGATAATTTGTGTTTGGAACAATAATTGAGAACCTGGTGGTGGATTGAATGATCTCCCAGTAATGAACAAAGTGATATCCAGGCAGATTGTGTTTTCCACTTCTCAGCATTATTTATTAGCAAAATTGGTATATCTTTCTCCTTTTTCTTTTCCCAGTTAGCCATCCTATTCATACAGTGGATGAATACACTTGTATACATGTCACAAATACCACTGGGTAGCTCTGAAGTATTACTGGTGACATGTTTGAATGGTGTTGATTGCTTTATGACTGTTTTGTCTGAATGTTATCTAGCATCCCTGGCACTTGTATGCATGTTTTAAATCAGTTTGCCAACACTTACCTCATAGAAGCCATTGTTATTTTAGCAACCTTCACTTAAAAGTCCTGAGTATTACAATGGTTTCCATGCTGACAGCACATTGTCCTGGTGAACAAAACTGCCAATTGCCATTGTGGGTGTCTCCTTGCAGGATTCCTGATGTGAGGGCAGGATATTCATATTGTGCACAGGCCTTTGATTTTCTGCATTAGTCCCACAAACTCTAGACTTTGCAAGGTAAATTGCACTAATCTCTACAGTGGGTCTTCATGCAAGTACCGGTATTGTCCTAAAAAAACTTGGATAGTTTTCAAGTGAAGATTATTTTGTCTAGCGTCTTTGATACGGGTGAAAAGTGTTGGTATCCTTAAAAATTTCATAAGGAGGTGTCTTAGAGGGTCAAAATGGTGACCTCAATACTCTTCTCTACTTTGGCAAAAATGGCATTCATTAATATACTGCTGTAAGTAACAGATACTTTATTTTTATCCTGCCTTTATTATTTTTATAAATAACTGAAGATGGCCAACATAACTGACATTGCTTCCTCCTCCTATTTTCCCCATAACAACAACCCTGTGAAATGAGTTTAGCTGAGAGATTTGCCCAAAGTCACCCAATGGTTTTCATGCCTAAATTGGGACTGGAATTCAGATCCTGATTTCTAGTCTGATGCATCATTAACTGCTAAATCAAAAATAGTTTTTCTATTTTTCCCTTTCATTATAAAAAGATGAGGAAATGAGTTTAAAATAGAGAAATGTTTGGCTCATCACTTACTGGAAAACCACATTTGATAGTGCTTCTGTAATTATCTTACAAATATTCCACACTGCAGTAAATGTAGTAATAGATATGCTGTCTTTGGGTAGGATGTTGTTGTTTTTTCTGAATACAAAATGCTGAGTTTTGAAAGGGAGGAAATGGAATATTCTATCAGCAATATCACACTTTTGACAGAATGAGTAAGCACTTGGAATGTGAGTTGAGAGAATAAGTGAATATATTTCACCTCATCCCCAAATTAATTGTGTTTTATTTATTTGTTTGCACAGCATAAACTAACATAAACTAACGTTGAGAGGCTTACATACGCTATTTATGTAAATAAGGTTAAAAAGTAGAGACTTTAAAGCACAAATAACAAAAAACAAAATACAGTGTCATTGATTAAATAAGACTTTTCGTTCATTAAACTCCAGAAAGGGACATCTTACAGTATTTGTACCTCATCCCTAGTCTCCTATTTAAACATTTACTATACTGAGAATTTGAATATCATTGTAAAGCATTAATGTTCCTGAGAACTGGCTGTGGAGGATGTAAAGCCAATTTAATTTGTATCATTTTTGTAAGAGTCCCTGTTTTTTTCCTTCTTAATGTTTCAGGTATCTTTGAGAGGCCTAATTTGGATGCCGTATCTGCAGCACCTCTTCAATCATGGCTGTTTCAGGACCAAAAGCTGTTCTACTGTCATTTGCGAGTCTTTTTCTTCTCACATTTCACCTCTCTGCGGCACACAGGATTCCTGACTACTCTGAAGAAGACGAGGAGAAGCAGTGTTCCAGAAGAGAGCACCCTATGATTTATTTCGAAGGTGAAAGATCTTTCTTTTTTAATTCTTCTGTCCTGGCTTGAGAAGTGGCAGTTTTAGGTCACTTTGGATTGCAACCTTCAGTAGCCTTTCCTGTTATTTCAATTACAATTCAATTTTCTAATGAAGTGCCAGAGTGGCATACTCTGTCTTGTTTTATTACAGCCATTTCTTCTTCAGTTCTAAAAGGGCAGAACTTGCTCTTTCAAAAATTATACCATTCGGATCTGTATTTTGCTGTAGAAAGTTAAGCTTCCCTGCTTCCTTCATGAAATAGTGCCTATTTACAATCTGGATCTCTTTCAGTCTCTGCTGCAGAGAGTAATGAGCTAAAATTATTTCTGCAATGAAGTTGGTTCGTTTATGTATTACATTTATATCCTGCCACAGTCTTCCAGAACTTGGTGCTGCAGGAGTACAGAAGCCACTCAAACATAATAAGCTACTAGGTAAATTTATGACCTAGAGTTATGCTGAATGTCTGGGATGGAACACCTGGATTTGTGATGATAGAAGGGGAAGGGGAAGAATTGTGTGTTTTTAAGATTTTAATTTTTTTTAATGAAAATCTTAACACACAATTCTCCCCCCACACCCTTGCCATCACAAAACCTGGTGTCCCATACCAGGCATTCTCCAGAAAGCAACTAAGCTTTAAGCTCTAGAGAAAGGTCATTTCAAAGTCCAATGCCTCTGAGTCTCAGCCTCCCACACCTTCCGAAAGAGAGGAACTACCAATTGCTTTTCTTGGGAAAATCAAATGGATTGGGCTAATTCTAGCAAATGAATACTGTCTTGAAGCTAATCTGATGCCAAGGTATAAAATCACAGTTAAAGCATGGATGTGTATATATGGTGGAGCATCTAACTGCACCTAGTCATCTGGTCTACCAAACAAAACTAAGCAGGAGTAGATTTTAAAGGAAGAACACCAGGGCTATAAGCTGTTCCTTAAAGTTTAAAAAAAACGCCCTTAAAGAAGGTTATGATAAACCATTTTTATAGTGAATACTGAACACTTATTAGATCCTATCCATATAATTACCAGAGGTCAGGCTTGTCTTGGCTTGTATATTTTATCAGCCCGTGTGGTGGCAAAGAATACTGATAGAGAATTAGGGTGAGCAAAGAGATTTGCACCTGATACTGTTTGGTAAAATGAATATAGAGTCAGTAAACAGTTATAAACTGGAGGACAGCAGGGCACTGTTTTAAGGCACCATAAAAATAATATTTTCTAAATTTCACCAGCTATAAAATATTTTAAATGTTTTCTCCACAGCTATTGTTAAGGATATTCTAGGCTCATAACTGATGTTATGGGTTATTGAGCAGAGTACCTCTTGAGTATGCACATGAAAGCGGCTGAGAGTGAATAACCACAGTTAATATACTGACACACTGAGTTGTGGTAGTCGTCTCCTTTTAGAAAAAAGTAAAGCAAAGTCCAATAACAATCCAATATACACAGATAAGGCGATAGTTAAAATATCAGTTCAGGGATATTCCAAGTACAAAGTCTTCTTACCAGTTGTTGTCATTACACAATAAAACAGTTCTTCTTGAGTTTCAAACAGGAACAAGTTCAGTATTGAAACATTCAATAAATAGTAGAAAGCAACAAGTAGCAATGATCAAACAGTGATCATGCAGAGAGAACAGGTAGAGAGTAACAGCAAATAAGCAGATAAAATGGTGTAGTGTTCTCAAGCCATGATTCAGGCTTCCCCTTAAGTACATTGGCTACAGAGCTTAGCCAATCAGGATACAGGATGATGCAATACAGTCTTAAAGCAATATAATACCTTTTGACAAACATGTATTGATAGTTTATATATTGCCTGACCAACTAGTTAGACAATAGCCATTTCCTAACAGCTACAAAAAACTAAACTGTTCCTTCTTTCTTGTAAGGAAGGAGAGAAAAAGACCCAGTATTTAGGCTGCTACATCAATGCCGGTCAGTTTTACCTAAATGGCAAACTACAGTGTTCTTGGCTGGTGCAAAAAACCTTATAAATCAGTTTGCATTTTATAAAAGGACATTTTCTTTTGGGCTCACTATGTAACAGGCAAATTTATGACCTAGAGTCATCTTTTTTTTTTTTTTTATTGAAAAGGTTTTCAAATACAAATTTTTCCCCCTTTTTCCCCCCCCTCCCCCCCTCCCTAACCCCCCCTCCCCACCCTTCCCCCCCTGTGACTTCTTCGTAACAAAAAAAAACCCTAATTCATAACAGATTACTTACTCCCTCCTCAAAATACTGACCTTTACTTACTAAAAGTATTATAAATCCCCCTTTATCCATACATTTCAGAAAAGAAGAAGAGAAAAAAAACAAAAAAAAAACAAACACATTATACTATAACTATTATAAAATAACTTCTAATTTAGCATAATAGTGTTTTATATCTATACATTATTGCAACAATTCAAAACCACCTTCCACTTTAAGACTATACGATAAGTCCTACTTTAGTAACATTTCAAAGCGGGCTCCCCATAAAATCTAATTTAACATTTATTCCACTCTATCCATTTCCTCCACTCCCCTAAATGTATCACTTAAAAATCCCTTTTCTTAAACTAATCAGTCTGTAGCTAGCTTATTCACCCACTGTCTTACAAATTTACCATACACAACAATTCTTGATATCTTTAATTCACTGCCCACACTACTTAAATATATATATATATATATATTCCATTATATCTAAATAAAAAAAGAAAAGACAATAACTTTAAATTTATAGTCCATATAATATCTTCTTGTAGTCTTTCCACTGGATTGTTAAAGCCAACATCCATAATAGGGTAACATAGCTTGCTGATGCAACAGTTTATTCAAGATCTCCAATCATATCTGCCCCCATCAGTAGTAAACATCTTCTTATATATATAAAAGTAAAAACAACCACCCGAGTGACATTATAATTATATTCCATATAATAATAATTGTGGGTTTCATCAGGATTATTAATTTCCATCATCGTATTGGGTAACAACCCGATCTTCTGCATGTCCCAATGTGATTCTCTTGCCTTATAGTTCAAGATAATTATAATATATTTATCAACACAAAAAGAAGTTTCAAAGTAGATAATTCAAAACCATCAATTTGAGGCTCTTTCCATGTCCCAAAATTACGGCAATGCAGAGATCTGCCACTATCCTCAGGATGATATTGACCAATATGTCGCCTCCTCTATGTTTTCACATAATCATTCATATTTTAAAATCACTGGCTTCACTGTTGCTTGGATTAGAAATTTCTATTTTTGTACAACCTATTTCTTTTTTTGTTTTCTTTTTGTGGGTTTGACTTCCATCCTAATTTTTTGTGTCTCGCATTTCTTTTTTATCCCTTGTATATCCTCTAATTGGTTTCCATGCTTGTCCTTGCCTTGATAAGTCATCACATTAAAATCAGATGGCACTTCTCTCAAATTTGTAGATAATCCAGCTGGGGTATCCGATAAATCCAAAGGCAATTTATCTGGTACAGTCTCTGTCTTTAGTTCCAGCTCCTTCTGCTTATCCTGTATTATATCTGAAGACGTTAAATTCATTTTCAACCTATTTTGATAAAATTCTTCCGCTCTTTCAACAGTATTTAACTGGTATCTTTCTCCTTGATATCTCAATATAATACCAACTGGGACATCCCACCGGAATTGAATATTTCTCCTTTTTAACTCAGACACCAGAAAGCCAAATTTCTTCCTTTCCATTAATATCTTAGGTGGGAGTTCCTTGTAGATCCAAATCTTTCTTCCATACAATTGCAAATTAGAATTGAAGGAATTTTGCACAATTTTATTCCTAATTTCTTTATCTGAAAAATAGATTACCACATCTCTAGGCAATTGCCTTTGCTTGGCAGTCCAGGAGTTTATTCGATAAGCTCTGTCAATCCTACAAAACACTTCCTCAGGTTGAATCTTTAAAATCCCAGCTAGAAATTCAGAAGATATTTTCCTTAAGTCATCTCTGTTATTTTCCTGCAAACCTCTAAGTCTTATTGCATATTCTGTGAAATTATATTGTATCTTTAGAACCTCTTTTTCAATCCTCTGTTGCAGATTTTCTACATTACCAGACTTTTGGTCAGCATCCATTTTAAATTTTTCTTCTGAACTATAATCCTGAATATTTAACAAATCATTTTCAATTTTTTGAATTCTATTGTCCAATTTATCTTGAATTTCATCCATTTTTGACTCTAGTAAATTAGTATTTGTATCCAACCGAATCATGAATTCTGACACTTTTAAAATTTTTTGCTGCAAAAAGTCAAACTTGGATTTCACCAATTCCTTAGTTTCCTGCTTAAATTTTTCAAGTTGCTGATTCACAATCTCATCCCTTCTTTCAATCTCCTCTAAGAGAAATTCTATTATATTAAAATCAGGTTTCTGCGACTGAAGAGTTAAAACTTGTTCCTTTAAATTCTTAGTGGGGGAATCCCCCCCACCTATTTGTTTATCTGGCTTCACAAGCCTCAGTGCCATGTTTCCGCCTAAGCAGGCTTTGTTAGAAGAAAAAAAAAAAAAAACAAGACAAAAGACTTCCAGCCAGCAACAATCCGGCCTCCAGGGGAGAAAGAGAAAAACAAAAACAGGAGCGGAGTTTTGTCTACAAATGTAGCCAGTGGTATTTATTCCGCTACATTGTAATAATAAAAAACGGAAGAACTTTCCCTCTCAAACTCTTCTCCAGCCGCGGCAGACGCCATTTTAAAAAGAAACTTTTTTCCTCTTTCTCTTCCTCTATTCTCTTAAGTAATTTTTAAAAGATAAGTAAAATACTTGCGCTTCAGTATTACAGGTCCAGCTCACATTTTCTTTGAGTAATCTGTCAAATTCGCAGGCTTGCTTTTGACGCCTGGCTCTGCATTAGCAGAGGTCTCCCAAAGCCCGGAGCAGCGGCTGGGGATATGGGGCATCTCATCCGCTCCATCCCAAAAGTAAAAGAAAAACTTTTGGGACTCTGCAGAGAGTTCTACCCACCCCTGCCGGCTCTATCTCCGTTTCCTCATGGGAACGGAGTTTTTTCGAGCCGCCGTTCCGTTGTGAAGGCGGCTCTGACAGGCAGTGGAAGCTGACGATCCCAAAGGAACGTCTGGCGGCGGCCAGCAGCAAACAGGAAGTCCGACCTAGAGTCATCTTGAACATGGCCTTTGTTTCATAAAATGTTGCAACCTATCCTTTGGTGATATTCATCCGATGCTAATATTGTTACTTCCACAAATCCATTTTGAAATGAATTTCTCAAATAGTGAATTGCTAATTTTGCTTTCTGCTTGACACATGCGAATATATCTGTGATTATTTGTTCCTCTATTGAGAACAAGTAACTTATTTTCCCTCATTTTTTTGAGAATGAGAAGTTACATCTTGATATACCACCTGAGTCTTACCTATTGGCATGTGAACTGTTTGCATTTCACAAATGTCAGCAGCTTTTTCTTTTTACTTTAGTTCTTTTATTCTATTAATTTTTTTAAATGGATTAAATTAAATCAGTGACACATCTGCTTCTGTATAATAACATTTTGTTCCTAACTTTAATTTTCTGGAACCAGGAAAACTTGATTTTTAGAATTGTTTGTTAAGTCACACCATGTGCTTTGTTAGAGAAGAGTAAAAAAACAAAACTTATTGTAAGATTAATTGTAGGGGGAAAAAACTATGTCTGGTTCTTTAAAGAAAAAAATTACCCATACATTTGTTGAAACAAAAGGCAAGGCTTGTCAGCTTTGAGTTATCCTAAGACTATTAACAATGTGGCTTAAAAGGATTAATTTAGAACAGATACTCCTTTTATTTGTATTAGTTTTATGCCTCCAGTGAACACTGTACTGCTTTGTATTTATTGTTGGTTGGATTGAGCATGTTTTGTAAATAGCTTCTTAGATATCTGGAGTTCCAATGGAAGTGGATAATTTCTTTAAAATAAATGCATAAACAAACCACTACAAGCAACACATGCCGTTTTAAAAGTAGTTGTTAGTAGAACTATTTATACGATTCAGGCACAGTTAAGTTGTACCTATTTGTAGCCTTCATAGTTACATGCTCTTTGCTGTATTTTCATGATAGAATATATGTGACATATTAGGTGTGGGTTTTTTTCATGATCCTAGAAATTTGTTCTAGGAAGAATTGCAACAAGTTGCTAAAGGAATTAACTGCAGAAATCCATTGATGATTATCTGAGCAGAAGGATTAGATAATAAATGTATCCACGTAATAACATTTGATAGTCATTTTTTCCATCACTTGTTCAAAAAACCTAATTTGCACCACTATCTCAGAGATTTTCTTCGCGTCTGAGAAAGTCTTTACACCTGTTTCATTGTTAATTAAAATATAATAGTAAGATTTCTACCAATAATACAATATTATCAGGTTTTTCACATCCTTTTATAAATCCAGATTATTCTGCATGGATTATGGATAGTAATACCTTCTGTAATCTTCATATCAGAGTAGCTGTCAAAATCTCAGTATCTGTATCTAACAAAGATATTGGATGAAATCTTCCGTAATTTGTGGAACTTCTTCCTGTATTAGAATAATTGTTATATAAACCTCATAATCCCATGATTGAGGCCCTTTTCTCCAAAGACTTAATATATATCTCTTTACAATATCAGAGCCAACTTTTTCTAATATATTTTTATACCATTCAGGAGGTATACAGTTGTCAATTATTCCCTTCAGAATTACAGGAGACAGCTAACTCCCTTGAATTGGCATACAAAATGATTGGAAGATGTATTCCATTTTTAAAAATCTATCCACTAAGACAGTGATGGCTAATCTTTTTGCCATCGTGTGCCGGGGGGGAGCAGGGGGGTCGTGTGTGCATGTGCCCACACCCATAATTCTATGCGCCCTGCCCCTGCGCATGCGCACACAACCCCCCTCCCAGCACGGTGGGATCAGAAGTTGTTAAACGGGCTGTTTTCGGCCTCTGGAGGACCTCTGGGGGAGAAGGCCATTTTTGCCCTCCCCAGGCTCCTAAAGAGGCCCTGGAACCAGGTGAGAAAGAAAAATGGGCCTTCCCCAGGCCCTCCGGAGCAGGAAACAGCCTGTTTCCTTATTTCTGGTGGGCCCAGAAGACCCAAAAATCAGCTGGCCAGCGTGCACATGCGCGCCGGAGTTGAGCTCGCATGCCCATTGATATGGCTACGCATGCCACCTGTGCGTGCCATAGGTTCACCATCATGGCACTAAGATAACGTTCTCCATTTGTAGAGGATAGTGCCATTACATCATCATGCACATGTCATCATTTTGTGTGCTGTGGCTAAAAGTATTGCTAATCCTTTCATGACTTTCTGGTCGATTAAAAAAAATAATTCTGAGTCATCTCCTGGCTAGCTGTAATTTATTGAGTGCGGATTCAAAGGTAAGAGAAGTTGGGAATTTTTCTTCTCTGGCTTTTTGGCTGAGGGCCTCCTGGTGAAGCAGATACCTGAAGAGATTTCTTGTGACTGGACCTAAGGATTCAGGCCCATTGTCTAGGAAACTCTACTCTGTTTCCCAAAAAATAAGACATCCCCTGATAATAAGCCCCCCCCCAAAATAAGCCTTCCCCGAAAATAAGCCCTTCCCGAAAATATTGAAACGCATGTGCAGCCAGTCCCCACCATTTTCTCTGGTTTAGGGTTAGGGAGACAGAGCTGGAAATCAGGTAAGATGGCAAGAGGAGTCCCATCTTGCTCCATGCACCCCAAAATAATGAGACCTCCCCAAAAATAAGACCAAGTGCTTATTTCAGGGTTAAAAAAATATAAGACAGGGTCTTATTTTCAGGAAAACATGGCAGAAGGGTAAGAACCAGTGAATAAAACTGGAAAATAATATCCAATTTAGACATGTGAAGAATTTTGAAATTTGTGTTCAGTACAAGATGCTCAGTTGGATGATATTCTACTTTTGCTCTAACATTTGTCTTTCTATGTCTGTCAGTACTTATACATTGTTGAGTTCCAGGTTTGAAATGCAGACGTCAGCCTCATTAACTGGTTGCATTTAAATTTTACTCTCATATTGCTGTTCCATTGCTTTTATTAAAAATAAAAACTATATTCTTGATTTATTTAACTATGAGTTTGTAATCCAGCACTGTATGCTCCAAAATCATTTGGGTTAGGTGGCCCTGGTTGAAAGGGGAAATTTGGAGCCATTCTTTAAATGCTGATTCGTGGGGGAAGAGAGAGAGTCCATGTAGTGTCCCATCCAGATTCCAAGTGAGGGAAACATCTTCCCATTTGAAAACAAATGGTGAATATGTAACTTTTTACCTGGGCAGAACATTTTCACTGAGGCAGAGCCCAACTGGACATTCCATGGTTCAAGAAGACCAGATATGAGGATGAAGATCCCATGTAGACAGATTTGGGTATTGACACTCCTGTCACCAGCTTCCGAATTTCTTTCTTTTTTTTTTTTTTTTGCTACAACTTTCCTTCATTCTTTGAAGGAGAAAGAATTTAGCAAGATATGTCATTAACTTCCTGGAAGTATCATGTTTTCAGAATTTACCGTATTTTTTGGACTATATAAGACAGGCTTCCCCCCAAAAAAATGGGTGGGAATGTTTGTGCGTCTTATAGAGCAAATGTTGCAGAAGCCCCACCCACTCACCAGCCTCCACCCTTCAGCCTCTGCCTCCCAGCAATTTGCCTCCTTGCAGCAAACAGCAAACATCCTAGTCAGCTTTAGCACAGCCTGATTTAGTACGAGCAGCTGATTGGTGGTTGGATCGGCCTCCTGGAATACCAACAATCAGCTGTTCCAGGCTGCGGGGATTGCTGCCGTCACCGCCCATCGCCGCTGTTGGCGGCCGAAAACAGGATGTGCGGATGCCGTAAATGGGGCACGCGGAGGCAAAAAATGGGACACATGGAAGCGGCGATAGACGGCGGCAGTGATCCCTGCAGCCTGGAACAGCTGATCGTCATATTCCAGGAGGCTGATCCAACTGTCAATCAGCTGCTCATGCTAAATCAGGCTGTGCTGAAGCTGACCAGGCTGTTTGTTGCAAGAAGGCAAATTGCTGGGAGGCAGAGGCAGATTTTTTTTTCTTGTTTTCCTCCCCAAAAGCTAGATACGTCTTATAGTCCAGAGCGTCCTATAGTCTGAAAAATATGATACTTTGCTTGTTTTGGGCCTTTACTTATTTAAACCAAAGAAAGAAAGAAACTAAAGAAAGAAGACAGCAAAACAATAGTAAGGTTTCTTATTCATTGGTATTGGTGTATATGTGTGTGTGTGTGTACGTGTACCATTTTCTGCAAATTAATAAAGAATTTACTATTTTTCACTGTAGTTATTGATACATACATGTGCCTATAAGATACTTATTAATAAAGTTGCGAGACTGCAATTTTATGGAATTTTATGTTGGAGGAAAGATCAGGGTTATTAGTTATTGTTTTCACCTTTGCTGCTGATCTGTATTTATTGTGATGTTATTTTATGTTTTTAACTTCCGTTCAACAATCGTTAAAGATAGGGGAGTGAGGGAATCTAAAAATAAATTAAATATAGTTTCCCATAAGTTTTACTTTTACATTATTATTATTTTGCAGACGGTTCTTCAAAATGTACATGACTGCAGTTTGCAATGAAAAGCATGAGCAATCTGTCCTTTTCTCTGTGCTGATTAATCATGTGCTTTTAGAGCTTGTCTTAAAAAATATCTAAAAACAACTTAAACTGCTTAAAAGTGCTGTAGGCATTCTTACATGTCAATAACTGCGCATAGCACTAATTAACTTGCTAGATTGTCAGGTTCTTGGAGAGACTGTTCATTTTATTTAGAATTTGTTAATTGAATTTTATTTGGGAATTTCACTTTTGGCTACCATTGTTGCTTGATAGAATGAAGATAATTCTTCTATTTAAGGTAGGCAGCGAAAACATAACTAGTGTATTTTATGAACAAACCTTGTTTAGAAGGAGGTAGCTGATCTATGTGATATGGCAGCTTTTTAAATAGAGGTGCAGGTATAGGTGCAGGTTTGCTTTTTTAAAAAATAATAATAATAAAGTTCTCTGCTAGCTATTATTGGAGTATTGGTACATTTCTATGCTTGCTTACTAGTAAGAAAGCTCCACTGAAACAATTGTCTTACTTCTGAAGCTAGCATAGATAAGATTATCAGTAGAAAGTATGGGGGGCACAGTGTATGTATCTTCTATGGTCTTTGGGATATAATTTTAGTGATAACCAGTTGAATGGGGGGACATCAGTGGTGGGTTTCACATTTTTTTACTACTGGTTCTGTGGGTGTGGCTTGGTGGGCATGGCATGACTTGGTGGGTGTGGCTTGGTGGGCATGGCAGGGGAAGGTTACTGCAAATTCCGCATTTCCTCCCGATCAGCTGGGACTTCGGAGGCAGAGAATAGATGGTGGCTGGGCCAGTCAGAATTTTTACTACCGGTTCTCCGAACTACTCAAAATTTCTGCTACTAGTTCTCCAGAACAGGTCATAACTTGCTGCAACCCACCTCTGGGGGACATGTATGTGTGCAACTGCTTGGATAAATCCTTGTAGTTTTCTTGGCAAGATTTTGGTTGTGGTTTGCCATTGCCTTCTCCTTCTTTGGACTGAGAGAGTGAGACTGACCCAAGGTCACCCAGCTGACTTTGTGCCTAAGGTGGGATTGGAACTCATGGCCTCCTGGTTTCTAGCTTGGTTCCTTGATCATACACCAAACTGGCTTACTTAGGAGCTTGTAATATACTGTGCAGAAAATGATAATGTGTAAGTAATACATTCATATTTTGTTCCAGAAATAAGTGCAGATAAAGTTTTAAAAAAAATAAAAAATAAAGTTTTCACAGGAGTCTGTACCCATCTTTTTGCAAACATTGCAACTTTTCTTATATATGATCATTTTACATTGCTATATAGCTAAGCTTCCTTCCCCCCCCCATTTTTACAAAAGGAGGCAAGACTTCCAATGCTGTTTTTAATGAAAAAGCTGTTGTAATTTGGAGAAAAAAAGAAGATGTGTTTTCGATGCTGTGGTAAAAGAGAAAAAGTTTTGCCTCACATAACAAGTGTCTCAAACTTAAAGGAAAAATAGATTGAGCCCTGCTCTGGTTTTCCTTTAGCCCCTCTGATTTTGTCCCTGAAGTAATATTATTGAAATATAGAGAGACAGGTGATGCTGAGGGGTCTAGGACTTTTAGTCTCCGATTCTTCATTCTCCTCGGGCGTTTCTCCTCCAGTGATTCTCCCCCGATTTATCTCCTCAGCTGGCACGCTTTCAGTCATTTACCCTGGGGAATGGGCCACCAGCCCCTGCATCCCACACCCTTCGACACAGCCCATTAGCAGAAAGAGGGTTTGTCCTGGGTGTTCCGCCCTCTGTGACAGTTACCACCAACCAATTGGCTAGAGGGGGTGTAATAGAAATCCAGCAAAAGGAGAGAGGTGTAAAATAATTTGCCAAAATGCCTCCCACCCTCCCCCTCTCTCTTCCCCCCCAATACAGGGAGGAACAATTGGTTTACTGGGAAGTAAGCCTCATCATCATCATCATCATCATCATCATCATCATTATTATTATTATTATTATTATTATTATTATTATTATTATTTATTTATTTATTTATTTATTTATTTATTTATTTATTTATTTATTTATTTAATTTATATACCACCCTTCTCCAACAGGACTCAGGGCGGTGAACAGCCACGGTAAAAACACAACATATAAAATTTAAAAACAATTTAAAAAATATTAAATACTTTTGGCCATCAATTTAAAATAACCCAATTAAAATCAATTATAAATTTAAAACCATAAGGATGGGGTCAAGCCAGCCCGGCTAGATGGAATAGATGTGTTTTCAGGGCCCGACGAAAAGTCCGGAGGTCTGGTATTGTGCATATCTCTGGGGGTAGGTTGTTCCAGAGGGCAGGTGCTGCCACAGAGAAGGCTCTCCCCCTGGGGGTCGCCAGCCGACATTGTCTGGCCGACGGCACCCTGAGGAGGCCCTCTCTGTGTGAGCGAACTGGCCAGTGGGAGGCTATTGGCGGTAGAAGGCGGTCTCGTAAATACCCCGGCCCTAAGCCCTGTTGCTCCCATAATCCCCCACACGGCCGCATTCTGGACCAACTGGAGCCTCCGGGTGCACCCCAAGGGGAGCCCCATGTAGAGAGCATTGCAGTAGTCCAGGCGGGAAGTGACGAGTGCCTGAGTGACCGTGCGTAGGGAGTCCCGATCTAGAAAGGGACGCAACTGGAGTATCAGGCGAACCTGATAAAAAGCCCCCCTGGCCACGGCTGTCATATGCTCTTCTAAAGACAGCCGTGTATGCAGGAGGATGCCCAAGTTGCGAGCCCTTTCCGTGGGGGCCAATGATTCGCCCCCATTAACCAGCGATGGCGCCAGCTGGCTATATCGGGACGCCAGAAGCCACAGCCACTCGGTCTTGGAAGGGTTGAGTCGGAGCCTGTTTCTCCCCATCCAGGCCCGCACGGCCTCCAGGCACCGGGACATCACTTCAAGGGCATTGTTGGGGTGGCCTGGGGTGGAGATGTACAGCTGAGTGTCACCAGCATACTGATGGAACTCCACCCCAAAGCCACGGATGATCTCACCCAGCGGCTTTACATAAATGTTGAACAAAAGGGGCGAGAGGACCGACCCTTGCAGCACCCCACAAACAAGGCGCCTTGGGGTCGATCGCTGCCCCCCTGCCAACACAGATTGCAACTGGTCAGAGAGGTAGGAGGAGAACCACCGTAAAACGGTGCCCCCCACCCCAACCCCTCCAACCAGTGCAACATGATACCATAGTCGATGGTATCAAAAGCCACTGAGAGATCTAACAGGACCAGGATAGAGGAGCATCCCCTATCCCGAGCCCTAAATTCAATGCTAGGATTGCAGCGTGAACTATTTACCTAGTATTTCAAATGGAACAGTTGGTTTACTCGGAAATGAGAATTCTTTAGAGGACAATTAATAGAAATCCAGCGAAAGGAGAGAGGTGTAAAAAATTTGCCTGCCTTCCTTCCTCCCTCTCTCTCTCCCCCCCACACACTGTTACTGAGCAGGCTAAAGCGGTTACTCCGCTCGGAGTGGGCGAGCGATGGCTCCGTTGGATGGGCATCAGCGTGGGGCACGTCCATTACTCCCAACCCAGCATGTGAAAACACTGCACAGCCATGACCTGGATGACTGAGAATCTCCATAGATAAATAATTAAAAAAAAAAAACCTGGAAAAAGCTCATGCAGGGCACAAAGTACTTCAGAGTATTCATCAGCCTTACTGTGGATTTGTGATAGGCTTGTTTTAAAGATCGGGCACCATTTTGCTTAAATGCAGAAAGTCTGTTGGGTAGTATAAGAATTGGCTGTTTTGGGGCTTTGCCTTATTTCTTTATTTCTGTCCCTGTTGGTTTTAACACAATAATCAAATCAACGTAACAGATAGATGAGATTGCCCTCAAATATAACTAGTCAAAACTGAGTGATTCTTTCATCAGTCAGAAAAATACTTAAGTTCCTGCCATCTTACCGTAAGTCATGATTTTTGACATGCAGAGTAAGCTGGAACAGCTGTCATCCAATAAGCATAGTTTCTTTTTCTCAAGAACCCATAAGAGAAGCAAGGAAAAAATGTATTTGAGCTCCATGCTGTGAGCTTTATTCTTTTCTTAGCCTTCACTGAACAATAGACCACAACCTTTGTCTTTGATGCTTTGGAAACTTCACAAGTGAAAAGGAACTTGGTGACAAATAAATGACTGAGAATCAACAACCACAGTAGGGATATGCTTTACCATGTGGCAGGCAGAAAGAAATCCTGAGGCATTTTATTACAGATTTTCTAGCCATTTACAAAACCATATGGAATGTTGTTAATATGAAAATAAAATTAAAATGAAAGAAAGCTGGTAATCCTTCTATGGTTAAAACCACATCTGAAACCATTCTGTGTGACTTTGGAAAGTTGGGAGAATAATTTTTTTGGCAGAAAAAAGTCAGTAAATTAGAATAAAAATTCACTAACATACCAATATATAATATTTTATATATTGTATGTTAATTTTTTTCAGTGCCTATCTCTGAGATTAATCGCATATTTACTTATTAAATTATACCGTGTTTCCCCGAAAATAAGACCCTGTCTTATAGTTTTTTGAATCCAGAAATAAGTGCTTGGCCTTATTTTTGGGGAGGTCTTATTATTTTGGGGCACGTGGAGGAAACCAGAGGAAATGGCAGGGACCGGCTGCACATGTGTTTAAATATTTTTGGGGAGGGCTTATTTTCAAGGGGGGAGCTTACTTTTGCGCATGTGCTCAAAAGCCCGATTGGGCTTATTATCAGGGGATGTCTTATTTTTGGGGAAACAGGGTATTTATTTATTAAATTAATTTCTATTATTATGTTTATGATTTGGCGTACAGTCCGCCAGATGTTAAGATAAAAATGTCAAATCCAATCTAATCTATTGAGTTAGGTAGATGTTTAGTCGTGTTAAAAGTATTATCACAGGATGTAAGCTGTTCTGAGCAAAGCTGCCTTTTGCAATTGACTGGTGGTGTTCAAGTGGTGTTGCAGATGTTTTGGGATTGACCCCAAGGCCCCTATTGCTATTGGTACTATCTCTGCTTACTTTTGGCACATTTGTTCTACTTCTATTTGAAGGTCTTTGTATTTTGTGATTTTTCTCCAGTTCTTTTTCTTCTTTTCCGCTGTCTCCAAATACTGCCATGTCCACTGTCCACTTCTTTTTTGTCTTTCTTATCAACAATTGTTAAGTCACGGGTGTTAGTTGCCAAGTGCCTGTCTGTTTGAATTCTAAAGAGCAATTTAGCTTCTTCATTTTCTATTTCTTTCTCTTTTATGGTTCCACGAGTTCTTGCTTCCAGGCAAATGGTATTTCTTACATATCTTCCAATGCACTATTCTTGCTACTTTGTCATGCCATTGTAGTCAGTCTGTGTGATTTTGCCACAGCTAACCAGGTGATCTACTGTTTCTTCAGTTTCTTTCTTTCTTTTTTTTTTACTTTAATTTATATGCCGCCCTTCTCTGGAGACTCAGGGCAGCTTACAATGCGCTAAGCAATAGCCTTCATACTTTTGTATATTTATACAAAGTCAGCTTATTGCCCCCACAATCTGGGTCCTCATTTCACCTACCTTTGAAAGGATGGAAGGCTGAGTCAACCTTGAGCCTGGTGAGATTTGAACTTGCAGTAATTGCAAGCAGCAGTAGTTAATAACAGTGCTTTAGTCCACTGTACTACAGGCTCTTTGCAGAGACCACGTTTGCTGTCTATTGCTGTCTTCTCAATTCTGGCTTTGTATGCATTTATTTTTAAGGCTTGGTCTTGTGCTGCCAAAATTAACTCCTTGGTCTGTTTCTTCAATTTTCTGGCCCTTAGCCATTGCCAGCTCTGGTTATTATCTGCTTTGCCTGCAATTTTTTTTTTAATGTACTGGCCATGTAATACTTTTTCTTCCCATGTCTCTTTTCTGTTCATTATGGTCTGTCACAGCCATCCAGATGTTCAGACTGTATTTGGCATTTTGGTCCACCTATCAAGTCCTTCCCAAGGACCTGGGAT
Source organism: Pantherophis guttatus (assembly GCF_059756535.1). Taxonomy (NCBI): domain Eukaryota; kingdom Metazoa; phylum Chordata; class Lepidosauria; order Squamata; family Colubridae; genus Pantherophis; species Pantherophis guttatus. The sequence goes on along the minus strand of NC_142063.1, from coordinate 126,639,453 downwards.
AGGCACATGTGGTGTTTGATGGTGTTAGAAGTATTGTCTCAGGATATAAGCTGTTCCAAATAAAGCTTATATCACCATTAATGGATGGTGAATTTGTCAATGACAATAGTGTTTGAGTGGTGCTCCAGTGTTATTATTAATTATTTAGCATAAACCATGATGTGAGCTGATAGAAATAATTTGGCAAGCTGAGATAGGAAGAACTCTAGAATGAGATAAATCTGGGGAAACTGTCCTTCATTCACAAAACCCCCTCTCATGCAGAGAATGAACTGCAAGCTAGAAATTTTAGGGCGAGCATTTTTAAGAAAGGAAATGCTTCGTGGAAGAAAGCAGGGATGAAATCCAGCAGGTTCTGACAGGTTCTGGAGAACCGGTAGCAGAAATTTTGAGCAGTTCGGAGAACCGGTAGCGGAAATTTTGAGTAGTTTGGAGAACTGGTAAATACCACCTCTGGCTGGCCCCAGAGTGGGGTGGGAATGGAGATTTTGCAATATCTTTCCCCCAGGAGTGGGGAGGGAATGGGGATTTTGCAGTATCCTTTCTCTGCAGTGGGGTGGGAATGGAGATTTTGCAGTATCCTTCCCCTGTCACGCCCACAGAACTGGTAGTAAAAAAAACTGGATTTCACCACTGGAAGAAAGTATTTCAATGATCAGAGTCAGTAGACTCCAAGCAAGGATGGGGGGAATAAGCCGGAAAAGGAATCACAAGGGAGCTAAAGAGGAAACAAAGGGAAAAGTATGAATGGTAAAGTTAAGGAAAGGGAAATGTGAGTGATCACACTGCTTGTAACTGAAAAAGAAAGAGAGAAAATAATAAATATGGAAGTCATAAAAGATAACTCCCCTATAGATACAGTCTATATTGGAGTCTGCAGAAATTTTTATGCTGGTTTTCATGAAATATGGTTCGCATAATGGATGTCAGTTCAATTATTGCCTGTATTAGAAATGTAATAAATAGTTAAAACCTGAGCCTAGATTTGGAATGTTTAATATAGCCTTATTTTGTTACTGCCTGCCTGTAGTGAAAAGAAATCTTTAAAAAATAATGTTAACAGACCACAGTTCCAGTGAATGGAAGATTACTTTCTATAGATTGTGTGGATCAAGGCAATACCTATCAATATTTTATATGTTTAATATTCAAGATGAATCCCTCTCATTGAATAAAGAAAAATTAAGGATGATCAATTATGTTATTTGATTCAGGCCATAAACTGGGGATAATAAATAAATAAATTAGCTCATCAGATTTAGTGGGACTGAGAAAATAGGATTTTATTGGCATGTAACTCTGTATAGTCTTATGGAAGCCAATCTTGGCTGCAAAGGGAGAAAAAAGTTGAAAAGTAAGCTTTTTAGCATTTCTTGTGTGTATTACATCCATTTGATTAAAAAAATTATAAAAAGGATTACTATTATGTGCTCACTTATCTGGAAATAAACTTTGACTTAGTTACTTCTTCTTAGTTACTTTTAGGGTTGACATTGTAGGGCTGCATCAATAAAGACTGCTAGAAGAAGGTGACCACAAAGTATTTCAAGATATTGTGAATTTTGTTTAGGGAACAGTGAGATAAAAAGTTTAATGCTTCATTATAATATGTACATTTTGTCATAGGAAACACAAAGGAAAAGTACATACTGAGTCGGAATGCAATATTAGATGGGGGCTGTGAACAATTTATAATAACAATAGTTAATTAGGTATGCCCTCCTGAACTGTCAATGACTCTTGGCAGTTCATAACAACACTAAAAAAATTACAATAAAATCAAGTAAAGATAAAAGAATGGCCAGTGTGATAAAACAAGAGATCTCACTTTCCCTTGCCAAAGGCCTGAGTGAAGAGGCAGGTCTCCATGGCTCTTCTAAACAGCAGGAGTGGAGACCACTCCTGGATCTTGGGTAGGTACTGCTGCAGAGAAGATGCATTCCAAAGCCCCAGTAGTTGGTACTGTTTAGCTGAAGGAATCTGAAGTGTACCAACCCTGCAGGATTGAATCAACCAGGCAGATGCTAGGGAGACATGCAATTCCTCAAATAACCAAACCCAACGTCATGCATATAAGCAAGACCTCAGAAACAGAACTGAGGGGACAATGTGTTTGTATATTTTATGGACTAAACTACTTCCCCCCCAAAAAAAACCCCAACCCAGATACTCATTAGATAGAAAATCCCTTTGTAATGGTAAAGCCCAGGTAGGGCTTGATTGGATGGAAGAATCGAATGAAAGTGGCCGTACTCCCTTTTGTAGCCTATCATATCCTAAAATATACGGATTTTAGCTTTTAGCTTTTAAATTTAGGATTTTTGGCCACTGCAAATGCTCTGAAAAGTATCAGACTAATTTTGGATGAAAGCTATCTACAATCCAGCTTTGATTCCCATTGTGTCATTTTTGCAATAGCTTTGTGATATGTCCTTGGTGATTCAGTCTAATTTAGACTGAACATTATTTTGGAATCTCAGTATGACATTACGTACTTTGAAAAAATGAACTTCTGAACTAAGATGTTAGCTTTTCAGAAGACATTAATTGTGAACTGCATGTATCATGATTGTTCTTGGATTCATTCACCCACTAAATGTAAATAGGTTGTTGAATATAAAGCTTAAAACCCAAGTAGATGAAGGGTAGATGGAACTTGTTTCTCAGACATGTCAGTAGAATAGAATAGAATAGAATAGAATAGAATAGAATAGAATAGAATAGAATAGAATAGAATAGAATAGAATAGAATAGAATAGAATAACAGAGTTGGAAGGGACCTTGGAGGTCTTCTAGTCCAACCCCTGCTTAGGCAGGAAACCATATACCACTTCAGACAAATGGTTATCCAACAAATTTCCAGTGTTAGAGCATTCACAACTTCTGGAGGCAAGTTATTCCACTGATTAATTGTTCTAACTCATGAAATTTCTCCTTAGTTCTAAGTTGCTTCTCTCTTTGATTAGTTTCCACTCATTGCTTCTTGTCCTGCCCTCAGGTGCTTTGGAGAATAGCTTGTCTCCCTCTTCTTTGTGGCAGCCTCTGAGATATTGGAACACTGCTATCATGTCTCCTCTAGTCCTTCTTTTCATTAAAACTAGACATACCCAGTTCCTGCAACCATTCTTCATATGTTTTAGCATCCAGTCCCCTAATCATCTTTGTTGCTTTTCTCTGCACTCTTTCTAGAGTCTCAACATATTTTTTACATCATGGTGACCAAAACTGGATGCAGTATTCCAAGTGTGGCCTTACTAAGGCATTATAAAGTGGTATTAACACGTCACATGATCTTGATTCTATCCCTTTGTTTATGCAGCCTAGAACTGTGTTGGCTTTTTTGGCAGCTGCTGCACACTACTGGCTCATATTTAAATGGTTGTCCACTAGGACTCCAAGATCCCTCTCACAGTTACTACTATTGAACAAAGTACCACATACACTGTACCTGTGCATTTTGTTTTTCTTGCCTAAATGTAGAACCTTACTTTTTTCACCATTGAATTTCATTTTGTTAGATAGTGCCCAATGTTCAAGTCTTTCAAGATCCTTCTGTATCTTAAGCCTATCTTCTGGAGTGTTGGCTATTCCTGCTAGCTTGTTGTTGTCTGCAAATTTGATGAGTTCCCCATCTATTCTCTCGTCCAAATCATTGATGAAGATGATGAAGAGTACTGGGCGTAAAACAGAGCCTTGGGGTACCCCACTGCATACTTCCCTCCATGTAGATGCAGTTCCATTGAGGACTACACGTTGAGTGCGGTTGGTCAGCCAGTTACAAATCCGTCTGGTGGTGATGCTGTCTAACCCACATTTTTCTACTTTATCTAATAGTAGGTTATGGTCTACTTTGTCAAATGCCTTTGACAATTAATCAGCAATTTGACCAGTACTTCATTAAGTACTTTTTAATGAGTACCAGTAATTCATTAAGTTCTTTTTTCTCCTTCTTTAAATATATTATTGTTACTTTGAATTATTATTTCAATACAGGGTGGCATACTTTGACTTTAAAAAAAAAAAGATTAGCGCTGTGCAGCACTTTGGATTTCAAAGGGAAATGTTGCTGAAATATGCAGGCATGCTGACATGGCATCTATTAGCAATTCTTTAAAGCAGCAGCCTCTTTTTCCAGTAGTGGATGCCTGCAATTGCTTTACAATCCTAGTAAAGTCATATTTAATTTAAAGAATAGCAGGTGTCCATACCTACTCCAAAACTTCTTTATCCCTCTGAATCCAAAGTGCTACATACACACACAAACCACCCCCAAAATCAGGCAAAAAAAAGACCAGGGCCACATGTGAAGTTCCAATTATTTATTATTTATTACTTATTACTTATCATGCCTCTGCACGGCAAAAAACATGGCCTGTTTATTGAAAAGTGGGGAGAGTAAGTGAATGAGCTGGCCCTTTTCTTCTACCTTTTAATGCAGCTTTTAGATTGTGGGTTTCGTTTTTGTCTTAGTATCTTATATGTTTCCTTGAAATTAGTTACAGATGGCAGTAGAGACTGTCTAATTATCTGATTTCTAGTGATTGGCTCATATTCATTATCATTGGCCTATGAGCAACTGGGTGTCTTTTGCTCAAATGTATTTATTTATTAAATTTTTATACCATCCATCTCACTGGTACAGTGACTCTGATCAACAAATGAAGTGGCTTCAAGGAGGAAAACTATTTCTTATAGTTCTTTGAGTATGAGGTATGAACATGAGTCTTGAGAAAGAGAATATACCAGGGGTGAAATCCAGCAGGTTCTGACAGGTTCTGGAGAATCAGTAGCAGAAATTTTGAGTAGTTTGGAGAACCAGCAAATACCACCTCTGCCTGGGCCCAGAGTGGGGAGGGAAAAGGGATTTTACAGTATCTTTCCCCTGGAGTGGGGTGGAATTGGAGATTTTGCAATATCCTTCTCCTGCCACACCCACCAAGCTACACCATGACCACCAAGCCACACCCACAGAACTGGTAGTAAAAAAATAAATAAATTTTACCACTGGAATATACACACCATTCTTAGCTGCTGAATGGTTCTCCCCAAAAGGTTCACATCCTTAGTGACATGTAACTTGGGACTAGTCAGTTTCTGGTAGATTTGCAATTGAAGTATTTATTTATAACCATTGGATCTGGCAGGCATCCAGCAGTATGTCCAATATGCTTTGTTTTATTGCCAAAGTGTTTATTGTCGAATCAGCCTTATTTCATAACTGTGTTCTCTGATATATAAATCTTTTGCTTGAAGGCTAATTAAAGGGTTTGCTAAAGGTGCTGTCAATTCTCTGGATTTCAGTCTTTAGGGGTTCTGGCCTTTTGATTTCTTACAGCATGTCTTTCAAGGTGTTCTTATTACTTTCATTATTCCTTTCGGCACTGGATTCTCCCCTCTTCAGAAGAAGGTATCACAGTCTGTGTTGACAGTTCATAAATCACAGACTTTCAGCAATAAAGCAGCTTTGGGTGTCCCATATAAGTTTAAGACAGATTTGAAAGGTACTTCAACACTTTGAGTTGGAAATAAAAAGTTTCCTCTTCTCAGTTGTAAGAAAATTGTAGAAACAATTGAAAGCCGTGAAGATACCATGAATTTTCATTTAGATTCTATGCATGATTACCCAGATGTAAGGATGTTAAAAACCTCTCTTCATACCTTGTGTATTTGACATATATTGGGTAACGAATACTAACAATAAAATAAATCTGACTTTCTATGGCATGTGATGGGTAGGCATTCCAGGAGTAGGAAGTATCCTGTTAGAAGTTAAATTTAAATTTACTGACAAAGAAATAAAGGGAGACTAGTATAGCTATTTCAAGCTGTTTAGGTCTCATCAGCTAGCCATATCCTTCTGGGTTTCAAACCCGGGCCACTTGCATATTAGGCAGATGTAACCTTCTAACTATCCTTTTAGAAGTGCTTCAGCCAAGGATTATAAAACCTGGATGATTCTCTGGATGTATAGAGAATATGTACCTTTTGATGGTCAGGGCTCAAACTGTAAGATTTTGGGTTATCAGCATGTTGAATAGGTATGAATGAGCATGTCATCATCATTAATCATCATCATCATCATCATTTTAGCCATTGTCCATTCACTGCATTATGAAGGCCTCTTCCGCATGTTTCCAACCAATATGATTCTGCTTTCTTTGGTCAGTTGGGCCCGCAATACTTGCTGAGATGGATACCCCTGACTAATAGTGCTCACATCTGCCAACCCACATTGGACCAGCATCAGAGGTGGGTTTCAGCAGGTTCTGACTAGTTCTGGAGAACCAATAGCGGAAATTTTGAGTAGTTTGGAGAACGGGTAGTAAAAATTCTGACTGGCCCCACCCCCATCTATTCTCTGCCTCCCAAGTCCCAGCTGATCAGAAGGAAATGGGGATTTTGCAGTATCCTTCTCCCGGAGTGGGATGGGAATGGAGATTTTACAGTATCCTTCCCCTGCCACGCCCACCATGCCATGCCCACCAAGCCATGCCACGCCCACCAAGCCACACCCACAGAACCGGTGGTAAAAAAATTTGAAACCCACCACTGACCAGCATGGCAGATTATGGTCTATTCCTTCCATATGACAATACAACCTCAAAAGTGGCCCTCATTTCCCAGACGCCCTAGGCCAGCCACCCACAGCAGTGGGAAGAACTGCCTGAAGACAGAGGGTGCTAAGAATGAGCATCTACAGTAGGTGTTAATGCTCCTCCTTATTGAACTATTGAAGACGAGTCAGCTAAAAACTTAAAGACACTTGAAAGACATCTTGTGTGAAATATGCCATAGTAATCTAAACAAAATACAATGTACATAAATATTACTGATCAGATCTGATTTATCAAAAATGCATTCATTTGCTAGTGGACATAAGCCATGACCTAGCTTCATCTTCCTTTTTCATGCTTATAAATAAATTTCAAAAATTGGATAATAGATGCCTCATATCCCACAAACTGAAAACCAGAAAGCATTGTACAATTTTCTTTTTCTCAGTCTTGAGAATGTTCTTTTCCAAACCTCTCTCCCTTTGTGTTCAGAAGTGAGGGACAAGGAAATTTCATAGTTGGAATGTGAGCAGGTCTCTATATTGTCACACAAACTACCTCCCATTTATTATAAACAGAGACTGCAATGATATATAATCATTAGAACTTTCTTTATCATTAAGTTCTCCAGATGCCTCTTTAGTGGCTGGTCATGTTGAGCTTGCTGCATGTAGTGGATGAAGGAAAGAAACACTGAGGGAATGTAAATAAATACATTAATACATAAACTAATATCTCATACATGATTTTGGAGAGAGGTATGAATTTGGAGGAGTAGAAAGTATATTTGCGGTCAGTGACACTCCAGATTAGTCTTTCTCAGATACAATAAAATGTGTGGAAATTCTACTCATATTTCAGGGGAACAGGAATGAGCATATCCTTCATGTTTTTTATGGAGAAGACAAAAACAATGTGGAGAGCTTCCTCTATTCATGAAGCCTCTCTGTGGGATGCAGAACTCTGGTTTCTGAGGTCTTCTCACATTCCAAAAGATCCCTCTGATAGAAAAGCTCTGTACTACAAGCCATGGCCCACTACACATTAAAAGGAAAGATGCAGTTAGTACATTTATTCTACTCCCCTGAACACCAATCTTGCTTTTTATAATAACTGAAGAAATAAATTATGTGTCCAATGTGAGTGCTAAAATAGAGTTCTGCAACTGAATATCATGGCATTTAGGGAACTCTGGCTCTTGTTCAAATAAATTTTACCTTTTTCAAAGCAGGACAAAAGATTTCTGATGACATCTGTCTCAGGTCTTGAGTATTTTGAAGTACAGTATTTTGATTATGGCTATTTGTATGTATCTAACGGATATACAGTTCTGTTCACTTAAAAGACCCAGAGGCTGTAATCAACAGCTTCCTTAATTTTGTTATTGAAGAAGGAGAAATAACTAGCTGATGCTGTATAAAAGCCTTTAAGATAATGTTGGACTAATATGTATGATAGAAGTTTTATGTCAGAACTTTAGTGATTTTAAAGTAACCAGACAATTAATCTGAGGACGTAAAGTCATGGGGTCACTTCATATTTTGTTCAATGGCAAGGGAATTTATTAGGGAGTTTACACATAACTTACTGGGGGCATGCAGTATAATAAGTGACTTGGCAATCAGTTCTCATGGTTGATAGAGAAACTTACAAACTACTTTGTATAAAGTGAGGGAAGGGCATGGATTTTATCAGGTAAAATTTTCCATTTAATTTCTGGTGCTGTACTTGGAGGATATATACATTTGTTCCTCTCAATTCATAGAAGTACAAGATCTAGATGGACCAATAAAGAACAGAAAGAAATATATATTTCATTCATGGCCTCTGTGGCATTAGGAGAGTGATGGTGACTTCTCATATGTTTACATTCTGTGTGGTGTGCATATAATTGGCCACTGTAGCTGTTTTGTTGTGAACAGAAAAATCTTGTGTGTTTGTAGATGTGGTAAACCTGTGTCACAAATTTTGCTGCAATTTAAGTCAATTGCACCTGAGCAATATTGGGTACTGGAGCGGGATGGAGAACATGGCTATTTCCTCTTGGGATAGATTACAAAGACAAACATAAAGAACACTGAGTTGGATTTGTCACGAGTTATTCATTTCTAGGATTCCTGCTTTCTTCCAGAAAAGAGGTATTTTTAATTTTAATTTGTATGAGGATTATAAAGAGTTAGGTAAACGTGGTCTGTTTTTTGAAGGCTTTTAGTCAAAATCAAGGCATTGCTCTAAAAGGGGACAGAAAGAAAAGAAAAAAAGAAATTGAGGTAAGGGAAGCTGTCTCGCCAAGAAAGATGTGAGAGTTCATTGAATTCTTATATGTACATTTCATCTAGTGTAGAGAGGTAAAGTCATCTGATAGATGTGAGGTTTGTTCTTCTAGAAACAAGATGTGTGTTTATTCCCAATATGTCTTTGGCATCTTGACATTTAATATGGGGCATCCCCCAAGTGCTTGGTTCATAGCTGTCGTATGAGTTTGATCCTCTCTCCCCTCAGAGAATAACATGAGTGCAGAAAGCCTGGTGATGGTGTGAATTGGGGTAACTGGTAGTTTGGACTATCAGGGAAAGACATGCTGTGTTTAATCATCTCCCAACTCTATAAAGGTTTAAATCTATGAAGTGACATGTCATGCAGCCTTTAATTTAGCAATCAAAAAGGGTTTCTTTATATACTTTGCCACCCATGGTCATAAGTAGAACACAGGGCAGTTACCTGTTACTTCTCTGCCTTGACTATCATTTTAAACTATCGTAGAGAGAATTGAGCTGCCTACAGTGCACATATATTTTTCACCCCATAATTCTTTACTTGTAACTTTTTTATACTGTTTGTTGTTTAAAGATAGAGACGATAGGAGAACCTCTTAAGCTAATGTGTCAAATGAAAAACAAAGGAGTAGGAACAGCATTAAATTTTCTGCTGCCTTTTCAAAATGGGTTTGTCAAAGAAAGGAAGAACACAAATCTATTGGAAATGATCAGAGAAATTGGAGCATTGGAATAGGATCCATAAAACATTTCATTATTTTGAAATGACCCTCTGATCAGAGAACAAAAATGCCCAAACTTCTGGAGAACACATGCATTATCTTGTTCTCCTGTTTAACGCATGCAGATTTTGATTATTAAGCTCCAACAGATCCATGCTTGAAATAAATTTATATTAAAGAATTTAAAAAGAAGGTTAATAAACTACGAGAACACCTTGGTGATATTTTGGCATCTGTTGTGGGTTTGCATATTGCTAAATGTCCTGGCAAATCCTGATGGATTGGAGGAAGATGGTTTCAGGTCAGCCTTGATGAGTTAGTCTCCATTACTTCCTTGTTTCAGTTATGACTGCGAGGGCTTGAAAAATTCATGCCCATGGATGGAGAATTCTGAAATAGAGAGACTCACTTTGCAATCTAAAGGAAGGAATTTTCAGACACCAAAACATCGTAGATCTAAAACAAGCCTTTTTGGGATTAAGGATTTACTAAATTCTACTTAGAAAGAGCTTCTAGTTCTGCATTTCTAATGTAAAAAAGATAACAATAATGTCATTCATATATATACTGCATATGCAGGTGTATGTGTCAGATGGATTTTGTTTTTTAAAAAAGGTTGAATGAAGAAAAATGAAATATCTGGCTATTTTCTAATAGTGTTATAGGATATCCTCTAGTTATTGATATTCGTGACTCTTATTTTGTACTATATTAAGAGTAGCCAAAGGACACCTGGCATACTGCGAATAATAATTTGCAACACTATTTTTTGCACGGGTTGTCACATTGGGGTTATATCTGGCATCTGGATTCCCAGTTTTCCAGAGAATCACAGGAGTTTGCAATAACAGTACAGGGAGATGATTTAAGGACAGGCAAGGGAGTAGGGACATCCTAGAAGATGACAACTGAGGGAGAGATGGTTAACATTTGGGCATTGAAGCAGCTGGCCTCCCAATGGTTACCTCTAGTCTTATGCTTTAGTTTGCAAAACGGAGATAACAAAAAAAAATTGCTAGTAGAACCAACCATTTTGTCAATTTTTAGCAGCTTAATTTTGGTGTATGGGGTGGAGCTGTGTCAGGTAAATCACACATTTCTGTCTCTGATTTAGTATACTGTGACATACACACTGCTAAATTCATGGCTCTCCTGTTTTAGCAATTGATGGTTTTCTGGCTTCTGCAAATGGATTCAAAACTCCTACAGCATTGCTTCATCGTGCATTTTAAAATTCTCTACCATCATTTTGCAGTTTCTGCGTGAACTGCATCACGGTGATTACAGAAGCTTTTATATGCAAGAAGTGTCAAATACAGGCAGTCCACAACTTACAACCATTTGTTTAGTGAGTGTTCAAAGTTACAACAGTGCTGAAAAAAGTGGCTTACAATCAGTCCTCACACTTAACAACTGTCACAGTCATGTAATCAAAATTTGGGCGCTTGGTAATTGGCATGTTTATATGACAATCGGTGTGTCCCAGGTTCATATATCACCATTTTTACCTTCCCAGTCAACTTCTGACAAGCAAAGTCAGTGGAGGAAGCCAGATTTGCGAAATGACCATGGCAATAAAGATCATAAAATTGGGCATGATTCACTTAACCATTTTGCTTAGTGATGGAAGTTCTGGTAACAATTGTGGTTGTAAGTTGAGGACTACTGGTAATAATAAGACTTTATTAAGTTCCTCTTTCATGTGAATCTGTATTACAGCCAGTCATTGGGAGCTTTTCAGTAAATCACCATTAGAAGTTTAATAATAGACTCTACTGCTCCTTACCATCCAGCCCAGATGGATAAGCAGATAGGACCTTAAAATATGGCCTAAATTTGATAATTGGTTGTTTATGTCCAAATTAGCTGGAGATAATGTGGATAAACAAACATTATTGGGGATGGAAGTTCTTCTTTTGAACAAATGGATGTGATTTTCAACTGTCACAAGGAGCAACTCTAACAGGGAGCTCTTTCACACAGTTAAGGTTTGGGCCCTAGCAAATTTGATGACAATTATCTATCAGATAGATAGATAGATAGATAGATAGATAGATAGATAGATAGATAGATAGATAGATAGATAGATAGATAAATAGATGATAGAATTTTTTATTGGCCAAGTGTGATTGGACACACAAGGAATTTGTCTTTGATGCGAGGGGTCTGTAAATATTTTCACAGCCCTCTTTTTGACTTGTGCAATATACAGGTCTTCAGTGGAAGGCAGGTTGGTAGTAATTACTTTTTCTGCAGTTCTAATTATCCTCTGAAGTCTGTGTCTGTCTTGTTGAGTTGCAGAACCAAATCAGACAGTTATAGAGGTACAGATGATAGACTCAATAATTCCTCTGTAGAAGGAATTACTATTGACAATTTTAGTATTGTTGTGATTTTTCTGTGGGACTAACCATGAAAAATATCTAATAGTTGTTGGTGGTGTAAAAAGGAAGGCTGCTAAACATGCAAGATACAGGTACCATATGATATCCTGAAATGTTGATTGCTCATTTCAGCTGTTAAATGTGAAATCCCCAGGGGATTAAGATAACATTTCTACCATTAAGAACCAACGTTAAAATGTACCCCTTTAAAGGACACACAGACATAACCACACATCCATGGTCACCTTCTTAACTCCCTTGAAATTTGACCCATTTCTCTCAGCATTTAAAAAAAATGTAAGGACCCATCTTTTTTAATCAAGCTGTTGGTTGTTAATTGTTTTAGTATTGGAAACAATTTAGTTTTAATCTTTACACTGTGCCTGCGTGTGTTTTAATTATACTAGCTGCCTTAAGTGCTCATCTGAGCAGAAAGACAAGATATAAATTGAATAAACAAGTGTTATACTACTTATAATAACCATGGAAAAAATTAAAAGCCCAAACCTCTTCTATTTTTTTAATGATAAGCCAACCTGAAAGTTAATTTTATTGGATTATTTCTTTCCTACAGGAAATAATGCCTTTAAAACACACACACACACACACACACACACTACAATCTGTGGTAACATTTTGAATGTCAGTTGGTAATCCTGAAAATAATTTCATAAACATTTCTATTTTTATGGTTCATGTGTTTAAGGTTGTTGCATAGGGTTGGATTTTTTATACATACTGTACACTATGCCTTTTTCCAAAGAATACGAAATTAAGACTTCATCTTAAAATGATTTGGGAATAAACATCTTTTAGAAATATAATATTCTACTGTTTTTGCTTCCCCTTAAATAAATCTATCTAACTGGAACACAGAAAATGAGCAGAATTTCTATTATCTTGAAACTGTTATCTTTTCTATTAATGCACGGGGTTATTGTTGTTTTCTTTTGCTTCCTCATTTGTTCCATCTTGGTCAGATCCTTTATAAACCAAATGCTATCTAAAGCACACTTTGAGGGCTTTTAATAGAACTCTATGTCTTTTGTTTATATGTGGTAGTGCAGGTTTTTTTTTTAATCTTAGAGTGCCAAGAAAGCCTTGTGAAATTTGACAGATTTCACCTACTACATAGTTTAGAAGACTGACCATTGAATTGACTTTATTAGAATTAATTAGAAAACTGAATTGAATTATTATTATTATTATTATTATTATTATTATTATTATTATTATTATTTATTAATTTTATATGTTTATATTAAATTAATCAGAAAACCGACAAACCTTGCTATAGTAGCTGCTACCTTGGTGACCCCCCCCCCTTTATATCAAAGTGGAATTTCATAGATTGTTAATTACCCACATATTGAACGATACTCCGTTGGAGATCCATTAGTTGAATGCCATGTGGAAATCTTGCTCACCAGTGATGTCATTGTTCCTCTATCTTTTTTCATTTTTCTTTGCAGATCTGAAGCCTTGGGTTTCAAATTTCACATACTCTGGTGTACGGGACTTCTCTCAGCTTGCTCTAGATGCCAATAGGAATCAGCTCATTGTTGGAGCCAGGTAAATTAGAACCTTTTAATTGGAGCAAGATTGCTTCTCTAGTTCATTGCCTGAATGTTACTGTCTGCAAAAAGAGATTGCTTTTTTAGCCTGCGAGCACACTCCATGTTGCTTTTAAAGCAAAGCCTTAATTTATGTAGAAAGGTTTTAGAAATGCAGTAATGATGTTGAAGAGGAGAAAATTGCCAGTCATTCTTGTGGGGGAAAATGTAAGTAAAATGAGGAATTAATGAAGCAAAAAGCCGTCATTTCCCACGGATCACAAAGGCTATAAAATCTTTTCTCAGTGAGGTGGTGTCCACATGTATGGAAACAAAACTAGATGAAAGAAAGAATTCAGTGCATTAATGGAGAACATGTTCACATATTATGTAGGATAGCCTTAGTATGTCAGGCAATTTGCCTTGGAGAAGTTTTAGTTTGAATGAACTAGAACGATCATCTGTGCTATTGCTACAACACTTTGCAGAAAAGGATTATGCCTCCCCATAACTTTTGCATAACCTATGATTACTAATAATGCCACCTTAAAATTAGCAGTCCCTAGTTTATTCATAAGTAGCATTTATATCCTGACAGCATTTAAGAACTGAAATTACACCTTCCTAAATTCTTGGTATTTCTGTAACTCAAAGTGCCTGAGATATTATCCGGGTAGCATTTAAAGCAGCTCTCTGAAATAGCCCAATCTTCATATTATAGGTGAGATTATCCAAGGACACGTGAGAGTTGTTTAAGATAGGAACAGGTTCCTTCTTGGTTCTTAAATCTTTTCAATGCCTATTGCATTATACAGTCTTCCTCTTGCAAAAATGTTGCCCCGGGGGAAAAAAAAAGTTGAATATCCATTCGTCACATCCTGGTTTATTGCTGGATTTTGTCAAAACCTACTGTAATTGTGAATTCAGATAACTCTAGAATGCCACAGTACCACTCAAGAAGTTCAATATCTACTGTATGGAGTGCTCCATCCCTGATTTTAGGCTCTTGTCTTTTGGATCTGGCTTCATCATTCAGGTTCCCTTGAGGCTATTTGTCACTCTGAAAAGTGGCCCCATAGACCTTTTAAATCTACTTTGAGAGTTTAAAAACAGCATTTAATTCCTCGTTTGTCTAAAAGGACAGCATTTCCGAAGAGCAAGAAAATGACAATTAAAGGGTAGCAATGTGATATTATCATCTTGTTCAGATAGAGCTAATGCTGGGCAGTATGTGTCTAGTGAAAAGGTAAACATAAATCATATAGATGCCTTTTGATAAAGAACATATGTGAAAGATTACACATACTGTGCTGTTTTTTTTTTCTTTATTTCTGATGCTTACGAATTGTGCCAAATATTCTAGATCTTGTCGAGACAACAACTAAGATTAGATGCTTAGAAACAAAATGCTTAAGCATGTTTGTATTAAATTGTGCGCATGTACTGGTTTAGACCACTGGATGAAACACTGTATTAATTTGTGGCTGAAACAAAAATGGTACGAAAAACTAAATCTAAGAAAAAAAAGATTTATTTCTCTGGAAAGAGCAGCAGAAGGTGTCATCTGGGATGTTAGATGGTTCAAGAACAGTGGGTAAGAGGACAGCCAGAAGAGATGCCAAGGAAAAATTCTGCAAAATCACTGCTAACTTAAAAGGTTTTGTAAAATATTTCTTTTATATAACTATGATGTATTTTTGGATGAATTATATGCTGCCCATTTTGCAGTTCAAGGTGATTCTGAGCACCTTACAATGCAATAAAATAAACAAATACCAAAACAATTAACAGATAGTCCTTGAATTCCAACCATTTGTTTAGTGACCATTCGAAGTTAGAACAACTCTGAAAACAGTTATTTATGACCGGTTCTTCACACTTACGACCACTGCAGCATTCCTTTGGTCACATGTTCAAAATTTAGGAACTTGGTAACTGGCATATATTTATGTTGGTTGTACTGTCCCGATTCATGTCACCACCATTTGTAACCTTCCCAGCCAGCTTCTAACAAGCAAAGTCAGTGAGGAAAACCAGATTTGCTTAACAATGGTACAATTCATTTAACAACTGCAGTGATTAGTTTAGCAACTGTGGCAGAAAAGGTTGTAAAATGAGGCATTTAACAACTGCCTAGTTTAGAAACAGAAATGTTGGTCTCAGTGGTAGTCATAAGTTGAGGACTACTAGTATGACAATGAAAAAAAATTAAAATTACAAAAAAATTAAAATGAGCTAAAAAGAAGAACAAGGATTTGGAGGGGAGAGATGGGGTGCTTTTTCAGTTAATGTACCTCCAGCCGGCCGCTTCTTCAGGACCACATTCCAGTCAGCATTGCCAAATTTTAAGGCTTTTCCTGAAGACTAAAAAAAAAAGGGGGGGGGAATCTCAACTCTTGTGGCAAGATGTTCCAAAGGGCAGGGACCATGAAAGAAAAGATTCTTGTCCTGGATCCCACTAGCCAAAATTCCTTGCCTAATATGGTTTGCAGTAGGTCTCTTCTGCAAGCAAGAGCAGGATGGGCCAATTTATAATATATGAAATATGTTTTTGAGGAATTGTGATGGCCAAAAGAATAGACACAACTCCTATTATGACTTTTGAAAGTGGTGCCAGGAATTAAATGTCTGCATGCTGCTTCATGTCTCTAGATTGTCAACAAAAGCAAACTGGATCAAGGAATAATCTCAAATTTATATCTCTCTTTTCTTCCAGAAATTCAAATATATAATATTCCCTCTTCCAGTATAATTTTTCAAATCACTGGTGGCTTTTTGGCCAGTAAGATTCTGATGAAAAGAAGCAAGACATTTCTGTTTTACTAGGCAGTCTTGGCCGAGAGTTCTAGTCCTTAAGAACTAAGTTTTTTTTGGGTTTTTTTTTGTCTGATTGGACCTTGGAATTCAGGCTTTCCCTCCCCAAAAGCCTTGGGACAATTGCAATTAATAAGGCAATGTTATCAGGGAAAGTAAAGACAGATAGGCAAATTACTCTTGAATTTTCATTTCAGTGCTGATAGAGTTCAGCAATATAACCTTAATTTGTATTACCCTTCCTTGTCCCTCTGCTTGCTCCAGATCATTAAAAATTGCTAGCTTTGATATACAAATGTCAACCTCAGATACCCACTTCTGAAGCTTTTTCTGAGTTGTCATTTGTAAAATAAAAATCTTTATTCTTTGTTTGTGTCCTAATATAATAATAATAATAATAATAATAATAATAATAATAATAATAATAACTTTATTGTCATTGTATGTGTATACACAGTATACCATACAACAAAATTCACTTAACACCCAAAGACCAAGTCCAACACACATTTAATTTAATTTAATTTAATTAATTAAATTTATATGCCGCCCCTCTCTGAAGACTCAGGGTGGCTTACAATACATTTAAAAAATCATTATAAAAAGACATTGAAAAATTAAAAACATTAAAAACTCATTCACACCATTCATGGCCGGATCTCGCCAGATCACAAGAGCGAGATCAACGGCCCCAGGCCTGCCGGAAAAGCCAAGTCTTCACTGCTTTTCGGAAGGCCAATAGGATGGGGATGGTCTGGACCTCAGGAGGTAACTGGTTCCAGAGAGCTGGGGCAGCCACAGAGAAGGCCCTCCCCCGCGGGCCCGCCAGCCGACATTGTTTAGCTGACGGGACCTGGAGGAGACCAACTCTGTGGGATCTTACAGGTCGCTGGAAGCTATGCGGCAGAAGGCGGTCTCAAAGATAACCTGGCCCTGAGCCATGTAGGGCTTTAAAGGTAATAACCAACACCAACCATAACCAACCATAACAATCCCCAAACACCCCACCCACCCACCCACCACAAATTCCCCACCCCTAAACCACCCAAACATCCACACAACATACCATTCAATATCATTCAGTCCCAAACTACATTGGATCTGATAATAGTGTTAAAAAGGAGAACACTCAAGTCACTTGTTTGAAAGCTTGTTCTTGGTATAAAGGAATATCTTCTCCTAACCCATCTAGATTCCTTATTTTGACCCTTGCTTAATTCTGTACACGATGACCATTTTTCTGCTTACTTCCAGCTTCATTATTCCAGTTTTTTATAATAATTATTATGCTAACTTGTTGATGTTGTGGAATAGTGTTACAGATAATCATAGATCTGCTTCCCTTGCCTCTGGTTAGAACATCATCTTGAATCACCATAATATTGATTGGCTTGCCTGGGTCTTAAATTGAGATTCAGTGAGTTCTTAGATTCCATTCAAGTATTGACTTTTGATAACCTTTCTCTAATAATGTTGCCCACTACATTTCTTCTGTGATTTTCTTGCCTGCAGTAGATCTGATAATCCTCTGATGTGAAAAGTGACTTATTATAGTCCATTTCAGTTTGTTGATTCTCAGAAAGGCTGTGTTTTGCCATTTTTGTTCCAGCCATATGAAATTTCATTCTTCTGACATTTCATGTACCAATGCTATGGATGTCTATGCTGAATTTTCTTTTAGCCTCTGGGCATGTTAGCATCAGGATATCCTTTCAGTTTTAATACATGTAGATCATAAACCCCCTTTCCCAGTAGCTTTCTAAATATCGTCCAACCTGGTGGCGGGGAGACTTGCCTTTGGTATCCTGCTGATGATAATTTAACTGAGATTTGAATTTACTATAATAGTCAAAATTAAATTCTGGAGCATCTAATTGGTCCAACTTCCCTTTGCATGTAGATGTAACTTTTCCTGAAAAAAAAAGTTATAGCTAATTATCTTCCCTATTGTCATTTCAATACTCAAGTACTAATAACAGGCCCATTTAACCTGTCTCTGAGATAAACAACACAGTCTTGACTGTAATTTATTTACCAACTGACAAATCTAAGTTTTACACTTTTCCTTTGGGAACATTTATATATTATCATCCTTATTTCATTTTATTTTTTTTTTTAAAAAAAGATATATTCCCCATCGAACCAAAGACTGCTTGGTTGTGAATGTCCATTTGGCTGTCTTTATTTATTTAATAATCAAATTTATGTAGCGGCCCATCTTACAAGAATTCACTCCTGGAGGTATACACTAGTTAGTAAAAAGAATACATGTAGAAAAACAAACATTTAAAGTGGAAAAATCACCATTAAAAATGGAAATAATTAAAACTAAAAATATATACAAATCCCAAACACAGAGAGAGAGAATGCAGCCATCTCAATAGTAGAGTCACCTAATAATAATAATAATAATAATAATAATAATAATAATAATAATAATAATAATAATAATAATAATAATAATTTTATTTCTATACCGCCCTTCTCCCGAAGGACTCAGGGCGGTGTATAGCCTATTTAAAAACACAAAAACAAAACAACAATTAAAATTTAAAATCATTAAATAATTAGGCTCCAATTAAAATCCCAGAAATTTAAAATACCCCAATTTAAAACGTTATGTTAATAGCCCGGCCTGGCGGAACAACAGGGTCTTCAGAGTGCAGCGAAACACCGGGAGGTCGGAGATCTTACGTATTTCCGGGGGCAGTTCATTCCACAGGGCTGGGGCTCCCACAGAGAAGGCCCTCCCCCTGGGTGTCGCCAGCCGACATAACTTTATAACTAATAAAAAACTAAATAACTAATAAAAAACTAATAAATCTCCAGTCGCGTCTCCTTCCCAAACCTGAGGCATAGCCAGATCTTGATGGATTTCTAGAACACAAAAAGTGATATGGCACTAACATAAGTCTGGGGGAGGGAATGAATGTTACATAACGCCACAGTAGAGAAGGCTCACTGTTGTTGCTAGTTGAGACCCATCGCAACCCCATGGACCACGTTCCTCCAGGCCTTCCTGTCCTTTACCATCTTCCGGAGTCCATTTAAGCTCACACCTACTGCTTCAGTGACTCCATCCAGCCACCTCATTCTCTGTCGTCCACTTCTTCTTTTGCCCTCAATCTTTCCCAGCATTAGGCTCTTCTCCAGTGAGTCCTTCCTTTTTATTAGGTGGCCAAAGTATTTGATAACATAACGCCACAGTAGAGAAGGCTCATTATCTGGGACCTGCCAAATGTAGATCCCTGGCAGATAGTATCTGCCTGTCTGCTGAATCTAAAAAGAGAATCAGAGATGTCCGAGCTGATATAATTCGAGAGAGGCAATGCCTCAGATAACCTGGTCTCATTACAATAAGGAGTTTTAAGTTTAAAATCAGCATCCTGAATTGAATCTAGCAACCCTCTCTTGATAGAATACTGTTGTTATTTCTTTCTTTAGTGTATTACCTTGCATCCAGTGGTGGGATTCAGCCAGTTCGCACCACTTTGGGAGAACCAGTTGTTAACTTTCTGAGCAGTTTGGCAAACTGGTTGTTGGAAGAAATCATTAGGGCAAAGAACTGGTTGTTAAATTACTTGAATGCCACGAATGTTTGCATCTAAATGTCAGATGGTGAGAGAACTCTTTGTGTTTGTTTGTTTGTTTGTTTGTTTGTTTGTTTGTTATTTATTTATTTATTTATTTATTTGACATAGTCTGTTTGTAAATTGTCCAATGCATCTGCTCTGTACTCTTAAGTTATTTCCATACTACCAATATCCCAACCTAAAGATAAACAGCTAAACTGCCAATAGTCCCTGTAGCTAAAGAACCTTAGTGCCTGCTGTTTTTCATTGAGTGTTTTCCTACAGAGGATGTTGAAGGATCACACCTTAATATTTGTCAGTGCTAACATTTAAAACAGTAAAAAACGTTCATTTCCTTGTTCCATTTTGTATTATGCTACAGTAAGTTACAATAAGTAAACCTATAAACTGTGAAGAATTTTTCCCTAGATGATATATTAAGAATAAATCTCCAATACTACTAAATATACCTTTTTACATCTCTTGAAGATAGTATCAGAAAGTTACTTAGTGTTATTTTCCATTTTAATATACATGATATATAGCTATATAAAAATCTTGAGTGCTTACTGGAGCAGAAGTAGATTATCAGTCAATCAAATAATTAATCGTTAGTACAACCACAACAAAATCTGTAATGGTTTGAAAAAGATGTTAAAATGAATAAATCATACAATAGCTTAGTAGCAGCAGATAATTAAGAGACAGCCAAAACTCCCATGATGAAGAAGGGAAAATGTAAAAAGCAGATGTTACTTTCTTTACTGAACACTAATATTCCACATAAGGCTTTTATCATTATATAATTTTTCTGACATTCCAAGAATATAACAAGGAGTCAAAATATCATCACCTTCTATTTGGAACCCTTTCAAAATTTCCCACCAGATTGTCAGTTTGAAATTACAACAATAATTATGTTAAGAAGAAAAAGTTAAAGTGGTTACACAGTGCATATTATTTATAATGTTATCGGAGGTGCCTATAACAAACCATATGAAATTTGTTTGATATGATATCATGACACAAACAGTATTGGACAGAAGTTTGTTTGAAATTTTTCAGAAGGAGTATTTTTTGATGCTGAATGTATGTATCAGCATTATGAGATTGGGTACCATATTTATTTGTTTGGAAATATCTAAACTACTTCAAACGCCGTTTACAAAACATAGAAATAAAACAATTAAAAGCAATTATCCTGTGCTTAAAACTTTGAATGAAATTATTTTGGAAGACCTTCTTAAATTGTTAATTCTTGTATTTAAGAAGGTGAGCCTTAAGCTCACGTTAACTAATTTTTATGAAGAAGCAATGCATATCACATAGAACTAGCTTTTTTATAGATCTTGAAAACAACTTGGTGGCTTTTGAAATAGTTTATGTAACTCAATAAATATGTCTCATTTTTCCACAGTATGTATTCCTAAATAGACTTTGCACCAAACAGCACATGTTTGTCACTTGATTGAGTGGGTGACTATAAAAATTGAATGGATGGATGGATGGATGAATTGAACAATCAATCAAACAATCAATCAAACAATCAATCAAACAATCAATCATCAGTGAGTGAGTGAGTGAGTGAACATTGGACTGTCAGGAATGATCTTTTTGAGCTACTTTTGAAATCAGAATTTATGTAGTGCATATACAGTAAATATAACCCATTTTGAGGAAATAATGTGTAATTATTTATTAGTGTATGTGCTACAAAATACATGGCTCTCTAAAAAGTTAAGAGGTCTTCTAGCTAGTTGCAGCTGGGTGTGGGGTTTTTTCCAATTCTAATTGGAAAATAATTATTTTTTGGGGGGGCGGAATTGTTGTATAGTGAACAGATCAGGTTTTTCACTATTTTCTTCCTTTTTAAAATACAGTACATTATAGCAATGTTGGGCTCTTCACAACAATGACCCCCCATATTGGCATTTCAGAAAGCATGCACAAAAGAGGAACTTGTGTTGGAGAGCCCTCTGCGACTGCAAAAATAAATCAGGCTTTTTGTTCTTGCCATAGGATGGAGATCCACCATACCAACTTGCTCTTCAGGCGTGGCTTCCAGGTATAACCTTATAGGTATTTCTGGAAGTGCTGAGTCAAATAGGTATTGACCTGAACACCCTGGGGCTGCCATGAGGTATTTTAAAAGCAAAGACAAAAGTGAAGACAATTGTAGCAAATTAGAAACATATACCTGTACCCCCAGTGGATTTCCAAATTTCTTGTAATAGTAACAGTAATAGTAGCCAGTTACATAATTTTTAGCCAGTATTTGCTAAATTGCATTCAGAGTAAAATGCCAACGTTTGCATGAAGTAGAATCTAGTGGCATTCTTTTACATCCTTTTTTTTTCTTTTAGAAATAGACATCATTAATGCATTTGTTGGAACTTTGTGCAAAGTGCTCACTATTTCATTTTGAGAACTCGAGAAAGTCAGGAATGCAAAAGCATTCCATATTACGTATTTCCTTCTTCCAGGATTAGGACCTCTCATAGAAAACAACTGTGTGCTTTTCTTGGGGCTGATAGTGTGTGTTAGGCTGATGTTTGGAAGAAAGCATTCATCTTAAAGAAGAAGGGAAAATAGGCATTGTGGGAAAAGATCAAAGGTAAATTAATTGGCTTTCTTTTCAGTAACCAATTGAGAAAATGTCTTTTTCCAGATCAAATGCTCTTCTAACTGGTTAGGCTTGAAAGGATGGTTGAGGGTTTTTTTGTTGTTGTTGTTGTTTAGTTAAAAAGGAAATTGCAGCTAAACAACTGCCCCATTGCAAATGAGGCATTGCAGGAAAGACAAGAATAAAAGTTCATTATGAATTCAGCTATTTACTCAAAATCCCCCCCCTCCCAGGAGAACAGTCCAGTCATATTCATAGTTCTCTTTAACTTCTTCCAGAGATATAATTAATGAATAACTGATTAAAATCATTGATACATATTCTTTTTGAGGGATAAACTATGAACATATATGCTGCTATATACAGCTCTATATGCTGCTATATAGATGCCAAAACACATGTAATAGCAGAGTTTAAAAATGTTTGGGCACTGGCAGAAAATTGAATATAGAATTTGGCAGAGTGAGATAATGATAGTATGACTGACAGAATCAAGATTTTGAAGGAAGTACACTGAGTTTATACAGCATAGGTAAAAATTAAATAGACTAGAGTAGGATCATCTGATTTAATTCCCTGATCATTTTGGCTGAATGTGAATCAGAATACTGTCTCCTCTTAGAATCAATAAAGTACAGTAGGGATTTTTGTGTTCAGGAGCATAATTTCATTGTGTTAACGTTGACACAAGTCTTATGACTATAATACAGCTGATAATACACTCAGAATCTCTTTGGTAGTATCTCTTCTGTGAGAGTACAACTGAAGTCCCATAGAGCCTTCTGAAGGCAGGGTGCAAAGATGTTGGAAGAAATCATTTGGGGATGGATTCTTTGGGCTTCTATGATCCTATGTACTGATCATCCTTGACCATTCACTTAGCGAGCCTTCAAAGTTATGATGGCACTTTAAAAAGTGAATTACAACATCAGAATGTCCCCATGGTTATGTGATCAAAATTTGGGTACTTGGCAACCGGCATATAATTAGAATGGTTGAATGTCCCAGGATCATATGATTGCCTTTTATGACCTTCCTGGGATGCTTCCGACAAGCAAAATCAAAGGGGAAAACCAGATTTGCTGAACAACTGTGTGATTTGCTTCCTAGTCACATAGCTGCATTTATTTCCTATAATTAGTATGCTATCCATATTGATATTTTTATTACTGTAGTTCTGCTGTATTTCCATCCGATAGCCTTGAAAGAATTAGCTTTAACATTAACATTATTTATTCCGTCAAAATATACAATGTTTCTAGGAGGCGGTCTGTTGCTAGTGCCAAATTCTTCAAATGGGTTATCCAAAACCAATGCATTTAAATAGCATTCTTAACCAGAATGGGAAGGCAAACCTGCTAAACCTCTGGTTGCCCTTCTTAGAGTGAACTGGGACCTGAGGCTTATAAATAGTCACATTTCCCAAGAAAAGTATATTATTTGCTTGATAAATTATGCAGGATAATATTTATTTGCAATAGCAAGACATGAGTGTACAGAAAATGCCCGGCTGAATCGGAATTAAAGCTCAAAGCTAAAAGTATAGTAAGTAAACCAAAATAGGCTCCTAGATTTCACATAAAAAGAAAAGAATATATGCTGAATAATAATAAAAATATAGCTTTGACGGTAATGGCAAAACTTCCACACTCAGAGAAGCTGAAAGGACACTGATACTACAGTGGGTAATCATATTATACACACAAAGTGGTATGAGTGCATGCACATAAGCACTTGGAGTTTTACATATTTTTAGAGAGTCGCTGAGGCCTCTTGGAAGTTTATCTGTGTCCTCAGGGTCACCTGAGAAGTGCAAATGGGTGTGGAGCCTTCTTGGTTGCAGAATGTTTTTCTTCCCTGTGTTCCTTCACTGTTGAAGACAGGTGCAGGCTGTTAGGGTTGTGTCTGTGTTGTCTGCATCTCAAACTGAAGTGCAAATGGTTCCTGTAGTCTGCAATTTTTTTTGGAAATCCGTTTATACTCCCACACCATTCGAAGGGTGTTCATTCCAAAGTGCATAGCTAAAAGTCTGTGAAGGTTCTCAGTCATCCAGGTCATGGTTGTCCCAAAGGTGCTTTTTTGCTGTGCAATAATGTATAAACCATCCTGAAATTTTCTTTTTTTAAAGCCACTAAAGTAACCAATTACCCTGTTTCCCCTAAAATAAGGCATCCCCTGATAATAAGCCCAATCGGGCTTTTGAGTGCATGCGCTCAAATAAGCCCACCTCCCCAAAAATAAGCCCTCCCCAAAAATATTTAATCACATGCGCAGCCAGTCCCCGCCATTTCCTCTGGTTAGGGTTAGGGAGACAGAGCTGGAAATCAGGTGAGACGACAAGAGGAGTCCCATCTTGTTCCACACACCCCAAAATAATAAGACATCCCCGAAAATAAGGCCAAGCGCTTATTTCAGGGTTCAAAAAAATATAAGGCAGGGTCTTATTTTCAGGGAAACACGGTATTATTTACTGGTTAAATTCATACAGCATGGTAAGACATGTTTTATCTCTGAGAATGCAAGAAACAGAGGAAATGACTCCAAGCCATGGTTTTAACTCTAAGAATACAAGAAACAAAAAAAAAGGAATTGTTTTGAGCTTGGAATAAAATTGTTCCACTTGATACATTCTGGTTTCATTTTGTTAAGGGCTGAGATCCGCTGTTGATTGACCCTTGCAGGAATAAATAGATTATTCCAAAAAAGCAAATGAAACAATATAGCACTGCTACCTCAGACTCGGTTAGAAAAGAAATCCTGCCTCAATTTATATTCAAAGTGTAAAAGAAAAGAATGCATACTCCCTTAGATCAATCTTTTTCTCTTTTGAAGCTCTAACAGCACAGGAAAAAGAGCTCAAGAGAAAAAGAAAATCAGGTTTTGTCTGGAAATTATACTGTTTCCACATGACCATTCACAGCATGCAAACATAACAAAATTGAATGAGCTAGCCCAAACCAACATAGTTTTAGCATTTTTAAAATGTTTTCTGAAAATTCCACTGCTATAGGTCATTGTCCCAAAGTCAGCCAATAGGTTCCATCAGTGAGTCTCGATTTAAATCCTAGATCAACACTTTAATCATTGACTTAGACTGGTTGTATATGTGGTTTTATCCCCAAACCGCTAAAATTTTAACCTAAGACTGTCTACTGTTGACCTCACCCCATTCCTAAGAGGTCTGTAAGGGGCTGCATAAGAGCACCAGTGTGCCTACCGTCCCTGTCCTAATGTTCCCTTTATTTGTGTTCATTTTATGTATTCAATTCATGCTTATACTTATATATATATTATCTAATACACACTTAACAAATAAATAAATAAAATATGATCATTCAGAAGAAGCCAAGTCTTGAGTCCTTCAAGTTGACGAAAGCAGACAAACACAACATTTTAAATATACAATGTGCAAAAGAGGTGTATTAATTATGTGATGCAGCAGTTGGAGAGAAGTTTGCAGGATGGGTTGACTGCATGCCCAGATACAATTTAAATGTAAGTAATATGCTTAGAACTTAAAATCCCAAGGGTGAAAGTTGGATTCATAAATCACAGCCATGCTCTTTTGTAATACAGTATCCGGCACTTAAGCAAGTTTTCTTGGCTCTAGAAAAAAAGAGGAGAAAGAAGATCAGGAAGAGGGAGACCGATGAAATGTTAATTATTTCAGATTTAAGTAACATGTGGAGCTTGTGGTAGCATTTCCTATCATCTTAAGCTTGGTAATTGAAAGATGTTCAGATCTGCAGTAGAGACATATTAACTCTATTCTCCTTGTGCTATGGTTTCCATCTAAATGCTGTTTCCAAAAGCTCATATATGCTTTGAAGGCAGAAAATCTTGGATATAAGAGCCCGGGCTCTGGGTAGTGAAGTAATTGATGGTTTTGAAAAGGTTTGCGCTCTTCTCCAGCACTGCTGTCCAGATTCAAATTAGATGTTCCTTTTTTCACATCCTTGCCTGTCTAATTTTTAAGAAAACCTGACTGTGGATCTTCCATATCGAGCATATAGTGTGGTTTGCATGAATGGAAGGTACTTAATATTTGGAGCCATTTTAAATTACATCCTGTAGCAGCTGTCTCTGTGTGACAAGTCATTAGTATTCATTTTATTAGTGAATAGAGCGGACTTCATATGTTGACCATCTGTGTGTACTTGACATAAAGAATGCTGTTGTCTTCTGCTTCTCGCCCCTCCTTAATTTTTCTGATATTTGAATACTGTCTTTATTATGTGAGGTGGTGATGCTATATTTTGTATTTCTTGGTAGACTGTTAAATAGGACTCTTCAGCTCATTGATGAGGTTTCAAACCCCCAAATAATAATGTATGAAAATAATTTGATAACTGATACTTTAAATAATAAACATGTTGATGAGAAAGACAAAAACAAGTTTGAATATTGGACATTGCAGTACCTGGAGAGAGCAGAAGAGAAGAAAAAGAATGGAGAAAATCAGAAAATATAAAGACCTGCAAATAGAAATAGAACAACTGTGATAAAAGAAAGCAAAGATAGTACCAACAGAATAGGCCCCCTGAGTGCAATCCCAGAGCATATGGAGCATGACTTGAATGCCATCAGTATGAGAAAACCACCATCAGTCAATTACAAAAGGCAGCTTTCCATGGAATAGCTTATATCCTGCAACAGTACTTTTAACACTTAAAAACCATTTCTGCCTATACCGAGTCCTTGGGAAGAAATTGATTGGTGGATAAAAATGCCAAACCCAGTTTAAATACCTGGCTGACTGTATGACAAATCATAATAATGGATAGTCTCAAAAAAATAAATAAATCAATAAAACTTGATTAAAAAAAAATAATGGATAATCTCATCAAACCTTGGAGATCAATATTTTTTGATTGTTGTGGGGAACCCTGAGTTAGATCTACAGTTTTTCTTGGGTACAAATTTCTTGGTATGGAATTGGAATGATTCTTAAGGCATCAGAGATTTCTGTTTCCTGTATTTGGAGGGAAAATTGTTCTTTATACATAGTGATAACCGTAATTTATTGTCATGATTTTGTTGTACCATGTGATGGAGTAAGCTCCCTTTACTTGCCTCAGCTCCTGCCCACCTAGCAGTTCGAAAGCATGCAAATGTAAATAAATAAATAGGTACCACTTCAGTGGGAAGATAACGGTATTCCCTGTGCCTTAGCATATAGTCATGGCAGCCTCATGACCACAAAGCATCTTTGGACAACGCTGGCTCCCCCAGCTAGGAAATGGAAATGAGCACCGTTCTCTAGAGTCAGACACCACTGGACACGGGAAATCTTTATCTTTTCACCTTGTATAGAACAGGATAGAGCCTTTCAGAGTTTTCTTTATGTTACATAATTCATTTAAAAACCAGCTTTGTGTTATAGAGCAGTATATATTTGGAATTGTTTGATCCTTCAGGTTTGTTTCAGTGCCTATACAAAATTATGTTCATGTTTTATGATGGTATAATATTTGTGTTTCTTAACTCAGATGAAATATTTTGTATGACTAAACCTTCTCTAATTTCATCTGCTTGCTTACACAGGAACTACCTCTTCAGACTTAGTCTATACAATGTTTCTCTTATTCAGGTAAGTTCAGCCTTTATTTACTTATTCTGATTATAGAATTAAAAAGCTACATAGCATGTTTTTATAAAATCAATGAACTATATAATAATGGTTATTGGGAATGTGAATTGATATAACCCCTGTTTTGGAAAAATTAGTCTGGTTGATTTGTTTTGTAATGTATTTTAAATGTAACATTTTTGTCATTTATAGCCAAGTGTATTTTACTCTGAGAAGGTAGAGCTGGAGTATGAAAAATGTTCTTGCCCTTTTCTAGCTCAACACTTTAGCTTTGGTCTGTTGACTCAAAGGGGGATAGATGCGATGACAAGAAAGGACAACGTGTTAAAAGCATGGAGGGTTTTGTGATGGATAGCTAGAGCAAGCTTAACTAAAACAATGTAAATACTGTAAATCCTTAGCTTTCCTTAATGCAACATCGGCAGCTTCCAAAGGAGGTCTTCTCTGTTCTCGTTCATCATTGCTCTGAGCTTTTGTTGGCCCTACTATGAACACAAAATGCTGAGGAGTGAGTTTTGCTAAGTTCCTCAGTTCCTCAACCTGTAAACCTTTCAGAAGGAAATACTGTTCACAGTATATGTCATTCCTGTCCTGCCAGCAAAGGCCTAACAAAGTGTAGCAAGAATCAGTGGTCTGAAACTTTTGTAAAGTTTGTTCTGACTTGTTAAAATTATTGTTATAACAACTGCAGTTATATAAATAGAGCTAGGTCAACATTTATGTTGTTTAATGTCATGAAACTGTACGTGAGTTACAGCTGTGCATGTGGCATATTCTATTGTTTGAGAATTATTGAGGTGGTGTGCTTCAAGCAGGTAATCACAACTCATATTCAAGCTTGTTGGATAGCTTTTGCGAAAGCAAGGCACAATCAGTATCAGCTTTGGGAGATAATAGATTGGTTGCTCTGTCTTGTTCTAATCAAGAGGAAAAGGAGACTGAATTTAGAACAAGATGAGAGATGGTTTCTGATAGTCAGCAGAACACTGTAGTAAGATACAGATGAAGGCAAAGCTACTCTATAATTCCAGAAGAATGCAATAGTGCTGTGGAAATTGAAATATTTATCTTTGTTTTTTTGCTTACTTGAACTGATTCTTAAATAAGGACACAGATTCCAGCAATGTTAATTAAGAATTTTCTGTCACAAATTCTGTCATGTTTGTTGGGAGTGGGTTGAGGAAGAGGTATAACATGCTGTGTGTTCACATACATAAAATTAGTGGAGTTTCTTTAGCTGCTCATTTCAGAAGAATTACTGTTCTACCACTGGTTTAAAATGTTTATTTCATATAAAGGCATTCATTGAATAATTTAATCCTTAATGCAGGAAAAATTTTATTTATCTTTAGCTAAGTGATAGAAACAGTTCTTATATTTTTCTTGGTTACAATTATCAATAGCAGAGGTACTTGCATGTATGTTCCATGGAAGTTTGATATATTACTAGTAGATCTTCCTCATAACTCAAAGAAAAGTAGGAGTTGCTATTGTCTAACTACAGTATAAACCTGAGTCTCGGAGATCTGGGATTTCTCTTAGCATAATTGAGGCCTCAAGACATTGCATGTGGTCCTCCAACATTTTCTGTATAGCTTTCAGTTTCTAATAAGGAAGAATGGAAGGGTTATAAGCACATGAAAAACAATCTTAACAACTCTATTTTATTTAATTTTATTAATTACATGTATAACCTGCCTTGTGTCCAGAATCTCCTGGCAGTAAACATCTCATTTCCTTCAGTTTATTTTTCTCATACCTACTTAGCAGGGGTGGGTTCTAAATTTTTTTACTACCAGTTCTGTGGGTGTGCTTATTTTGTGGGTGAGGCTTGGTGGTGGGATAATATGACAGTGGGCGTGGCCAACTTTTTTTTTTTAACTTTTAAAAGCATTTTTTCTACAACTTTAAGAGGTTGCAGAAAAAAATGCTTTTAAAAGCCTCTGACGATCAGGCAGCTCAGCTGGGATCGCCAGAGGCTTTTAAAGGCATTTTTTTTCCTACAACCTCTTTGGCTGAAGAGATTGTAGAAAAAAACGCTTTTAAAAATAAAAAAAAAAGCCTCTGATGAGGTGGGCTGGGTAAGCGAGCAGCGACTGGGTTGGGGACCGGTTCAGGTGTGTGGGCAGCCAATGTTATTACCAGTTCTCTGAACAACAACAAATTTTTACTACTGGTTCTTGCGAACCGGTGTGAACCGGGAGCAACCCAACACTGCTACTTAGTTGTCTTGAACTATCAAAATGGTATAAATAGTCCACCTTCCTTTATGCTAGTGGTTCTTAAACCGTTTGACCTAATTAGTCCTTTCTCAATCTCAGATAACAACAACAACAAAAACACAACCTCCAAACAGACTCTGTTGTTTTACGTAAGTGCCTTAGCATTATCTGTTCCAAAATGGACCCTTAACTCACAAACAAGCAACAACAAATTGTGTAACCTCAGGATATTCCTAAATTACCCTCAGTTTAAGAAGCCTTGCTTTAAACTCTCAGAGGAGATATAGATATTATGCGAAGTTATATCCCATAACTGTATAGGTTTCTTCATTCCTACCACATACCCCTTTTAGAGAAAAGGGGAATTTCCCTATATTTATACAGTGTATATCTGGTGCAAGCAACCAGAACCACTCATGGATAGACCCAAACAGATATTTTATCTCGCCAGACTGCCTGTCTTCCCTTGGAAAATGACAGATACAGACTTAAGGATTTGATCTCGAACATTTGCTTCTCTGAATGGACTCTAAGTTAGACTGTCTCTTTATTCTCCCTGACAGGGCCCCCTCCCCTTCAGCCAGGACACTGAATATCCTATCTATTTTTTATTTACACTGGCTACTAGGAGGTACTGCGTGACCTGTTTTTTCTTAGAGATAATAATTGGGCCAAAGTCATCCAAGGAGTGTCCATGGCTTAAGGTTCGATTAAAATCCAGGTGTCCTCAGTTTTCATTCTAAGCTTCAAACACTACAATACTCTAGTACTTGATTTAATATACTAAATTAAAACCAATCTTTCTTCTATGCTAATGGCCCCCAATCTTTTGGGCACCAGGGACCGGTTCTGTGGAGAAAGGTTTTTCCACAGACCGGAGGAGGCGTGGTTTTGCATGGTGCCTGCATCCCGTAGATGGGGCTTTGCTTTTTTGTGCTGTCTGGTTGCTGGCATGCCATGGATCAGTGCTGGTCCATGGACCAGGAGTTGGGGCCCCCTCTTCTATGCTGCTTAATTTTTAGTGTTATATACAGTCGCCAGCATGGTACAGCATGGCCAAAGGGGGCTCTTGGCCAGAAAAATCTTATGCTCTTATATCTTGCTTTGGAAAAAAAATTCAGCTTGATAAGATCATCTGTGATTCAAGATCCATTTTATAATCCTTCAGGGGAAGAGATCTATGGCTATCCAATTGTTGTTGGAATACAATGTCCATCAATCTGACTCTTGATAAGGTGTTTCCGGGGGTAATAAAAAATAAAAGATCACAATGGCAATCACAATTACACTTGTGAAAGTGGGTGGAGTTTTAATCAAAAGGTTGGGGCTATTTTTTTTTTCTTTTTTCTAAATTTAAACTATCTCCCCCACTGGATTCCAATGTCCATTATATGTGGTTGAAGTTGATTTTGGCCCCAGGAAATCATTTAAATCTTACAGCATTGCTTGAAGCTCTATTTGTCTAAAACGGGTGTCGGCAACCCGCAGCTCTGGGCCCATAGAGCTCATGCGGCTCTATGGGCCCCTTGCTGTGGCTCCCTGCCAAACTGGATCCCACCACTGGCTGGCCCTGCCCCTTGCCCTCCCCTCCCAGTTACTCCTCACCTGAGAAGATAAGGGTAACAGCAGCGGATGGAAACTCACTCCATATTCCAGAGCAGGAGTGAAGTTACCCTGTACTTGCCTCTTCTTCCAGTCCTTGCTGGTGCTGCGCATACCTCGGTCGCTCGGGGAGACACATGACTTCCTTTCCACCCCGAGACACTGGCCCAGCCCAACTGTAGCTGACGCTGGTACTCTCATCATCTCCATGGCCTGCTCGCTGCTCTTGCAGTGCCTTGCACAGCACACTTAAATTTAGCGCGCTTCCTCCTGGAGCCCATTACAACGTGGAGCATCGCTGCAGCCGGGCCGGGCCAGTGTCTCAGGGCGGAGAGAAAGTCACGCATCTCCCTGAGTGACCAATGCTCCGCATCATAATGGGCTCCAGGAGGAGCAGGGGATGCGCCATGTGACTGGGTGGGAGTGAGTGATGTCGATTTGGCTACGGCCACCCAGGTTTTGTGGCTCCCGGTGTTTTCTTTTCTGTGGGAAATAGGTCCAAATGGCTCTTTGAATGTTTAAGATTGCAGACCCCTGGTCCAAAACTAGTGAAAAGTATTACAATAAAGCAGATGAATTTTGCTTTAAAAGAATCTTGTTTTATTAAAGGTTCTTGTTAAATTAAAGCACATTTAATATAGATACCATGTGATTTAAAATATAGTTTGATTGAGGCTTCTATTTTTTTTCTGCTAGAATATCCTAGTTTTTCTTGGGTGTTTAAAAAAGCCTTGTTTTCAGGGAACTTCCAACACTGTAAGTCGAGATTTTGTTTGTTCTTTCTCTCTCTCTCTCTCTCTTCTGAAAAAAAAAAAAGAAAGAGAAATAAAGCAGCTTCAAGCACACAGCTGTCAAAGTAAGTATTTTGAAATATAGCTGCTATCTATCAGAAACGATGTTAAAGCTAGGCCTGAGAGATCCTGTTTTTTTCTCCTTTAATCGGAAAGCTAACATTTTCTGCTATTTAGCATATGATAGTCATTCATCATACTTGCTGTATTTATTTATCCTCTCTGTCACTGGTGTGGTGGTGGAAGAACCTCATACCTTTGAACAAAGAAGCAGTGTTATTTTCCATAGAATGTTCCTTTTTTCTTCTAGACAACAGTCAGGATTGTGGTTGCTGTGGAATTTCCACCGCTGCAGTTACATTCTTTGATGTGGGTGTTAATTTTTTTATCTCATGAAAATGTCACTGCGAAACATATTTGCTTTTTTTTTTTATTATTTTTTTTAACCCTAGGATATCTCTGACTTTCAGATTAGCTCCTACTCTTCCATATCGATGGGAATATGCCATACACCTCAAAATCCTAACAGGAAAATTAAACACATCCTGCACACTTTCTTCAGTGTGCTGAGGCTTTTAAAAGGGAGTTCAAACCTAATCCTTTGCATTCATACCAAAAGACTTTTTACTGCAGGCTCCACAATTAAGAGATTAGTGGAAAGAGTACTTTGAAAACAACATCCTCCTAGCATGTTTTTTTAATGATAAAATTAGAATTGACTGAGTAAAGTGTGTTTTTAATGCGATACATATAAAGAGAGGTTCTCTGGTACATAATTATGTTCTTTCCTTCTGCACATCAGCCCACATCCTCTTGGTTCTTGATGATCATCTATTGGTGGGAGGGGCTGAAGCATGGGGTGGGTACAATCTACTCTCTCTCTTTGACATCTTTCTTTTTTTTCCTTCTGACATCCTCTTCTCTCTCTTTTTTTTTTCCCTTTCTTTCTCATCCCCATACATGCTGAGGGAAGGATCGATCACCCCTGCCAAAGTCCCTTGCAAAAGGATTTTGAAATTAGGCTGAGAAATAGTAAGTCTGATTGATTTCAGAAAGGTTCACTCTCTTGTAAATGTGCTCGGGATACAGCAGCCATGGGATTGTGTGAAAAAGATGCAGCTGCTTGAAGGTGCTGTAGACAAATATTGCATTCATACCACATTCATCTCTGTGCATGTTCATTCATTCATTCACTCACTCACTCACTCACTCTATTCATTCATTCATTTACTCACTTCATTCATTCATTCACTCACTCACTCATTCACTCTATTCATTCAGTTACTCACTTCATTCATTCATTCATTCATTCACTCACTCACTCACTCTATTCATTCATTCAGTTACTCACTTCATTCATTCACTCACTCACTCATTCACTCTATTCATTCAGTTACTCACTTCATTCATTCATTCATTCACTCACTCACTCACTCTATTCATTCATTCAGTTACTCACTTCATTCATTCACTCACTCACTCACTCACTCTATTCATTCATTCAGTTACTCAATTCATTCATTCATTCATTCATTCATTCATTCATTCATTCATTCAATAAATTTGTATAGGTGCCGAATCAAAATGCAACTCTGGGTACCTAGCAGTAAATACAACAAATTTCATAATGATGGAAAACAAACATGCCTATATGCCTATTTGGTCATGCCTATATGACTAAAACTCCACAAAAAACAATTGGCACAATAAACTGCATTCTTGGAGACCCTTTGGGGATTGAATCTGAAGCACACTGTCCAGCCTACTCAGGAATACCACCTTAGGAGGAGGAAGGAGGATTTAGTATGCTTAACACATTGAGTTGTTTATAAAACTAATAAAGGCAAATAAATATAAACAAACTTTGCAAGGCTAAACTTCACATACTAAGATAGAGTTTCTTAATATGGAAACCTCGCAATAACAATGCTCTTGATAATAGATCACACGGTGTATTTGGTAAGGTTCCAAAAGCAGACATATTCATGGTGGGCAGCTAGTAGAACCCAATTTTCTTTTTTATAACCCGCAGAAGTCCTTTTGAATATGTTGATTTCATATCATATTAAGTTGCAAGCTGTCATGCAAACTAAAAATACGCTTTATGAAATAATAAATAAAAACTTTGCAGTCTCTTATCTTCTTTAAAAAATGCTCGGTCTCATACTTTGTTCACATGCCCCACTAAGTTTGCATCATTTCTTTGCCAACTTTGGCCATTGACATCTTCCAAATAATAGGGTGGCCTATGCTGGTTTAGAAGCATTCTCTATTGTTACTGTTTGCCTTCGCTTTGGTTTTAAATATGTTTGGTTTAATTCAGTGACTATGAATGTTTGTTAAAATGCAGTCAAGAAGCAACACTGAATATCACTCTGAGTTCTTGTCTCCAGCTAGTTTCCTTGTAACCTTCAGGGTGCATTTTACCGCTTCCTAAGCAAACCTGACAGTCCTAATACCAGGTGGACAAGCAAATTGTCATATTGCCTAGGGAAAGAGAGTGGAACCCAGCTGCTGGGAGGAATGGGAGGGGGGTGATTGGGAAGGTCAGTCAGTAGAAAACAGTACTTGGGTTTCAAAGCTTTTTTTTTTTTTTTTTTATCAAAAACCAGAGTGATTAATGGCCCAACTAATTTGGCTTCATCTACACATTTGTTTGGAGACAGGTCACGAATTGCTTTAAGGAAAAAAAAAATCCCTATCTTATGGCATTTTTTTCCCAGAAAAGAATGATATTCTGAACATAAGCAATTACCTGAGACATAGCCACCCTTCTTTCTATGTCACAGTGAGTGATGATGCATAATTCCTTATCTAGAACACATATTTCTGTTTTCCCCCTTTGGCAATTATTTATTTATTTTCCCTGCTTCATTGTATTTCCTCATCGTACCTTGAATTTTGTACAAGCAAATCTTCACTCAAAGTCACTATTCCATTATCACTAAAAGAATTGTATCAGAGTCGCTCTGAGAGTGAGATAGGTGGTATCTCAACTTGATAAATAAAATATAATAAGTAAATCATTCTATGTTTTCGTATATATTTAATTGGCTAGGCAAATAAATAAATATATCCACTCATGTATTAACAGCAGGAGTGTATTTGAACAGGTAAATGCTGAAGGTCACATATTTAGCAGATGTCCTGTGTAAATGTTGTATCATTTTCTCTGCTTCCACTAACAAAATGCAAATGATTTTGACCTGCACTGCTTTCTGGACCATTATTGTACCCTCTGCCATCCACTACCATTACCCCACCCAGACCATAGTATATTTGACAGGGGAAGGAGGCACCAAAGAGCTTAAGAATCAGGCACAAATTACAAGAGTCAGTAATCTGATTTTATCCTATTTTCTTGTGAGTGAAAAATATATAGAACCTCTTTTGACTCTTTGGGATTTCAAGGATGTGTCCACCTAATTTTTGTGGCAATAATACAGAAGCTGTTCACTTTTTTTCTTCTTCTGGGATATTTCTTTGACTTTCTTGGGATTTCCTACTGGACTTACCCTGTTGGACATTTGAAATAAGCCAAATGTATACAGTACCTAGTTGTGAATTAGAAATGAGAGTGATGATAAACTTCATAGCCCTTGCTAGACACCACAAATTTTTCTTACACTTTTTCCTGATGCAAGGGAGCTAAATCATTTAAAGGGCTTACTTAGGCTCATTCCGGCTACATTTTACAAACTGTTTTTATTTGGTGAGCAAAAGGATTAGCTCTACTTTGTCAAAAGGATTTGTTTGAATCAGTGCTAAAAAGTAATTATGAGATACATAGGTTTGGATCCTCAGAGCTTTGTGGCGTCAGTAAGCCTCATTTATCTTATCCTGGTGGGACCTGAACTTGCACAAATGCACATCTGAAATGCTAGCAGCATGGCCACACAAATCCATTACTTATCATTATTAGACATTTTCTTCTGTCTAGGTCCTCGCCATCCACTGACTTGAAATAGTTATGTCTACTGTTAATTTCATTTAAATAACACTGAAAATGTCATAGACTGTCCTTATTCACCCAAAGCCTATTTTGTTCCCTGGAGATTTGTGCTCAGTCTTTTTCTTTTTTTTTAATTACGCTAAGAGGTATCTAGCCAATGTCAAATTTTAGTTATACAAGGTTATACAGCTTACTAGATAGGAAAATGTGACATGTGTAAAGAAAACTCAAATTCAACTAAACCTGAGAATCTAAAATGTTACCATTTCTGGGTTGTTTTCCTTTTGTCCCAGTTGTGATTTTAAAAACATTATTCATTTGTTAAATTAAGCTAACATGGGACATGCCCTTTAGTGACTCTGTACTATACAGTTGAACTTATGCCTTACTGAGCATTCAGTAACAATAAATTCTGCACTAAATAGTAAGGTAGAAATGTAAGACAGAATTGAGTTAAATTCCCTCAGTACTGTTTCAAAGGATCAATCTTCCATCTTTACTACATTACATTTCAGCATGACCTTTAAAGGTATATGTTACAGGTATCTTGTTGGAAATAAGTGTGAAATTACAGCAATCTGATCTTGCTGTTTTGCAAAAATACACTTCTCAAAACTAAAATGAAATAAATCCTTAGTTTGTCAAGACACTTACAACTCAATGTCTGTCCTCTGTGTTTGTGTTTTTGGGTACATACACCCCCATATTCGTTAAGGTTTTACCAAAACTAACTCTTAACACAGCAACATTCTTATTTTAGTTGCACTAAAAATAAGTTTTACATATATAACAAATTTGCCATATAACTCAGAATAATAACAACCTTTTAAAATAGCCTCCACATTATTGTGATTACAAACTTTTTGTTACAGTCATATACGTACAAGATGTAACTTGTCAATTGAAAAACAGAAATTAAGTAAAACGAGCAGATTAAAGTTCCAGTTGTGTATTATCAATAATGTGTGTTTTGCTTCTTTGTCAATTGATTGGGTAAAAGGCTTACCCTCAATCTTTTAATAGATATTTAATAATAAACTTGCTTTTTTAACATTCAGAACTTCTCTACTTATTAGCTGTAATAAGTTGGGTAATATTATTGCAGAGCTACATAATATATTTTGTTTTATAAGTGAAGCTGTTTTTCCACATAAACTGGCTGATTCAGTATTATATAAATGTATTCCATAGTACTTTATGCAGAAGACAGCCTCACTCTAATCACCGGGCCTTATTACAAGGAAATATATAGGATTGCTATCATAGCCTGTAATAAACCAGTGGTTCTTTAAAGTTTGTCTCTTAAGTTCAGAGTTGAGTTCCAGCATGAAAATAATAACAATTTGGGTTTTTTTTTAAGAAAGAGGACATACATATATTTACTGGTATACTTTTATTATGTTGGCTTAGTTAACCTTGTGAAAGTGAAAATGGAGAAAGAAATGAGAGATTTAAGTCCATTTGGGATTGGCATTAATTTCCATTTGTACAGATCTAGAACCACAGAATCTCTCTCAAACCTTTTGGTTTGAAGAATCTCATATCTCTACAAGGTATTAAACAAATTACAAGGTCTCAGCTTTGTTGACGGTAAATACCATTAATCCTTCTCCTTTAATAATTATTTTCAAGTGACTACCTCACTTTGCAAGAATGTACTCAAAAATGTAGCATGAAGGTTCTCGGCAGATTGAATGATCAAGTGGGTTCTTAATATTCTGTAATTAATTGTACCAGTTAGTGTTGTGTTACCATTGTTTGTATATTAAAATAAGGCATATCAGGTAGTACTTTCTAATTTGAAATAACTAACCAAAAATGTTGTGCAAGATAAACTTTTGTAGATTATAGTTTTGATTTCTAGTGGTGTTGCTTATTTATCCTTATAAGTATACGAAAAGGGGAGAGTGAAGTAGAGGATAATAAAGTATATCTATATGGGATAGTATTCATTATGAAAAAGTCATAGTAGCATTACTGAAACCGTTACCAGTGGAAGAAAAAGCTGTCTCCTTGTTGATCTCCCTAATTAATAGAATCAAGCTTCCCATTTTAGTTCCACAAATCCATGCTGTTATTTTGCTTGAAATTCTGTATTAGGAGATATGAGAAATGTTCTTCTTAAGAGATTCTGAAAGTTGCCCTTTCTAATGATGAATGTGTATCTGTTAATTAATTTTCACCCAGATGGAACTGTTTGCCCTATTTTTCCCTATATGGGACAGTGTGAAGATGACATAGTTATTATCTATTGTTATTTGTGAGTCTTCACTGTGCTTATTCTTCAATTAGGAGTTAGTGAAGATGTATGGCATTTGGCAGGCAAGGTGATTTTTAATACACAAGACAAATAAGTGCTACATACACCCAATCCCATTTCTGTACATAACTTGGCCAGGCACATTGGCTCCGGGGGAGTAGACATTTCCACTTAATATCATATATTATTCAAGTCACTCATATAGCCTAGATCCTACACCTCATTCACACTCTGCTACCCACCTAGAAGGTAAAGAAAAGGGTGGCAAATCATGTCCCCATTACAACAAGCAAGGTCATGTTCTTCCTGTCATTCTGTAGGTTGATATTGTTGACTAGGGTCACAAATCTTGGACTGAAGGTTTGATTAAAATGCCAAGAGGAAAAACAGTTTAAGATTATTTTAAAGGTGTCCATATTTTTGAAACTCAGGTTCTTCTATCTAAGCTTTCCTATCCTTGCCCATAGTTTTTAAATGATGTCTTGTAGTCTGATGGCTGTAAGAGAGAGGGGGAGGGGGGGAGAGAGAAGGAAATAATTTCAATATTTACATTTTTTCATAATTTTTTATTGTGCTCATTCAACAAAGCATAACTAAAACTGACTATGGCTCAATGCAATTTGGATTGACCCTAGGCATAATAGATCTTCTTGTCTTTTTGTATTGGATCTGTGGGCAAGTAGCGATTTGGGAAATAATAATATGCCACCTTTTTCCAAATGGAAAGCCAATGGGGATATTAGATTTCGTCTGCAGGTGAGAAGAGCTTAGTTCGTGGCTTCTCTGCAGAGTATAACAGAGTTGGAAGGGATCTTGGAGGCCTTCTAATCCAACCTCCTACTCAACCAGGGGACTCTAGACCAGGGGTGTCAAACTCACGGTGTCAAACTTCACAGTGGCATCACATAATGGATCGGGACTTTTTTCCTCTTCGCTAAACCGGGGGTGGCCAGCACATGACGCATCTGGCCCACGGGCCAGGAGTTTGACAGCCCTACCCTATACCATTCTGGATAAATGGCTATCTAGTCTCTTCTTATAAACCTCCATGATGGTGCACCCACAACATCTGAAGTCAACCTGTTGCACTTGTTAATTGTTCCCGCTGTCATGAAGTTTCTTCTTAGTTCCAGGTTGTATCTCTTTTTGATAAGTTTCCATCCATTACTTCTTATCTCGCTCCTAGATGCTTTGTTCCCTCTTCTTTATGACAGCCCCTTAAATATTGGAATATGCTATCATGTCACTCCTTAGTCCTTCTCTTCATTAGACAAACCAAGTTTCTGCAGCCATTCATCATGTGAATATCATTTTGAAAGACAAGAAATGAAAAGGACAGCTATTACATGAGACATTTTGGGGAAGGTGCATTAGCAAGCCAATTTGAAGAAATTAAGGTATAAAGATTTCAAGATCCAGTGAGCCACTTCGCTACAGGACTGGGCTACTTCAGTAATTGCCTTGGTTTCTGATGTACTGAATTTCAGTAGCATCCTTCCTTTCCTGTTTAGCTACTGATAGAAAGAGTGGATTAATTAAACAAGCAAATGAAAGAAACAAGTGATGAGATTTGAATGTGTTGAATAGAAAGGTTATCTGTTACAGTGATTTGATTAAGTCTCCTATGTCTTTGAAGGGTGATACAGGTTCCATATAGAATATATTGACATTGTGGTTACAGCTGATTTATATTTTAAATCCAGTTTTCTTCCAAGAGATTAGTGAGTAATCTACTTTATATTCCCACAGTATTCTCTGAGTCAGTTTAAGATGAAAAGTACGGGAACAGTCCGAGATATTCATATGAACTTCATGGCTGAGTGGAGTTTTAAACAAGGGTGTCTCTTTTCCTACATTTGCCTTTCCCATCAATTGCCTTTTGTACCACTGAGTGTATCAATTGATGACCCTGGCCCAGGTACTTCAGCATTATGGAAGGCATGATTAGAGTTTTATCTGTGCTGAGTTGGAATTATTGCTGCAGTAAAGCGCTCTCCTTTTTGAAAACTGTGGTGATTCTTCCATGGTTAAAGCAGAAAAATAGGCACATATTCCATTGGATTCAAAAGAAACTTTGTAAATCCAAAGAGCTACACAATTGAGTTAAATATTTGCAATGTATGAAGGATGAGAAAAATGTGATATCTTCCATTCTTTAATTATGGTTGCATAGCGCAGAGTACAAACTTCATATGGCTTTACTGAATATAACGTTTCCAAACAATTTTATTACATTTTACAAAACATACACTTTAAAACATAAATTAGCAATTAAGAGAAATAATAAAGAGCAAAAACAGACAGGGGATAGAAGCATGAAAAAGTATAAAGAAAAAGAAAGGAAAACACACATTTATTCAAAGAATAACTTTTGACTTCTTCCAAGGATATAAGGAATGCTTACGTTTGACTCTTAATTTTAAAAATATAATAAAGTGTCCATTTGCTCCCGGCCCCAAAGGAAAGGAGAAATACATTTTAAAAATATATTTCTCCTTTTTAAATTTTAACGATCTTCAAATCCATAAGTCAAAATTTGATTTTTCTCCACCTCCTGCAAAAAATCCAGAAAAGGACTTTTGTCTCATGCTGCTTTTTCAATAGGCAACCAAACTGTTTTTTCCTTTAGGTAGAAGAAGAGACAATTTTGCTTCTCATCCAAGGTTTCTTCTTCTTCCTCAAAAAAAAAAAGCAGTTCGGTTGCCTATTGAAAAAGCAGCATGAGGCAATGTGACCTGAATGACTGAGAATCTCCTCAGACTTCCAATTACAAATGAATTTCTTAAGTGATTTTTCTCTCATGAGGCTGTTAGCTTGGCCATCCTTGCCAATTCTGTCATCTTTATTAATCACAATAGAGGAATTGGCTTTACTGAATATAACTATGGATAATGTGTCAGAGATACATGTTTTATGAGATACCTGAGAGGATGAAGTGCTGGCAGAACAGCAAAGAAATAAAGGCCACCTAAAAAAGCTAAGAACTTTTTTTTTTGAAATTTTCTAAAATTGTGTTATCTTAATAAAAAATTACTTTGTGAAAGGAATTGCAGAAGATCCTAAGCAATGATTCATAGATGTACTAACTAGGATAACATATCAGTGTACATAAAGAGGCATGAATTTGCTTCAGAGGGATGACTATTCCATTTACTTCTCTCTTCTTTTTCCATAGAACTATTAGCAGTTTTCTATTAATGTCTTTTGAGGTGGGCAGTTATAGTAAACATTAATCAAGTCTGTTTTTATAAAAATATATTGGTTTCATCCATAATTTTCAAGTCTATCAACAAATAAGTTTGGCATTACTTCTGTTGATTAAGGAGCTATAATATAGGAAATTATCCTCCCCCATACGTATTTGTTTCCAATTATGTGTAGCAAGATGTCCCTGGGAAGTATATAGAGAATACTAGAAACAGGTTTTGCCCAGAATAAGTATTCTGCTTCTTGATGTGAACATTTTATGTACTGTAATTATTGCATATCATAAGAACATTATTTAGATTGTGCAGAACAGAATGGCCCAGTCCTAAAACAGACCAATCCAGATATTCAAGGGTAGGTTCATCTATTTTAAAGTTTTTTTTAGGGGAAGGGGTTGATCACATCCAAAATAATTTTACCTGCTTTCTATTCTGGAGTACAGTATTCATTTTGGGAAATAGCTGAACCATCTCTGGGACATTCAAATCTTTCCATTCTAGGTAGCAAATTAGATGT
This sequence comes from Pantherophis guttatus, assembly GCF_059756535.1. Taxonomy (NCBI): domain Eukaryota; kingdom Metazoa; phylum Chordata; class Lepidosauria; order Squamata; family Colubridae; genus Pantherophis; species Pantherophis guttatus. The sequence continues at coordinate 126,596,815 of NC_142063.1, read as the reverse complement.
TACAGAAACGAACCATGCTCTTTAGCACATAATTGGTATTTTTGGGGTTCCTGAATAAAAGATTATTGTTTATTGGAGTGAGTGTTTTGTGTTTCAATATCAATTATTCAGAATCTGAAGTTTAGCTGAATTCTGACTGGCTGTGGTGAGAATCCAGGTGTCCTCCTAAATGATTTTCATCCTGATCCAGTAGGCTGTTACATGTTTGACATTCAGTTATATATTTCAAACTCTAATATAGTTTGAGTTAATTGAAAGGAAACAATAAATGTATCAGTTTTAACTTGATTTTTTTGCTTGGCGCGAAGGCTTGCCTTTTCCAGCTTGGTGCCCAGTTGTCTAAAGTTGTCTTAATTCCTTGCATCTTAACTATTTTGGCAAAAATCTTATTTCTATCCACACATACTATATACCAGTGATGGCTAACCTTTTTGCCATCACGTGCCAGGAGAAGGGGGGCAGGGGAGGTTCACGTGCGCGTGTGTCCACACCCATAATTCTATGCGCTCTGCCTTGCGCATGCGTATGCAACACCCTGCCCCCCACTCCTGGCATGCGATGGCCTGATAGGCCCGTTTTTCTTTCTCACCTGGCTCCAGATCCTCTCTATGCATCTAGGAAGGCCGAAAACAGCCTTTCCCACTCCCTCGGAGGCCCTCCGGAGGCCTGAAATGGCCCATTTCCTAACTCCCGCTGGGACAGGAAGCCTCTCTAGGAGTCTCTGGAGGCTGGGGACAGCAAAAAACATCAGTACCTGTCCCACCGGGAGTTGGGAAATGGGCTGTTTCAGGCCTCCGGAGGGCCTCCGAGGGAGTGGGAAAGGCTGTTTTCACTCTCCCCAGATGCATAGAGAAGATCTGGAGCCAGGTGAGAAAGAAAAACAGGCCTCGCCCCCCCCCCAGGCCCTCCGGAGGCAAGAAACAGCCTGTTTCACTACTTCTGGTGGGCCCAGAAGGCCCGAAAATCACCTGACCGGTGCACACATGTGCGCCAGAGCTGAGCTGGCATGACCACTGATATGGCTACGCATGCCACCTGTGGCACGCATGCCATAGGTTCGCCATCACAACTATATACTGTATACACTGATCCAAACCATTTTCCTCTTTCTTTGCACTCTGTCTTCTTTACCCAACTGATGGTAATAAATATTTTTCTGTGAATTCCCGGCCACTACAGCTATAGTTTTTGGTTTAGGGCATTTTTACAACAAATTCCTACAGATAAGTTTCTGTGAACATGTAAATCTGTCTTCTTCAAGTGACCTTCATATTGGCCTATTTCACCTCCAGAGAGCATCTGATATTGGCTGTGCTGGTTGGGGATTATGGAAGAAGTGATACATGATACTTGAGGAATCTTGGATTGGATAAAATAAATAGCAAGATGATATAAATCTAATAGAGTTGACCAACAAAATAGAGCAGGCTAAAGCCACATTAAGTTAGATTTTGCTGACATTTGAATTTCTCCCATACTAACATCTAAATTTGCATTTTGATTTTCTGGTCTTTCTCCTTCATTATCACTTTAGTAATATATATTTGCAAGTGAGAAAGAAAGATGGCAATGGGACTGAAACAGATTATATGTAAAATTGTAACATGACATAACAGCATTGAGGGGAAAAAAGACCAAAATATTTGGCAATAAAAGACTTACAAAACAGCCTTGACATTACTGTTTCTTATCAAGAGAAGAAATAAGTATATTCCTTTCCTATTATTGGGAAGGAGACTAGTTTGGTATATGTCCATGATAGTTTTCAAAGAGAAGAGGATTATAAATTGGCTATTTCACTTAGCCTAGCCTATATTTAACAGATTGCAAAATTAAACTTGTGTGAAGTGTCTGATGTATCACAGAAGAATACACTGCTACTGTGTATGTCATATGGAAATGCATCAGGTCAATGATTGTAGCAAATTTGATTCCCAAAAGCACAATCAAGGAAAGATGGCATATACTAATCAATCCTTACAAAGCAATATGAAGTTTTGAATGTCACATATCTTAACCTTTAAAATTATGAGAAAATACTCCACAAATAACCTTTTAAATTTTTTATAGTTTCAGGGGATTTGGTTTGTTCCAGAAATTATTTTCACCCCTAAGAAATTACAACATTTGCGGTGTTGGACAATAGAATTCTCTTTGTTTCTTTACCCATTCCTATGTGTTCCATTGGGAACCCAGAAATTAAGTTGTCAAACTCCCAGCCCACAGGCTGGATGTGTCATGTGCTGGCCACGCCCACGCCCGGTTTAGCGAAGGGGGAAAAAATCCCGATACATCACGTGATGCCGCTGTGACAACATGAGTTTCACACCCCTGAGCTATGCCATGAATGAATTGTGGGTGTTAGAGCAAAATGTCATACTGACCGAAATTTTTGTACATTAAATTTTGCATTGGAAATCATTTTCTAACGGACATTAAAATATAGAATCAATTTCTATATATTTATAGAATTATAGAATTTACTAATACTTGATTTCATTCAGTGATATAGTGAGAGGGGATCAGAAATATGTCTTTAAAGAATGCATTAATCATTAAACACTTAAGCAAGGATAAAATAGCCAGGATTCTCTACAGTTGTGCAATACTTACTGTATGTAGCAGCACCATACCTGTGAAATATGAATTTTGCACGTGATTGAGTTTCATAACATGTTTACAACCAGGATGAGGAAGTTTGTATGCCACTGTGAAGATTTTATGCCATATGCTAATCAGAAGAGAGCAATGAAAAGAGTAGTTTAGTTTGCTTCTTTCTTTTTTATCCATTAAGAATTTCATGGTTTGCAAGGGAATACCATTATATCTTCTGTTCAAAAGAGCTCAGTGTTGATATTAAAACAAATTTAATACTTTTCTGTATTTTGGGATTAATAATGATATTGGGTAATTATATTGCCCTCTTACAAAATCACAAAACTCCAAATTGTAAGAGAGAACATTAGATTTTCCAGGAAGTTCTCCTAGTCATTTCTCTAAGCAGCTTCACACTTCACATAATCAATCAGAAATGTCCTCCAAGAATCTCAACCCAAAGCCAAGCTTTCATTTTTACTGGCACCAAACCAATTTCTCTTTTAAATGCTATAGGCACTAAGTATGTTCATTTTTATGCCCAGAAAATATATTCAAAATTCTAGTTTAGAATATACACATACATAGTCACAACAGAGTAAAAAGTAAGATGGCAGAATTAAATTGTTAACCAGCATTCTGGTTTTAAAAAATAATTGGGCAGAACTCAGTCATATCCGTGCAATGTAGTACATGCTTCCATGGCAAGCAAAATTAGTTGTTGGTTTTTTAAAGGATTACTTGAAAGGTTAAGTGGAATTGACTTAACATGCATCGTCTTATGACTGAACCTGCAGCATAATGCAGTTATTGTGTGTGTGGAACAAGGGCCCTCATGAAGTTTCTGTTTTGTAACTCTGAGCATTTGTGATCATTGGTTGTAGTTCAACAGCCACACTTGGAAGACCACAGTTTCCCTTATTCCAGAGCTACTGGGATTTGTAATAGAGCAAAGAGAAATGTGGAGCAGATGCTCATGAACAAGTTCAACATCGCTCATCTTGCAGAGCAGCTTCTAAACCGACTTACTTAGAACAGAAAGGAATAGTCTATTTGGGATTTCAGAAACAATAATCTAAAAGCTATATAATCACTCCTAATGTATCCAGATTTTATTTACTGTTTCCTGTCACAATCAAAATGCAATGTTGTTTTATTCCTTTAACTTTTGACTAATTATATATAATTGCAACACATGAAGCAAGTTATGTACAATGACAACCTCTCCTAGGCACATAAATGTTTCATTTCTGATTCAATAACCATTATTTTAGAAAAATATAACTTTTCTGATTTACACATCAGTACCGACAGAAGATAATATTTGTAGCTCAGGGTTGAACTGTGGTATCCTTGGTGCTCTCTGAGATTGGTTGTTTTCTTGCAGATGTTTCATTATCAAACTAGGTAACTTCATCAGTGCTGGTAGGGAGTGAGTTTTGCTCTCATTCTATATACTACTGTAGTGGTTTTCCCTGTCAGTGTTGGTGGAAATTATCTTGGTGGTTCCTTGATTGGACACACATCAGTCTTAAGTGACCAGTCGTATGTTGAGGGCTACCTGTATTTTTGCTCTTTTAGTTTTGCAATATTCTTGGACTTAACAAAACAACCTGTTTTGAGCACATCATGTCTTTTTAGATACAGCAATTTTGCTATAGAAGTATCATTTAATTAAGATCCTATATTATTGAAAAGAAAAAAAAAGTTTAATATTATTTCAAATCATGCAATGAACATGATGATCAACAATGAGAGCCAGTTTGGTCTAGTGGCTGAGAGCACCAGTCTAGAAACCAGGAGACTGTCCCACCTTAAGCATGAAAGCAGGCTGGGTGAAGTTAGGCCAGTCACTATCTTAACACAACCAACCTCACAGGTTTGTGATTATGGAGAAAATAGGAGGAAAGAATAATATGAATGCTTGTCACCTTAAGTTATTTATTAAAATAAAAAACGTGCTAGACAGACAGACAGACAATAGATAGATGATGGATAGAACCATAATTGCCTTTGCATCCTCTTAAGTGAGTTCTACTTATGTCATACAATAGAAAATCTCTGCCTGTTTAGAATTTGATAGATATTGCTAAGGAAAGTTAAAACATGGTAATTTTCTGCATACCCTGAAGAAAGTGATTATGTAACTCTGTACTGGTGAAAATTACATGAATCATGAATCTAGACCAGAGGTGTCATACTCGCGGCCCACGGGCCAGATGCATCACGCGCTGGCCACGCCCACTCCCAGTTTAGCGAAGGGGGGAAAGTCACAATACATCATGTGACAACAATGTGACGCTGTGAGTTTGACATCCCTGATCCTCCCTAAGGGAGGCTGAATATAGTCCAACATCCATAAAGATTTTTATTTATATTAAGAGGAGACCTTAATTTTGCGTTGTTTAGAAGAAAGTTGTAAATTTGAATTATAAGTCATATCTCTTCAGTTACTATCAAAAAATAATATTTGAACTATTTATTTAAATATTTGAACTATTTCTTTGCTATCCCTCAAGAAAGTCACTGAATGTAGCAGTGATTTATTATTTGTTCAGTATAATATGTATTCAATTTGTTTATGTACTGAGAACTTACATTAGGTTTTTCTTCCCTCAGGCATGGCTGTTTTCATTTCCAGATGGTTATGATTTTCTAAATTATTTCTGAAGAGCTGTAAGGTATAGGAGACAATCATGATAGATATTAGAAGAACATTTTGTTTCATTTCAAATGTATTATGCCAATGTTTATTTGCTTCATAGATTCATAATACAGAATTGAAAGGGACTGTTTAGGTCATGAAGTCCAACTTCTTTCTTAATACAGAATACTCCAGCTATCCCCTAAATCAGGCTTCTCAAACTTTATTGTAACCCCCTAAAACAGTATTGTAACCCCCTAAAATGACAGATGTCTATGGTGGTCTTCATGAACACAACTAAAATAATATGTAAGCTTCATCCTAGCTTCTAGACTTAGTGTTATCTGCAGTACTCTCACTTGGACTTTTCTCTTTCACCATAACAGCCCAATTTCCCCCTCTCCCCTCCCCCCACATTTTGAAAGGCTAAACATTTAAAATTGCACATTAAAACTACTCTTTTCACTGAGACATACCATCTCTATAGATTCTCCAATAATTTCAGATATAGTACTACATATCACATCAGGCATTGTCACTCTGGGCAGCCATTTTCAGATAGGTTTGTTATATGGCTAGACCAGTGGTGAAATCCAAATTTTTTGACTACTGGTTCTATGGGCGTGACTTGGTGGGCATGGTGTGGTGTGGCTTGGTGGGCGTGGCAGGGGAAGGATACTGCAAAATCTCGATTCCCACCCCACTCTGGGGCCAGCCAGAAGTGGTATTTGCCGGTTCTCCGAACTGCTCAAAATTTTTGCTACCGGTTCTCCAGAACCTGTCAGAACCTGCTGGATTTCACTCCTGGGCTAGACACAGTTACAGTGGTACCTTGGTATTCATTGTTAATTGGTTCCAGGAGATGTGATGAGTACCAAACAAATTTTTCCCATAAGGAAACACAAGTTAGCTGACATTGCCAAGTTCTAGCCTGTGCCAAACAAATGATGAGTACTGGGATAAAATGTGTTGAGTACCAAATTCAACGAGTTTCAAAGCGTACAAAGAGTAGTTCCCTCTCAAAACTCACTCTGGTCCTTATTCCTTGCTCTGCTTGCAGAAGCACTCATTGAGCTTGCCAAGGCAAACCAAAATGAAATTTGTCTGCCCAGGTTCCGCCTGGACTACTGTAACGCTCTCTACATGGGACTCCCCTTGAAGAGCACCCGGAGGCTCCAACTGGTCCAGAATGCGGCATGCAGGTTATTGTGGGGGCGCTCCCATGTAACACCTATCCTGCGTGAGCTGCACTGGATTCCAGTGGTCTTCCGGGTGCGATTCAAGGTGGTGGTTAACATCTTTAGAGCGCTCCATGGCTTAGGACCTGGATACCTACGAGACCGTCTTCTGCTACCAATAACCTCCCACCGGCCAGTACGCTCCCACAGAGAGGGTCTCCTCCGGGTGCCATCGGTCAGGAAATGTCGACTGGCAACCTCGAGGGGGAGAGCCTTCTCTGTGGGGACACCTGCCCTCTGGAACGAATTGCCTCCGGAGATTCGGAGGATCCCGGACCTACTCACCTTCCACCTCAAGACTCTTCTGTTCCAACAAGCTGGGCTGGCATGATTCCAATTCTTCAACTTTGAATCGTCATTTTTTAAGAATGGGTTTTTTATTTATTTATTTATTTTATTTTATTTTATTGAATTTGTATACCGCCCTACTCCCGAAGGACTCAGGGCAGTGAACAGCCATAGAATAAAACATATAAATACAAAATTTAAAATAGACTAAAACAAATTAAATCATTTGGCTGAAATTTAAAACCCCAATAATTTAAAACCAAATTTAAAATTTCCATTTAAAAAGGGAAAAAACTTAGGTCAGGTCGGCTTGATGAAATAGGAAAGTCTTGAGCGTGCAACGGAAAGTACGCAGATCCGGGATCCTCCGTATCTCTGGGGGGAGCTCGTTCCAGATAGTAGGTGCCCCCACAGAGAAGGCTCTCCCCCTGGGGGCCGCCAGTCAACATTGTTTGGCTGACAGCACCCGGAGGAGCCCCTCTCTATGGGAGCGTACTGGTCGGTGGGAGGCTATTGGTGGTAGCAGGCGGTCCCGTAAATAACCAGGTCCTAAGCCATGGAGCGCTCTAAAGGTGATAATCAAAACCTTGAAGCGCACTCGGAAGATCACCGGGAGCCAGTGCAGCTTGCGCGGGAGAGGTGTTACATGGGAGCACCACGTCGCTCCCATCACCATCTGCGCAGCCGCACTCTGCGCCAATTGGAGCCTCCGAATGCTCCTCAAGGGAAGCCCCATGTAGAGAGCGTTACAATAGTCCAGATGGGAGGTGACGAGGGCATGAGTGACCATGCGTAAGGAGTCCCGATCTAGAAAGGGACGCAACTGGCGAATCAGGCGAACCTGATGAAAAATCCTCCCGGTCACGGTCATCAAATGCTCTTCTAAAGACAGCCGTGAATCCAGGAGGACACCCAAGTTGCGAGCCCTTTCCGTGGGGGCCAATGATTCGCCCCCAATAGTCAGCGATGGCACCAGCTGACTATATCGGGATGTCGGAAACCACAGCCACTCGGTCTTGGATGGGTTGAGCCTGAGCCTGTTTCTCCCCATCCAGATCCGTATGGCCTTCAGGCACCGGGACTTCACTTCAAGGGCATCATTGGGGTGGTCCGGGATGGAGATGTACAGCTGGGTGTCGTCAGCGTACTGATGGTACTCCACCCCGAAACCACGGATGATCTCGCCCAGCGGCTTTACATAAATGTTGAACAAAAGGGGCGAGAGGACCGATCCTTGTGGCACCCCACATATAAGGGACCTCGGGGTCGACCTCTGCCCCCCCCCGTCAACACAGACTGCGACCGGTCGGAGAGAAAGGAGGAGAACCACCATAATACGGTGCCTCCCACCCCCAACTCTTCCAACCGGTGCAGCATGATACCATGGTCGATGGTATCAAAAGCCACTGAGAGATCTAACAGGACCAGGACAGAGGAGCACCCCTGTCCTGAGCCCTCCAGAGATCATCCACCAACGCGACCAATGCCGTTTCCGTGCTGTACCCAGGCCTGAAGCCCGACTGGAACGGATCTAGATATGAGTTATGGGTTAGTTATGGGCCATATTCTTTAATATATATTTTAAATTGTTTTTAAATTTTTTATTTGTGTGTTCTTATTCTGGCTGTGCACCACCCTGAGTCCTTCGGGAGAAGGGCGGTATAAAAATTCAAACAAACAAACAAACAAACAAACAAGGTGTTATAAGCTTTAGATAAAACTTGGGCCTTCCTCCCCACAGTTGCAACTGATCTTCGTAGAAAGTCACAATTCACAGCATAAGAACTCTTGCACAAAGTTATTGGTTTCCTGGTTGAACTGTGCTGACTGTTAGGAAGTTTTCCTTAACATTGAGGAATTATTGAACAATTCTGTAGCAAAGGACCTTTGCTTCTCGTTCTGTCTCAGTCTTTTGTTTTCAAATCTAAATATACTTCTCTTTCCTTACATTTGGTTCTCATCTATTTCTTTTGCTTTTCCCTATACTTATTTCAGCCTGTTTGAGTTATCCTTAAAATAGTCAGAATTGGACATTGTACTTGAAATGAAATTAAAATTCACACCTATTAAAGATGCTTAAGGTGGCAATTTTGTTCGTGTTATTGAAAGCCTGAATTCTTGAGGACACATACTTTTAATTTACATTATGTGAAAATTGAAGCCGAATATATTTTTGAATGTTTGAAAGTTTTTCTTACAGTTACATAATGTTACATGTCCTTTCTAAATGATAATATATTTTACATATGCACGATACTCACGTATTGTAGTTGTTCATAGAAAGCACAGCCAATGCGACAAAATTAGTTCCAAAATTTTAATGGCTGATCTCTGTGGGATGTGCAAAATTTTCATCCCCATACATGCAGGTAGGAATTTTAATTTGATCTTAGTTTCCATATGATTTGGAGAACATATTATGGACCACAGTTTTCCAACCATCATTTACCTACAGCAAGATCTACCACACCCACAAGTGAAGATAAAGCTCATGATTGCAGCAATTAAATCCTGAATAATTTAAATATCATTATTCTTGTTGTTATTAGTTACCCTGTTGAATAAAAGCCTTTAGAAATGTTTATAATATCTTGGAAAGATTGTGTTTTATACATAAAAATTATAAATAAGCATAAACAATCCTTCACCAGGCACTCCTTTCTGTCAGAAGATTTCAGAGTTCTGCTTTAAATTCTCAAATGTCATACTGGCCTCTGCCTGCTAGGGATTTTGGCAGCCCCCAGCTATCCTATTTATGTCCTTTTTTGGGGATCCAACTTAGAGCAACAGGAATCTTGTCTCTGAATACTTTGAATTAATATGATTAATTTCACGAAATCCTGCCAATTGAAGGAACTGTTTTCAACTGGGTCCTCCTTATGTGAGTTGCCAGAAATTCAGTCCACATAACAGAAGGCTGTTCTAAGGGATGTGTAAGAAATAGTCAGTTTAGCATCTAAAATGAGTCAGTAATGAGAAGTGAACACCTTTGAAAAGACTAATCTAGTGGAAGATGGATATTTATGTTTTGAATCAAATACTGGAAACTATGTTTTGTTGTAGCTCACTGACAGAGATAAAATTTCTCCCCCTCCATTTATGTTTATAGTGCAATGTGTAGAAAAGGAAGCCGTAAAAAAGAGCAGATACTTTGCCAGTCTCCTGTGTTCAGTTGCTGTCATATTACTCCACCTCCTGTCCTCCCTCACACATACATAACTCATTACAAGCTGATGATGCTGGCAACCAGTATTCTGAATTTGCTAACTCAAACAAGCATAGAATTAACATGCCCTGTTAAGCTTAAGCTTTTTGTATGCATTTACTGTGGATTGACTGAAAAGAAGAATGCATGACCTAAGAAGCCCGCGGTAGGAGTGTTCCAAAATTCATACAATATGTTTTATTCCTCCCATTTGGTGGAGCATCTTACAAAAAACACACAGGATTAGGCAGAAACATGAATACATTTATCCACCCATTCAGATTCTTAGGGGAAGAGAGAACAGTCTTTTTCCAAACTTTGTTAAAGCTTACTAATATGTGTGGAAATACATATTTAAAATAAGCAAGAATGAATAACCTTGTAATTTAAAAGATCAGGAACTGAAAGTAGACTTTTTGTTCAGAAATATAAGCTTTTCTGACATAAAATTTGTGACTGTATCATTGATCTCTCTCTTTTTTTTGAAAATTAAGGGATGGTCAAAAATTCTTAACGGTGGTCAAAAACAGATTAAGATGGGGTCAGCAGCTAGATTTTGTTGTTTATTCTGATTTACATAAAACAAACCCCTAAAAATTAATTGTGAATTTTTGGATTCAAGAAAACCAGAACAGAAAAGTAGTGTTGTATTTCTAATGCAAATACATATTCCAATTCAAAGAGTTCTGCTCCACCTGCTTATAATATTCAGCTGTCTGAATTTTAATTCAGTTCATGAAAGGTTTTTACTGTTTTGTAATTCCAGGATTTAAAAATACAAAGAACTAAACAAATAAACATTGGATGCTACTAGCTTATGCTACCTTCCAGATAGGGCAAGACACAACATTAACACTGCAAAGATTCCAAGAATGGTACTTTATTGTTGTTAGGTATAATAACAGAATCTTGAACAGTTGTCAAAGTTTCACTCAGCCCCATGTTAACACCACTCAGAGTGTCTTTCTCATTCTTTCCATTTTCTCAGTACTGAGATATCATTCTCTCTTTCTTAACAGGTTCCTGCCTTCATTAGGGTTATTCTCTACGTCCTTTACATCCCTTTCCATTCCTTTAGGCAGCATTTCCATCCTCCACAGTTTCTCCAGTGGTGAAATCCAATTTTTTTTACTACTGGTTCTGTGGGGGTGGCTTGATGGGGGTGGCAGGGGAAGGATACTGCAAAATCCCCATTTCCCCCCCCCCCCACTCTGGGGCCAGCCAGAGGTGGTATTTGCCGGTTCTCCGAACTACTCAAAATTTCCACTACCAGTTCTCTAGAACCTGTCAGAACCTGCTGGATTTCACCCCTGGGTTTCTCTAAGAAAGGGGTTCTCAGGTAGCATCCACGAGGTCCTTCAACTCTGTCTAGTACTGGAGATTTAAACTCATTTATGGTATTGTGAAATTTCACAGATAAATCCTATATTTACCTTGAATTGCCATACTCTTTATGTCAGACATTCTGTTTAGGTTCATTTTGCATTTCAGGAGAAGAATGGAACAAAACAGCATACAAAGACTTCTGCCCTATTATGACCTGTTACTTACTACCTGATACCACTCTGCCAACTTTTCCAAACCTTGGGTCTGTTACTTTTGTTCTTCCTCTTATTATTGATAAGTCCAAATAAGTTCTCCTTGCTTTTATCTTTCTTTTTGATCCCAAGTTTCTTTTGTGCTTTTCCATTTCTGCATATAGATACTTTGTGGTATTCTTCTTTGATGAATAAATCTAACCTTTCATTTCCTGTGCATGTCTCGGTTCATCTTTAGTTCTGTCAAAAACTCTGCATTGTATGCATTGACAATGGTTTTCTTAACTGCCTGTGTTTCTTGAAAAGTTTCCAACTCTCCTATATTTTCTTTGATCTGAGATTCCTTGTCCATGGATCCTCTCTAGTACCTCTATTAGCAAAATTTAGTATTCAGGACCTATGCTCCTTCTGTAATAGTTTGAAATCCATAAGATGACATTGTCATTCCTGACACTACCCCCAGTTTACTATTATTTCAAACTCTTGAAAGAGTTCTTTCCTCATTAGCTGGTTGGCTTATTATTTTGTCATCTTCTGGAAAATAAAACAGACCTCTGTAGAATTTTGGCTTCAGTTGGTCTTCAGATAATTGGAATCTCCAATTATTAGCTCTCTCCCTGAAACTTTTGTAATCTGGTCCTACCGTGTTTCCCCGAAAATAAGACCCTGTCTTATATTTTTTGAACTCTGAAATAAGTGCTTGACCTTATTGTCATGCATTCAAAAGCCTGATTGGGCTTATTATCAGGGGATGTCTTATTTTGGGGAAAACAAGGTAGAGGGATGAGAACTTCTGCTTAGCTTGGAGCCTACAGTACACCCTCACAATCATTTCCCTGTATTTTACCCATGTACTCTAGAATGGCACTCTTATACTCTATATTACTAGATTTCTATACATTGTCTACTTCCTTCACACATAATGCCACCTCCTTTCCTCATGTCTTCACTATTTCTTTTGATTTTATCCTTCACTCCCTATGTAAAACAAACTATTAGTGAAGCAAACAAAAATATATCCACAAACGGTGACTTACATTTTCAACATAATTTTTAGCATACGGGATTTCATTCTAGCCTTAAGGAGTCTCTTTGGTGTCTGTGACATTTCAATCAAGGCTTCTGTCTTTACTCTTATATTCTTATAAAGGCTATATTGAATGACAGCTTGTTGACAACATTATGTAAGACAAAATAACCCAAAGTATAACTGGCATTTTGGCTGAAGGAGGACCTTGGAGATATTGTGACAAAGGTTGAGATCAAGTCATTTCGGTTGTCTGTCAAAGATGGAAAAGTCTAAACCAGATCAAGATTCTGGCAGCTGACCTTTACATTGATAGAATCCAAAGTTTCACAAATTACTATATAATCTCTGGTTTTAAAGCATGAGTCATGGTTTGCAATTTAATTTCCTACATAAGATATTAATTATATTATTTTAACTAAAATATATACACTGAATCATCTGACATAACTTGTAATTATCTTATCCTCTCCCATCCTAGTGCTGTTTGTGTTTGTTACAAGAAACTGCAAAGAAAAACAAAGCATCTGTAAATTGTGAGGAAATGAAGAACTGAAAAAACCTAATTTTCTCTTTTACTTTAAATGTAACATGAATTACCTTGAAAAGATCTACTAATGTAAATATTAATGGATATATATGCAGAATTAAATTGCACAAGGCTTGATTGGGGTTTTTTGTCTCTCATTTCAGAATGGTTAAGGCCTATCCATCTAGACAAGAATCGTACAATTTTGAATTTTCTTGCCTTTTACTATTTAAATTGTTCTGACCTCCATGCAATACCATGTTATTTTTCTAAGCACAAATTCTCACTCCTCAAGTCATTTTCTTTAGTTTAGCCTGTTTGTCCTATTTGGAATGGAATGAGGTGGACTGTTGTGTATCCTGTTCAAGTAATACAGCTTTATTATTAAATAAACAAGATATCTTGTTAGTATTAAATAAACAGACTTCGGGTGGTTGCAGTGGTAATAGGATCAGTGTCATTCTTTTTAAAAGAAACATTTCTGTAGACATAGCAACTGGAAACATATGTATTTCAGGCTGAAATTCTCAGGGGCGTAACAAGATCTTTCAGTTCATCAAATATGTGAAAATGAGAGTGTTAAAAGTTTTATTACATAATGGGTTGCTGAGGTTCAGTAGATCTAGTAGAATCTATAAAAGATATATACTAGTTTTAAAACAGTCTCTTGGAGGAACTTAAAGATATTAAAATGCAGAAAAGAAACAAGGCAGCCAAGGAAATAGGTTAAATGAATGAAGGTTATGTTTCCATGAGAAACATCTAGATAAGAACTGACTGTACGTTGGTAGTGTATTGTGTGGAAAAAGAGATTTGGGCAGTTGTGCCATGTTCTATGTCATTGTTATGGTCAATACTCATTTGGTCTTTTCCCCCCAAGTGCATTAATATTCTTATTGAGTCCCAAAGTTTCTTAGTCTTTGGCTGTTTCCCTTACAACATACTCTAGGCATGTGCTGAGGCGTAGTAAAACATAGCTTGCCCTTCTTTTTGACGTAATTGTCCCCTTGACTGTAATTAAAGTTGAACTGAGTAATGGAGCAGTCACCAGCAACATGTTCCCATAATTTCCACCGTTGTCAAGGGTTTCTATTATCATCAGATTCACACTGGATTATTTGTTAGGCTAGAGGAACGGAATGGCAGTGTTGCTCAGACACAGTTGTGGGAATGCGGTTCCCTGACATGAGTCGTGGTACGTGGAAAATGGTTTTCTCCCCTATAGAAGTCCTCTTACTTTCATTGGTGCAGTTCCCAGAGAGGCTAAAGTATTTGTCTTCTGAATTGTATTGATTGTTCAAAGTAATTTTTTTTCTTGTTTCAGTTTACGCTGTCAAATTCTGTCAACCTAAAATGGGTTAGTAATGGAAAGTGTAGCTCCTGGGTGTTTCTTCAATGAGAAAAAAAAAAACCCACCTCATGTCTAGTTGTTAGTTTTTTCCTTTTAGCTTGTCAAAAATTGATCCAAAGTTAAAGTAGGTATATCACAGTTTGCTGGCAACGGATATGACTTTTAGGAAAATCTAATATTTTGTCTTCTTTTCCTTCTGCATCTGTTGAATGAGAAATAAAATGGACTTTTGAGCTCTTCAATATGGCAGATGTCCATTTTATTTTATTTTATTTATTTTACTTTTATCCCACCTTTATTATTTTTATAAATAACTCTAAAGCGGTGAACATTTAAATTGGGGAAAAATTTATTTCCAGAATATAGTATCAGTGGACTTCTTTATGCAGGGTCATAACTTTTTCAAAAAGATTTTAGTCATAAAATCTTTTTTTTAAAAGTCAATGCTTTTACTGTTGTTGAGTGCCCAGTTGGAGAAGTTCATTATACTCAAGCTTTTTGAACTCCCTCCAACTCTTAGTGAATGAGAGGCTATCTTTCTGGAGTAAACCAAGGGAAGACAGCTACGTTCCTATTCAAATTGAAGGAGCAAGGATTGGGCAATCAAATGATATGTTATCAAAACAAGGAGGACTTTAAGTTGCATTGGATATTCTGCTAGTTGAAGCACTGGTGTAGAACTTATGCTTAGTTGAGTTATGTTCCCCCATGCTGGGTTAGGAGATGTTCTTGGATCCTTCAGTATTCCTCAGATAACAGGTATCAATACCTTTTACCAATTTTAACTTATCAATCTACTCATGCTTTGAAACTAAAAATTCTTCTCTTGAATTTAATTTCGTTAGAACTTATGTGGGCAAGCATAAGCGGCAAGAATTTTGTTAATAGGTAGTAAAATTCTGAAATGCCTCTCCTGAGGAGACCTCTCATGTTTCTTATTTGACTGTGTTTAGGTGAGCAATACAATACATACAATATAGAATAGAATAGGAGTCTAGTGTGATTGGACACACAAGAAATTTGTTTTGGTGCATACACTCTCAATGTACATAAAAAAAAAGATACGTTCATCAAAAATCATAAGGTACAATACTTAATGATAGTCATAGGGTACAAATAAGCAATCAGGAAACAATATCAATATAAATTGTAAGGATACAAGCAACAAAGTTACAGTCATACAATCATAAGTGGAAGGAGATGGGTGATGGGAACGATGAGAAGACTAATAGTAGTGCAGATCTTTAAAGAAACCTATGATTGGTAATGATTAAAAGGTAAAGGTTTCTCTGTCAGACTCGAGGGCATGGTATTCATCTCTGTTTCTTGACCGAGGGAGAAGCATTGTCCTAAGACAATTTCCATGATCATGTGGCCAGCATGGCTATACACCAAAGGCCCTGGAACACAGTTACCTTCCTACCCAAATGGTACCTATTAATCTATTCACATTCACATGCTTTCAAACTGCTAGGTGGGCAGGAGTTGGGACAAGTAACGGGGGTTCACCCTGTTGCGCAGAGCTTGGGTCCAATGAGCCATTGGACCCCCATGTCAGTGATGATTGCCATATTTTTATTATTACCACTTTAAGCATTTGCTTAATTATGAAATGCGTGCTTTCAAATTTTCTGGATGCTCATACTTTAAGAATTCTAAAGATGAATACATTATTTTGGAATTGTTTTGTATGTTTCATAGAATTTTTGCACGGGGGCAGATAAACAGTTTTATAGATGATGCGTCCCTGCCAGACATAGTCTTTAAGATGTGTATGAATGTGTATGTGTTTGTGCATATGTATGTTTGTGTATATGTGTAATGATGGAGTTGCAAATTCCTCTGCCAGGGACAGCTTCATGAGTAGTATAGATATCCTAGAACGAGATGAATGATTAAAAACAGCATCAAATTGAAATTTGCAGCAGTACAATCAAAGATTAGCACTACCAAAAAAAGTAAAACAAGAAAAATAAAATTAATAAAATGTGACTTCAGGGAAAACTTTTATCAGTTTTGTATAAATTGATGCCGTGTTTTCTCAGCAGTCCTGCAAAATTTGGTTTACTGTATTGGTGAAAGCGTGACTGGACTCTCAGAGAAGAAAATTGGCATAATAAGCTTCTGTCATTCTTAGGAGGCATTGCAGCAAGGATAATGCTTAATTCCCGTGCAGATCTTTGTAGAAATCACAGAGAAGTAGCACATGATGGACAGTTTCTATTTCCCCAGAGCAGGTGCATTCTATTAGTGGAATTTTGATACATTTGTCTTGTAATAATGCCAATGATGGTCCATTGTGCCTGGCCCTGAAGAAGTCCTTCCTCAACCTGAAGGAGATTTAGCCTTGCATTAGGTTCCTCCCTTTGGTATAAAAGAATTTCTGAGGATTTTGAAGCTGCTTGGACAATGTACTTCTGGAGGGCTTTCCAAGTCCCCCCTGCATGAAAGACCACACCCAAATATTTAAAAGTACGCATTTACAGGTAGTCCTCATTTAGCAACCACAACTGGGTCTGGAATCTCTATTGCTAAACAAACTATCATGTAGCTGTGACACTTATGACATCATTTCCCATTCAGTCCCTAAGCCAGTCACTGGTTGTTAAGCAAGAGATGTGTCCATTACTTGCGATGTGTCCACTACTTGCGATTTTACTGCCAAATTCTCCATTAAATTTGCTTTTCAGAAGCTGGTGATAAAACAAACAAATGATCATGTGACTGTGGGATGCTTGATGATCATAAATGCTCGCTGGTTGTGAAGCTGGGACAGTCATAAATGCAAGAACTAGTCCTAAAATGGCTTTTTCAGTGCAGTCATAACTTCAAACAGTCACTAAGCAGGGCAGTCATTAAGCAAGGTCTACCTGTACAGGTAGTATTTAGCTTACAACCATAATGGAGCCTGGAATTTCCATCATAAGTCATGATGTTGTAAGTTGAGGCACCCACATGATCAGATTTTATGACTTTTTTATGACTGTCATTAAGCAACATGGTTGTTAAATAAAAACAGTCACTGTTAAATGAAAACACCCTAATTGTTAAATGAATCTATTCCTGTGGGTGTTTTTTATTTTGCCAAAAACAGTCTCAAAAGGCTGAAAATTGGTAAACAATATCCTAAATTGTGGTCATGGGACCACAGAACGCTACAACCAGCTGTAAAAGTGAGTAAGTAGGTCCATTTCAAACAGTTGCAAATGACTGGTTATTAAGCAAAAATTATCTATATTCGATTCTATTTCTATGTATTAATTTATTTACCTATCTATCTATGTTCTTTGGTTTTCTTAGGATTACCATTTTTTAATATATAATTTATCATCAGATTATTAATTTTCCTATGTATTGGATTATGGATCTCATAGCCCTTTTAAGCCATTGGGAATGGGCGAGATAACTGCTGTATCATCTGCAAAGAGGGGAGGAATTCCATGTCATAAAATTTTAGGGACATGCATGTCAAAATCAGTCAGGCATTGAGCTAATATAAAAATGAAATTGGTCTGAAGCAAGGATACAGCCTGCTGTCCTCTTTTTCTATGTGTATGGGTCTAGAGCAGTGATGGCTAACCTTATCCAGACTGAGTGCCCAAAGTGCACGTGCATGCACGCAACCACACCCATACCCCCAAATGCAATGCGTGCACGGGCCCCACACATGTGCCATGCCCTGTGCATGCGCATGCAGCCCCCTGCACATGTGCATGTGCTCCGCACACACCTGCCCCATGAATACATGCACGGCCCCCTGCACAGCTCCTCATGCGCATGCATGAACAACCCCCATGTGCACGCCTCCCGTGCATGCACGGCAGAGACCTCAAAGACCAGATGGCCATTGGGAGGCATTCACACATGCATGACGGAGCTGAACTGGGGTGATGGCTTGCGTGCCCACAGAGATGGTGCTACGTGCCACTTCTGGAACACGTGCCATAGGTTCACCATCATAGGTCTAGAGAGTGGCCTGTAAGGGCAGCACCTGATTTAGGAATGGGGTCCAAGTGCAATTTTTGTACTAAGAAAGAAAAGAGAGAGAGAGAAAATAAATCCTTTCCTATATTTTTATGAAATAGAACTCAAGTTAGCCTTAAAGTCAGAAAGATCACATAGAGAGAGAAGATTTAATTTACTTACTACATTCAGTACATTGAGGCATCTGAAGTTAGTTGGGTCTTCTCTGTGCCCGTGTGTGTGTGTGTGTGTGTGTGTGTGTGTGTGTGTGTCCCAGCCTTTGGGCATATGCCTTGTCAATATTAGTAAAAAAGAATGGAGGAAAATGTGCCCACTGAACCCACTTGGTTTTAAGTAATTTAAGTAGGAGACACTTGTTACCTGGAGTCTTTGTATTCTTTAAGATTTTAATCCATTTGACCATTTTAGAAGAAATTGGTGGCCAGAAGAGTTCATTGTGAGTGATTGCCTGAATTTGACAGCCAAATTCTGCCAAACTTGTCCTGGGAATTGATACAGGATTTGTTCAAGATTTCCCTAAAAAAATTGGAGCAATGATTTTCCAGAAGAGGAAGGAGTTTCTTTCTGTAACTAACTTAATCAGCCCTTGCCATCCTTCTTTGTGGCTCTATTTGTCTCTCAGGAGGGATTTACACTGTTTTTAAATAATTAATTAACAGTTGAAGATGTTCCATGGAATGATTTAATCTAAACACTTGGTATGTTATCTTGAACTTCCTCTTGAGATGTTCATGCTCACTGTTGGTGTCTTTTTCTAGGATCAGAATGACTGGGGAAGTTCCTCTCACCAGGTCTATATAATGATTGTGCTCATTAATGTGTTGCTCATAAAGCTCTAAACAGTCATTATGAAGTTCCATTAGTAGCATCTGAATCCCTATAGTGATTGTAGAGTAGAATCCCTATGGTGAATATAGAGCAGAGCATGGCAGACAATGCTCTTAAGCTTATTTCAGTTCTTCTAACATGGATGACAGATTTTTGATTTTATAAGACTGGGACAAATTTTTACATTTTTAAAAAAACTTCATTAATAAGTGACACTCTTTAATATTACAGGTAGTCCTTGGTTAACAGCAGTAATTGGGATTAAGAACTCTGACATTAAATGATGCGGTTGTAAAGGTGATGTCACATGATTGTGCCGAGTTATAACTGTTGTTCCAGCAATTCCAGTTGAAGTCATTAGGCAAATCCTACACAGCTGCTAGGTGTGTTGTCACATGATCGCCATTTGCAATCTCCTGCTGGCTTCCCCAATGACTTTGCTTGTCAGAAGCCAGCAGTAAAGTTCACAAACGGTGATCACATGACCATGGGGTGCTGGGACAGCCATAACTAATCAGAATACAGTGGGAAGGGACCTTGGAGGTCTTCTAATTCAACTCCCTGCTCAAGCAGGAGACCCTATACCCGTGATGGCGAACCTATGGCACGCGTGCTACAGGTGGCATGTAGAGCCATATTGGTGGGCACGCGAGCGTTGCCCTAGCTCAGCTCCAGCATGCATGCGTGCACTGGCCAGCTGATTTTTGGGCCCAATGGAAGTCGGCAAATGGGCTGTTTCCGGCCTCCGGAGGGACTCCGAGGAGGTGGGGAAGGCTGTTTTTGCCCTCCCCAGGCTCCTAGAAAGCCTCTGGAGCCTGTGGAGGGCAAAAAACGGGACTACCAGGCCCACTATGCCATCACATGCCAAAAGTGGGGGGAGCATGGGAGGGTCACGCACGGATGCATGGGGGGGCAGGACGCATAGAATTATGGGTGTGGGCACACATGCACGACCACCCTGCACTCCCCCAGCTTTTGGCACGCGATGGCAAAAAGGTTAGCCATCACTGCCCTATACCATTTCAGATAGGGGTTGTCCAGTCTCTTCTTAAAAATCTCCAGTGATGAAACACCTACAACTTCTGAAGGCAAACTGTTCCACTGGTTAATTGACTTCACTGTTAGAAAGTTTCTCCTTAATTCCATGTTGCTTTTCTCCTTGATTAGTTTCCATCCATTGTTTCTTGTCTTGCTTTCTTGTGCTTTGGAAAATAACTCTGAGAACTGGCCATGCGTTTCCTCATTCAGTGCTGTCATAACTTTGAATGATCACTGAATGAATGATTGTTATTGATTGTGATTCTGCTTTCAGATCATATAAAGGTGAATCCAGATGGTTGACCATCTATCTACCTTATTCAGAATTTCTCATAATTGCAGATTTTATCTTACAGCTCTTTTAGGAGGTCTTATAATTTTTTTGGCTGACAACGGTATTTAAACACTGGTAAAAAGCTCAATCAACTGTGTGCCTAGTTCGGTGTTTCAGTCTACTTCAGTAATAAGTACTGCTGTTGAGTGAGCAGTTTTCAATGTACCTCTGTATGTGCAGATAATAAGAGAGAGAAAGATATGCAAAGGAAGTTCATAATTTGCAATAAATGTTTGTGTCTTGCAAGTAAACTTTGACTCCTGGCAACTGCCTAGACAAGCTAAGCTGTGCTCTTGGCCACATTTTTGGAAATGGTTTGCCATTGCTTTCTTCCTAGGGCTAAGAGAGAATGACAGGATCAAAGATGCCTAATTGGGTTTTGGTGGAGTGGGAAAAATATATACACACAACCACATATATACACACAATCAGCACTTTTTTCTTTTAATTTTTCTGATCTTCCTTAGACATTATTATATGCAGTGATGCATTTTAACTATGAGAGAAATTCTTGATTACTCATCTAATTATTTTCCTACTTGCCAGTTCCATATTTTTTAAATAGTTTTGTTGAAAGTGATAATTATTTTTGACATTAAAAATAGCCAGAGGTTATAGTGTTGTGTTGGATGGGTCAAAAAGTTAACTTTAGCCTAATAAGTCATGGGTACAAGTCTGGAGAAACTAGCAACACTTAAAAATAATTTAATTTTAATTGAGTGACCTTGAACTGTCGTTTCTTGTTAGCTTGGAATACCTTATATGGAGTTTTTAGGTCAAAAATGGATAGAGTTCCTGATTTACTATCCTGTGAGATGCTTGGAAAATTTGAAATGAATGCAGCCATAAGCTTTTTTAAAAAAATCAGTCCTGTAAAATTGAAAGCAAAGTGAATGTATTGAAGACAAAAATATAATTGGTGCTGCAAGCTGCAGCATTCAGGAGGTGTAGAGGATATTCCCAAATGACTGAGGAATATAGTGATTCTAACAATTGGATCTGTTTTATCAGGTTCTGTCCGTGACATATAATGTGTATACATCAGTCAGTTGTTAGGATTTTTTTCAATCTAAAATTAATGAAATTAAATAAGTGTATAACTTCATAAAACTCAGTTGCAGTTATTTTTGCTAACTGAATATGAGTCAACAACTGAATTTGGCTGAGAGTTGAAATAGATGTTATATGGAAGAGATATATGATTATGATTCTCATTTGTTCAAATTAAAACAAATGGCAGTCACTGGGACCGTTTATTAGTCTGAGTTTGAATGAGAGAACCTCTTTCTAAATTATTTATCTTAAACACACACATACATTATGCACCACAAAAAGTTATTTGCCCCAATGAGGATACAAAGATAGACCAAAATTAGTTTATAGATGCTCTCTGTTTGGGAAGAACTGACTTGGAAAATGTTAATCAGTTCATTTTGCATAATTTCTGTGACTACCAACTATCATGGTTTCACACAATCCCTCACTCTGCAGTAAGCACCCCAAGCTCCATTGTCCCCATCTTATGGTGCACTAGCCTCTTGAACACATTTTCGTGCCCTCCCCCACCCAGAAGCAGCCACCTCAAGCCAGCTCTTTGTGCACCCCCATGTATCCTTCCCTACCTGGCAGAAGCTACTTATCTACTTGTTATGATTCACCTGTGACTTGCAATTTTCTGCCACTTCCCCACTGACTTCAGTTGTTGGAAGCCAGCAGGAAGCTGTGAGAAAGTCCTCGCTTAATGACCCCTGAGCCAGCATTGGGGACTGCCAGATTGTTGTCACTAAGCAAGTGGGCACATGACATTGCATTTTATGATCACATTATTTAGCAATGGAAATTCTAGTCCCAATTACTGTCATTGACCGATGATTACCTATATGGTATTACATTTACATGAAAATATAATAATTATTTTCCCTGTATTCCTACATTTACTACCTTGGTCCCTAGAGGGTTGGTCTCTCATCTGCTGCCTTTTGTTTGTACTTCACAAGAGAACATAAAAAAGCAAGAGATCTATCACAGGGAACTGGCCTGCATGGTTCCCTTTTAAATGTTACTGTGACTCCAAAGGAGGCCCGACCCCAAGGTTCATGGTGCTGTTTTGGTTCCCTAGGCAACAGAATGGGGCTCAGATGAAGACACCAGGAGATCATGTCAAAGTAAAGGAAAAACTGAGGTAAGTCTCCTATCTACTTCTCCATACATATGAAGACCTCCATCGTTAACATTAATGATTTCATGTAATTATTTATTGGGAATATTCACCTGAAAATGTATGGTACGAGATGTTTAAAAGGATGATATTATAACAAAAAGGTAAAATATGTGTAACTTTCTAGTGGCACATTTTCAGATTCTGGATTATAGTCTTTTAGGAGTGTTTTCATGGAAATTAAAGCTAATCTCCAGCTTTTTGGAGCAGACTAAGAGCAATGGATTTTGGTGAGATAGATGGGTGCTAGCAAAATCTACTTGCAGGGTTTAGTTCATATTTCAGATTAAGAGTTGGTTTGGTTTTGCCATAATTTCAAGGAAACATGCTTTTGGATTTAAATTGCCATGGTGCCCATCCAACCAATCGTTCCTTTTCTAGTGTTTCACTTCTGGTTTAGAAAAGTTACAAGGTTCACAGAATACAGTTCCTTGATTTGAATTAAATCTGTGACCTGTGCCTTTGTTTCCATGAAATGAGCCATTTGAAGTTGCATGGCATAACATTTCCTCCTAGTTGATACTTGAATGGATTCTCCGCAAGATCCTCTGATGGACGTATTACTGATGCTTCCACATTCAAGCCCCTGGGATCTTTCCTCAGTAAAAAATCAGATGCCTGTTTTATAGGTTAACCCAAAGAGGAAAATTTTCAGCAAATTGCATCCCAAATTCAAAACCACCCTATCATTAAAAAAAAAAACCTCGGCGGCTAAGATTGAACTATTTCAGAGCAGAGTTTGAACAACAGCAAGAACAACAACAAAAAATTTCCTCTGCCTCAACAAGTCAAGATAAGTCAGTTCTTATCTTCTTAGTTTTCCAAATGTTTACATTTCAGTCATTATTTTATCAAGGTGGAATACAGCCCATATTCTCTGTTTTCCTAAAAAAAAAATAATAACCTGCTTGCAAGCTTTAACAATAAAGCACAAAGAGAATAGAAGGGGAAAAGCAGTGAATCCTTCTGTATCTTTTGAGAGCTGCACAAAACTGATTAATAAAATTGTTTGTCTGAAGAAATAAACATAAATGCCTGAGAACATGTTAATAACAGTGTTTTCCAACCTGCAAGATACCCAAAAAGAAAATTAGGACAGACAACTGCAAATATATTAAAATTGTCTCTTCATTCCTGAATGAATTTACTTTGAAAAGACAGTGGAACATAGTCTGTCTCCTCAGTTCTTAGATACCCAGCTAGACTTCCAACTAACTCTGGAGATTATGCTCAGTAATATACATAGATCATAAGATGGTGATCATCGCACTGCAATTCAAGCCCATTCTACTTTGTATGTGCCTTGGCATTGTGTTTAGATACAAAGGAACACAGTGTTACTCACAATGCTGCAACTACCATCTTTCCTGTTTTGTCATACAGCTCTCTTTATATTGTTGCTGCTGCTTCTTTCTGAGATGCTAGTAGAAAACCCTTAATGGTATCTGATCTCAAGCAATGAGCCAGCCCCAAGATCCCATTGAAAGTGCCATCATCCAAACGATGCAACTCTAGCATGGAACCCATGACTGTCTCTTTTCTCAAGAATAATAAGCACTTTTAGTTCATCACCCTTATATACAGTTGCAGTAATCATGGCAGCAGTGCCATGTCCTAGAAAGATAAGAAGTTTGCTTGGGTGAATTGTGAGAGCTTTAGACACCTGGTCTAAAAATGTGGTACCAATATCTGAATTAATAAAGTGGCATTTGTCTGTGGACTGTTAACCAGAGTGGCAATGACTTTCTAATGTCTTCCTCAACCAATGTGCCAACAAATCCATTAGGCATCTATATTCTGTTGAATTTTTCAATGCCACAAAGGAACATATCGCACAGAAAATATAGGACCCAAAGATAGGATCCTTATTTAGCCATCCTGACACGGACCAGACACTACTGGAAGTGAAAATATAATCCATGCCCACCTCAGTAACATCATTCTGCTCCTAGGAATTAGTTGGCATTTATTAGGATGCTATAGTGCTATGAGGTGACTCATTCTTAAAAGGCAGTGCTTGGAGGTACCCTCTTCTCTAATTGGCTGTCTCTAGGTTGAACAAAGATGGGAAGAGCAATTTGTTATACTTTCCTTTGGAGAGAACAAAGAAAAAAAAAACCTAAATCCCCATTATCTGCTTCTTAATACATCTTTCTAAAGTCCTGATGAGCCATCAGACAGTACTGAACTACATAGTTCAGAGGTCCAAAGAGCATAAGACATAAGACAAAGAGCATAAGACAGTTTTCTAAGTGTCTTGTTAGTTCTCTTGTTATTAGTTAATAGGCAGTGGTGAGAAAGTGCCTTGCAATTCTTAATTATGTTTGATCAAGGTCCTGTTTGCAGAGGGATTCTACAATAAATTGAATGCTACTAATTTACAAAATGTCTTGTTTATAGAAGAAAAATTAAAATTAGTGGGACTCACCAGAAGATATCCTCAGCAGAAGACTCAGCAAATTCTTATGGCAGTCCAAAGACCAGCCAATTCATTAATACATGCAGCAGTAGCACTTCTATACCATTTCACAGGGCTTTACAGCCCTTTCTAAGTAGTTTACAGAGTCAGCACATTACCCCCAACAATGTGGGTCCTCATTTTACTGACCTCGGAAGGATGGAAGACTGAGTCAACCTTGAGTTGGTGAGAATCGAACTGCCAAACTGCAGGCAGCTAGCAGTCAGCGGAATTAGCCTGCAATACTGCATTCGAACCACTGCGCCACCACGGCTCTAACACACTAGTTCTTGAGTTCATTTCATCAGATGCATGAAATTATACATAAGTTTGAAAGATATAACATATACTTGTGGGGCAGGGGTGAAATGCTCCCGGTTCGGACCGGATCACCCAATCCGGTAGTAATGGAGGCAGGTGGTTCGGAGAACCGGTAGCAAAAATCCCTGCCCGTCCCATGCCCAGCTGAGCTGCACAATCATCAGAGGCTCTTTTTTTTTTTTACTTTTAAAAGCATTTTTTCTACAACCTCTTCAGCCGAAAAAATGCTTTTAAAAGTTAAAAAAAAAGCCTCTGATGATTGCGCGGCTCAGCTGGGATCGTCAAAGGCTTTTAAAAGAAAAAACCCTTTTTTTCTTTTAAATGCCTCTAACGATCCAAGCTGAGTTGCCTGATCGTCAGAGGTATTTAAAAGAAAAAAAGCCTCTGCCAATCAGGCAACTCAGTTGGGATCATCAGAGCCGTTTGAAAGCATTTTTTTACAACCTCTTCACCGAAGAGGTTGTAGAAAAAAATGGTTTTAAAAGTAAAAAAAAAAAAAATGGCCACGCCCATCCAGTCACATTACCACCACTCCCACCAAGCCACGCCCACAGAACCGGTAGTAACAAATTTTAGATTTCACCACTATTGTGGGGGATATCTTGCTGTGCTCCATTATGTTCCAGGGATCTATTTAAATATGAACTGTCCAAGCCAAATAAATCAGATTTTTAATTTTGAAAATTGACCATGACTTTGGTTTGATTTTTAAACTAAATTTCTGATTTTATCTGTCCATTTTATTCCTTAAATTTGAAAAACTGTTGTAAATTGTTTTCATAAGATCTGTATCTCCATGCCACTGCTGTCTAAATATTTATTGCAAATCTCTTTCCTTGAAGAAGACACAGATGGAAAAACAATCTTGACAGCTATCCAGCAAATCATAAGTAACATTGTGTATATATGTTAAATAGTATTGTTGGCTTATACTCAACTAGGCAAGCATTTAAATCAAGTGCCAGCCAATTCTTGATATATATAGTATATGGCAGGGGTCCCCAACCTGTGGGCCGTGTCTCACTTCTGGGCCATGGGCTATTTGCAACCGGGCCGTATGAGCAGTAGGCCAGCACGCCCGTGCTCAGCCCCACTCACATGAGCGGCAGGCGCCAGCACTTACAGTCTCACTTGCACAAGTGGCAGGTATGTGCACCCACCACTTACATAAGTGAAGCTGTGTGCACACGTGCCTGCCCCTCACACAAAACCATTCCCTCTTCCCCACCTCCCCCCCCCCACACACTGGGCCGCCAACCTGAAAGGTTGGAAAACATGGTGTACATTCTAAATCATAGACTTGAACTGTTTATGAATAGTCCAAACTCAAGCCAGGCTAAAGCTGTTTTCATAGAAGTGAATGTCTAGATATTATGGAGCATCAGCAATTTTCCTTAATTAGCAATTAACCGTTGCTATTTAAACAGGACAAATATAACATTCAGAACACTAGGACAGTAGGACAGTAAATTAGTTACTGTTGATTACTAATAGAGAGTTGCATTTTTATTTTCTGCCTATGTAAAAGACAATTTGCAGGGAGCATATGAACACATCAGAAAGAAAAGACCAAACTGAAACTTTCCAGATTCTGACGAGTTACGCCACTTGCAGTGTGGTTGGAGGAGAATTAACCGGATGAGATCATAAAACTCAGCTCCAAGCGTATATACTTTTGTTTGTCATTGCTTCAGTTGCTAGTTCTGTATAGAATAAACGACAGCTTATCTTTTTTTTCTGAAAGATAATGTATTGAAGCTTTGCTTCCAGGCTGAGATAAATTTCAGATCTGATCCCTGTATATCTGATCAAGACATAATGGAAATGAAAAGTAAACCGTGTGAACCTCTCCAAGGAACACGGTGATCTTGACACACTCATTCTGTGTGCTCCCCAGGCCAACTCTGACAGTTAACATTCTGCTATCTGCTCAAATGAGTGCCTTAGCCTCCTTTATAAAATATATCCCCAAACAACAAGGACATCTGACATTTTGTTTGTAGGCCAGACGTGTAGCACTTATTGTGGTTAATGTTTCAGTGAAATGATTCCCATTTCATAAATGAAAGGAAGTTGTGATATCTGTAATTATGGAAGGATCTTTCCATAAGATTTGCCTGCAGGGTGGTTTGGAGTGGTTGTGTATTAACAATACCCTCCCCCCCCCCAATACGGTAATGTTTTTCAAGAATTGCTTGCCTTTATGCAAGCTTCTGTGGTGGCAAATTGGAAACAATGTTTTTGACCTTCTGGAAGAGCTGGTTCTTCAGCTGCAATTTCTTGTTGGTGGCCATTTACAATCTCCAGATAATGAGAAAGAAATTGAACATAAAATAATTTGAACAAGTTACGTTTCCTGAATATATATCAAACTTAACCCCTTTCCCCAGAAGCTGCACAAATAGAAATCCATAGACTGTAGTTATTTCAAGCTAGAAGTATTTAAACAAGACGAAACAAAACCTCTGACCCATTGTATGGCTGCAATCAAAGTTGTTGACATTTTTTTATAAGATAACCCAGAGGGAAAAACAGTAAGGTATAGTTTTAATCAACCAGCTAATTTCTCTAAAAATGACAGAGAATAAAATTTATACAAAAGGTGCTATAATTTATGGGTTAGATAGGAAGTCTCTGTACATAGTAATTGGAGTGTTTTTGATTATGCAGTTTTATCAGTGTTGTGCTTCTTATATTTGGAGATTTATTAAATTTCTGTAAAATAAATTGTTTGAACAAAGAGACTGATCTTACTGAATGAAATAGGGTGATTTTCCTTCTCTGGTGATTGGATCATGCGATGTCTCAGATTTATGTTTATTTATTTTATTTATATTTCACACTTCTTAACCACCCATCTCCCTCAGAGAGGGGCTCTGAGTTTTCCCAATAGTTTTCCCAATAGCCCAGTTCTCTTTTACAGAATGTACTGCAAGTGGATTCTAAGTTTTATGAAAGTGAATTTTCCGGCTTGCTCAATACTGAATTTGTAACAAATACTACAGCAAAGATTTATTTTATATTTAACTTTAGCTTTACATACATTGCAATCTGAATTTTGTTAATTGTAATTCAGTGTTCCTTGCAAGTGCTTTCTCTTCAACTGGTTGCAACCCTTAATAAAGAGGGCAGTCTGAATCGGTCTAGGACTGTTTGTCTCATAGCCTTGGCTGCCTCTAGTTCTCTGCCAGCGTTCCTCCCTCCGGCAATTCCCCGCTGGCTATTCTCCTCGGCTGACACGACTCCACCGATTCGCCAAGGGCAATGGGCCATGGCCACTCTGTCCTACATGCTTCAGAGCAGCCAATACACAGAAGGAGGGTTCGTCCTGGGTTTTTTGATGCCCGGGACAGTTAGCACCCCACAAATTGGCTAGAGGGGGTGGAAGTAATGAATTCTTTAGAGTTAATAGAAATCCAGCAAAAGGAGAGAGGCGTGCAAGAGTTTGCCAAAATGCCTCCCCCCTCTCTCTCTTCCCCCTGCCTTCTCTCTCCCGCCCCCCCTTTGGAATACAGATAAAGAGTTGCCCGAAAGCGTGGAATTCTGTGATTTGATTCCTGATGATAAATCCTGATGATTCCTCATCAGGATTCTGAAGTGGATGATGATGATGGGAGTGGAAGGGAGGAATTCTTTACAGTTAATAGAAATCCAGCAAAAGGAGAGAGGCATACCTGAGTATGTACAAGAGTACTCCCTCCCCCTCTCTTCCCCCTGCCTCCTCTTCTCCCCCCCCCTTTGGAGTACGGATAAAATACTCCCACCCCTCTCCTCCTCCTCCTCCTCATTATCATCATCTTCAGAATCCTGATGAGGAATCATGATTGATTGACCTTGATCTTTTCTACTTTATTCAATTTGGGAAAGTCCAATACATAATTTTGGATGTATCTGTCTTGAATTTAGCATGCATGCCGCAGAACTGCTCTTCCAGTTTCCAGCACTCCCGTGCACGTGAAGACCAGCTGGCTGGTGCGCCAAAGCCCGGAAGAGCAATGGGCGATGGCTGGCATGCCCAGAGAGATGGCTCTGCATGCCACTTCCAGCACGCGTGCCATAGGTTCACCATCACTGATATAGAGACATTCTCATCTGTGTTACTGTAGCATGATATTTACAACAGAGTGCGAAATGGAGGATATGTTGAATTCTTGAATTCAGCAACAGAGCATGCTAGAGAACTCTGGAATATTCCATTTTCCCCCAAAGCATACTACTCAGTGGCACAGAAGTGGTTGCTGGAAGTAAGTCATCCAAACCAAAAGCAGTTGGAGATATTCTGGACGTGGCATTCTGAATAAAGCAAGCTTTTTTTCAGAGCTAGAATACCTCTAGAAACTACTAAGCTATACAAGTATTTACAGTGTTCTTCAGAATGTTCCATTCCCAGATCAGCAGCAGATCCCAGAAATAGATCAGTTACTATTTGATATCTTTGCTTGGAACTAAAGTGTCAGCTTAGATTGGCTATCTTTCTGTAACATGTCTTTTCTTGTCTTTGCTTTAGGAGGAATGCCAAAACTATGTTCGTGTCCTCATTGTTTATGGCAAGAAGGTTTTCACTTGTGGCACAAATGCTTTTTCACCAGTATGTTCCAGCAGACAGGTAAATTGTACCCTTCCGTTTTCAGGATGTGCCAGAGAATAAGAGTGGAAGTGTGATAAAGGACGCCCTGCTTCTTATAAATCATGCTAGAGATGAGATACGGCGTTAGTATCGCATTAATTGAATTTAATAGGTGCAACTATAAGAGAGAACAAGGAAAAAGTAATAACAAAGGGCAGCATATGTTACAATACAAAGAGGACTAGTTGCAATTATTAACTAGCTGCAATTAATTAAAAAATTGTAAATAGTCCAGGTTTGTAGTTGGATTATCCAGCATCCTGCGGTGTACCTTTTTTGCAATATAAGCAGGTGGGCCAGTTCTACTTGCTACTAAAAATTACATCTGTATTCATTACTTTATCATGTCTGTACTGTTGTATAGAGCTGCTTGGGAGATGCTCTGGAAAATGTTAAAAACTACTCTTGGTCCAAAATACTCCAGACAAATATTTAAAGTGAATAAAAAACTAAATTCAAAATGTAGGATTTCATAAAAGGAATATGTAATTCTGTTGCTGGAACTTGTTTCTAGTTGTTTCTGGGTTAAACCCAGAGCTTTGTGATAGTCAGTAAGGCCCTTCCTCTGTGTGTCCCAGGGTCCCTAGAAGCAGTCTTGCATGCTTGGAATAATTGAGTGTATCTCCAGGAGTAGGACTTTCTTCAGAGCCCTGCCTAAGGGACACACTTCCTTTTCCCATTTCAATGGAATATCAGGGGTTAGCTAAAATCTTCCATATGAAATATGAGCTTCAGCTTCAATGTATGAATGAAGAACTGAAGTGGGCGAACTACAGTCTTTTAGATGATGACTTAGATGAGAAGAATGCATAGAACCATTTTGAGAAGATGAAGATATGACCTTGGAATTGAGATAGATCCAGGGTCTGGCATAGAAAGTTAATCAGTTGAGAATCAGAAATAGCAATGGAATGAATCTTTTTAGGACAATAATACTTTGCCTGAGAATCCTTATAAAAGAGATGGGGAGCCTTGGATCTTCCAGATATCATTGACCTACAACATTCTGTTACTTCACCCAAAATTGCTAATAATGAATGCCGCTGGAAGCTGTTCAGTAACATCTGGAGGGCTATTTTCCCTGCCCTGCCCCGTAGGTCCTGGTTGTGCATGTATTAAAAATAAAAACATAATTAACTCTATGCAAGGGCACAGATGTAGTGTGCTACACCATGGCAGATCATTAAAATCCTTTCATCCTAGTTCTTGTCCTGAGTACATATAGCATCTTCCAGAGTTACAGTAAAGTGAGATTTTACACATGTTTTATTTGGTCAGCTGTGGGGGGAGGTGGTTTGTCACTAGCCTCATTGTTTTATCTTCTGACTCCTTTTTTTGAAATACAGGTAGGAAATCTTAGCAAAATAATTGAAAAAATAAATGGGGTAGCTCGCTGCCCTTATGACCCCCGGCACAACTCAACAGCTGTGATCACATCCCAGGGAGAACTGTATGCTGCTACAGTCATTGACTTTTCTGGACGGGATCCAGCCATTTATCGCAGCCTTGGAAACATCCCACCTCTTAGAACAGCACAGTACAACTCTAAATGGCTTAACGGTAAGAACTCTTGGTGCAGTGAAGAGCATTTAGTTCAACTGGACAGTCTTAGAAAACTGTATTATTTCTCTTATCTCATAAAAATCCAGCCTGAATACAGTAGAAAGCAGCTTGCTCCCAAAATGAACTTCACTAGCACTGATAAAATGGAAGACCAATAAAAATGCAGAAGCCAGACTGATAGAGTGTAGGCCTTTACCTTTTCTTATTCCGAAAAATGATGCATGGGGCAGATTCTGCCAGATATTCCATTTCTGTTCTTATTGCCCACAGCTGCATAAACACACGTACCGTATCGCTTATATCCTACTCTGTCGTAAAACAAATCATGTATCTTTAAAAGCTTGGTAGCCATGAAACCCATGTTTCTTGCACCAGAATGTCAGGACATCCACGTTTACCCTTCTATTATGATGAGATAAGAGACAGTAAGAACTTTCACCCTGGCCACTTTTAACCTGTTGGTGCTTTGTCTTTTAGAAATACAGGATTCCTCGGTTGTAAATGTATTCAAACAGAGATTTCACTATTATCTTTTTTTTTCCAGAGGACCATATTTAGTTTTTGAGGCCACATTCAAATAACAGTGTTTCAGACAGTGGTGGGATTCAAATAATTTAACAACCGGTTCCCTACCCTAATGACTGGCTGGGTAGGCGTGACTGGGTGGGTGTGGCCAACTCAACGTCACTCATCACACCCAGCCCCGCCTCCTGGCCACTCACCTCAAAAGCCTCAACAAGATACAATTTCCCTCTCTATTTATTTACTACTACTGAACATCCAAAATACACTATTTAATCCTATGTATATATGCCATATGGGTACATATATATTACATAGTATAGAGTGTTCATAAGCATACAAAAAGATACATTAGGTACTATTATACTGTATGCATATGTACACACACACACACACACACAGAGCTCTTCTAAAACTGTACACATACACTAACCCTAACACACCCAGAGTCCACTTTCTGCCATACATTTAACTATAACTTCTGTACATTAGAACATTATATACATTTTCAGATTTACTTCCCTAGCCTGCACATGACGATTAGAGCCAGAAGATGTCATGGGCATTGCCAGGGAACTCTGGGCAATGAAGGGGGTGTCACTGACGGGTTAGTGGGCAACCAAAAGCACATGGCTGGGGCTTACACAGTCGCCCTCTCCCTCACCTTAATGAAGCCGATGTCATCAATGTACTAACAGAAGCACTGGCTTCTGCCGGTTGGAGGATATGCGGCTGCGAGAGGAAGAGAGGCCAGGTGAACTGGACCCAGACGCTTCCCGGCTCCCCTTGTCCCAGAAGCACCAACCTCACACTCTCCACTCTCTGCTAGCAGCCTCCCCCTTCTCCTTCTCCCTCCCCACTACCGGACAATCCCATGTTCACAGCTGCATCATTCCAGAGGGCAGGGGGGGCAGCTGGGAGGCCAGGCACTCCCACAATCTGACCGGGCAGGTGGGTGGGAAAGGGGCAATCTGGACAGTCAACCTCACAGTTCCTGGCTGTCCCCCTCTGCTGGCAGCTACGGTAGGTGAGTCTGGGCAGCAGCGAGATGTGGGCTGGAGGAGGGGGCTGAACAGCTGTGGCTCAACCTGGTTCATCTTCCTCTCTGCCACCAGCTGCGGGAAGGGCAGGCAGGGATCGGGGGCATGGCCAGCTGGGAGAGCCAAATCACTGCCCAGCCCAGAGCTCCCAGTGGGGGTG
Organism: Pantherophis guttatus; assembly: GCF_059756535.1. Lineage (NCBI taxonomy): Eukaryota > Metazoa > Chordata > Lepidosauria > Squamata > Colubridae > Pantherophis > Pantherophis guttatus. The sequence goes on along the minus strand of NC_142063.1, from coordinate 126,563,307 downwards.
GGCAAGGCGGGGCCTGCGGGGCACGCCTGGCTTTAAGTTCCCAGCCCTTTCTTTTGAAAACTGCCCAAAAGAGGAAGGGGAGGAAGGTCCCCACCTGGCTTCTTTGTCCCTGTACATGACAGCAACTTACCAAGCAAGCAATGAAGGCAGGCAAATGGGGAAGGAGCTGGAGCTATACTTTTCCCTATAGTGAATCTGATAACCAAAGCTCCTATGCTGGACAGCTTGGCACTTTCATGTTGTATGAAGTCCCAAAGGGTTGTTTTATGGTTTGACCCAAGCATTGCAGAATGGCTACTTTATAACTGTGGTTTACCAAAAACTCTTAGTTTTTGCTCATATAGATAGAGCTTCTCCAGAATAATCTGTTTGGCCCTTCAGGTTGGCCTTTTAAGTCTCTCAATGATTTCTCCCATTGCTGCTGAAGCAAGTCTTTTCACCTTGTTAATAGTTGTCCTTTTCTCCTTCATTCAACCTTTCTTAGCATTATTGATTGCTCAAGGGAGCTAGCTTTTCCCATAATGTGGAGCCTTTAGTGCTTGATAGTTTCCTTGCGGACATTTTTTTAAAGAAAACAAAAACAAAAACAAAACATAAAAACATAATCATTCCAAACAATTAAAGACAGTGTATCAGTTGGTAACATTTTTTGTGCTCCTCCTCTCTTCAATTTATCACTAAACATGCTAGTTTATTTCCAAAAGTTTCAACATCCATTTATATCATAATTATCTCCAATTCTTATTCTCCATCCATTGATAAAATAAATCCCATATCAAATAATATTGCAGACATTTTATTATGCAACTTGGTAACTTCATCAGTGCTTGCAAGCGTGAGGTTAATTCCTTGTTTATATACAGTAGCTTGCCTGCCAATGTTGGTGAGGAAGTGGTTTCCTCCCTAGTAGCTTCTTGATTAGGGTATTGTTTTCCGCTCAGTTGTTTCTCTGGTATTAATCCCTGTTTATCTGGGTGTAAACTGCTGGAGAAGTTGTAATCTGATCTTTTTGTTTCCTTCTTAATTTTTTTATTGTCTCTTTTTAATAGTGCATAAATATATGTGTCAATTGATAGCTGGTTTGTCTAAATGCAAACTTCTAGGAATTCCCTAGTGTTTTATTTATTTAGTTTGGTTTAGAAGGCTCACAGTTTCCTAGAAGTTTGATAGAAGGGACCTGGAATACGCTCTCACTACTAAATCTGGTGGGGCTAAAATCTTCCACTAAAACCTAGCTGCTCCAGATTTTAGTGGAAGCAACACCCTTCCAGTGATTTTACATGGTTATATGACAAAGCTAGTACATGTCACCCCCTTTCTCCATCCCTTTAGAAATAAGTAAATCTGTTCTCCATAATGCCACAGTTGGCTCCTCTGCATAGCATAGGCATTTGTCATGTATCCCTAATTTAATATATTGTTTATATCCTAAAGATTCCGTGCTGACTCAGCTTTTTAAAGTTTTAGCCCTCTTTTCCTGAAAACATCTTAAATTTAACGTTAAGCTTTTTGTATTTGATATGAAGATTGCATAATATCAGGGATGCTTCTTTCATGATGTCAATATGCAACGTTTACATGTTTCTCATTACAATTGGGAACGTTGTACTTTAAACATGGATGAGAAAGCTGAGAAAAGGTATTTTTTTTTCTAAAATTGTAAGTAGATACCTAGTTTCCATTGCTGTGGCACGTTACACAGACATATACCAGCCAACCAGCAGATACAAATTCAGAATTTTTATTCCTTAACTATTCTTACTTACCTATTCCATTAAAAGTTGACTCAGGCAAAAAAAAAGTTTTATAGGACCTCTCAGGGTTAGATTTTAACAAAATCTCGAGGGAACAGCCGTTCCTTAGGTGTAGGCGGCTGTTAAGAATGTTATTGTGTCTATTTTGTGAAAGTACGGTCCCCTTACTGAATCTTCAAGATTGTGCTGTATTGTGAAAGACAATTCATAATGGCGGTTTCAGAATGGCAGCTCTGACTCAGGCAACTTCATCTGACTTTAGGAATTCTTTTTTTAAAAAAAAACCATTTCTAAATGTTTAGAAACAATTCCAGTGGGAAAGAGAGGAACTGAGCTTGCTGTACTGTTTGGCTGATTTATTCACTCAACTAACAAAGTGTCCTGGGTACTTTTTAAGACTGAGATGTTTTTAAAACCCTTCTGCTTTCTTTCGTACTACTTTGGTCAATGTAATTTTCTTCCATTTTTTCTGGTTGTTTTTTGGCTTGGGTTATGGAGACTTGCATTTAATTTTGCTGTCTTGAAAGAAAAATATCAAATCATCTGATCATTTCCAATATTAAATAATTACTTATTTGATCTCCTCTACATATGGGATCATTCCCCCCAAAAGACTTACTATGGGCCTACGGCTATCACCAGGGTGTTGAATTATGCGGCCCAAATAATTCAATAATGAAATAACTCGTGAGACCACTTTTTTGGCGAAAACTGCACCATTGGTAAATGTTTATGGAAATTCTTAGTCATCCAGGTCATGATTGTCCCAAAAGTGCTTTTTAAAAGGCAACTGGACTTTGTTTTTTTTCTTGAAGACGTTTCACTTTTCATCTAAGAAGCTTCTTCAGCTCTTGGTTGAAGAGTTGAGGAAGCTTCTTGGATGAGAAGTGAAACTTCTCCAAGAAAAAAAAACAAAGTCCAGTTGCCTTTTAAAAAGCACTTTTGGTGTAGCATTGGTACAGATCCCTGGGATATGGGAGAATCAGTGCAAATAGATTTAATGATGAAAGTCAGGTGTTGCTGTTTATTGGAGGTAGCTGAATGCAAGGAAAAGAATAAAATAGGCATGGAATGAAGGTGCACTTGGCTACAGGCCATTAATGTATATTCACATTCGAGAGAAGGTATGTCTCGTGTATGTGTTAGTTGAAAGAATCTTGCAAAATGCCTTAAAATACTTGCCTGTTGTGATTAATGAGGCTGTTTAGTTTAATGGCTATTCATTTAATCAATTAGCTGGCTGAAAAGGGCGTCCCTCTGAGGCTTGCACTGTAGGAACCTTTCTCCTTTTGAAAATCTCCTTGAACTCTGGTGGACTTTGCTGGCAACAGTGTCACGTAGCTCTTCATATCTCCAGGGAATTTCTGTGCATCATCATTAACTACAAACCAACAGGCAAGCAAGTAATACTACTTGTGTTTGCTGTCTCTGTACCCACATACAGTATCCCATCATACATAAACCCTCAACCTAATGATTTAAAAATGAATGCACAACTCAACTCTGTGAGAAAAAAACAGCAACCAAAGAGCAAAAATAACAGTGAGATTGTATGTGTTCTGCCTCTATGTTTTGATACTGATGGCTTATTTATAACATGTAACTTATCTCTTGATGCTGAGGAATCAATTATTGATGTGCTTTTAAGAATCGGACCATAACTTGCTTGTGTTTCTTAGATGTTCTGGAAAAGATTTGTTTTTCTCCTTCACGTCTCTTGTGAGCATTTGTCCATACTTCATACAGAAAGCCCAATTTCTTAATGTATTTCTCACTGTGTTTTATGGTTTAATTTTTCTCCAGAGCCCAACTTCATTGCTGCCTATGACATTGGTTTGTTCACTTACTTCTTTTTCCGTGAGAATGCGGTAGAGCATGACTGTGGAAAAACAGTCTATTCTCGTGTGGCCAGAGTTTGTAAAAATGACATTGGGGGACGATTTTTGTTGGAAGATACATGGACAACTTTCATGAAGGCTCGGCTGAATTGTTCCCGTTCTGGAGAAATCCCTTTTTACTACAATGAACTGCAAAGCACATTTTATCTTCCTGAACAGGATTTGAT